>NW_027494357.1:0-310793 GCF_021521415.1 Bidens hawaiensis | reverse complement strand
AAGGGTTAGGATGCGTGTTGATGCAAAATAAAAAGGTCATAGCCTATGCGTCTCGACAGTTGAAAGTTCATGAGAAAAACTACACTACTCATGACTTGGAACTGGGAGCAGTCATCTTTGCACTTAAAATCTGGAGACACTACCTCTACGGTACAAAGTGCACCATCTTCACTGATCATAAAAGTTTGCAGCACATATTCGATCAGAAAGAACTGAATATGAGACAACGAAGGTGGGTCGAGTTACTAAGTGACTATGACTGTGACATCCGATATCACCCCGGCAAGGCTAACGTTGTAGCCGATGCCTTGAGTAGGAAAGATCGAGTTAAGCCACTACGCGTGCGAGCGTTGGGAATAGTAGTCCAATCGAGCCTTTCGGATTTGATTCGAGTCGCTCAACGCGAGGCGTCGAAAGAGGACCAATTGGATAAAGAAGGACTTTACGGGAATGAGAAGAATTTCGAACAGCGTGTGGACGAAATTCTCTATTTCAAAAGTCGGATTTGGATTCCGACCCTCCATGACCTTCGTGATTTGATCATGGATGAAGCGCATAAATCGAAATATTCCATACATCCGGGATCAGATAAAATGTACAAGGATGTGAAAGAATTTTACTGGTGGCCTGGTATGAAAAAGGATATAGCCACCTACGTCGGCAAGTGTACGACGTGTGCGAGGGTTAAGGCGGAACACCAGAAACCCTCGGGGATGTTACAACAACCGGAGATTCCCGAATGGAAATGGGAGCAAATCACAATGGATTTTGTGACGCATCTCCCCAAGACGCCCCGAGGTCATGATGCAATTTGGGTAATCGTGGATCGATTAACCAAATCGGCACATTTTATTCCAATTAGAAATAATTATAACACCGAGAGACTTGCGCAAATTTATATAAATGAAATAGTGTCTCGTCATGACATCCCCATCTCGATCATCTCCGATAGGGATAGCCATTTCACCTCCAAACTTTGGCAAGCTGTCCAAGAAGCGTTGGGGAACACGTATTGACCTAAGCACAGCTTACCACCCTCAGACCGATGGTCAGTCTGAGAGGACCATTCAAACTTTGGAGGATATGCTTCGTGCCTGCGTACTGGACTTTAAGGAAAATTGGGATCAACATCTCCCACTCGTTGAATTTTCCTATAATAACAGTTACCATAGCAGTATAAAGGCAGCACCTTATGAAGCATTGTATGGGCGGAAGTGCCGATCACCACTTTGCTGGTCTGAAGTGGGGGACCCGCAGGTCATTAGATCGGATCTGGTCCGGAGACGACCAGCAAGATTCTTGAAATTAAGAACAACCTGAAAGCCGGCGCGGGATCGGCAGAAGAGTTATGCCGATACCCCTCGGAAACCGTTTGTCATTTGAGAAGGGTGAAAAAGTATATCTGAAAGTATCACCCTGGAAAGGGAGTGGTCAGATTTGGAAAGGCGGGAAGTTGGCCCCTAGATATATTGGACCATTCATTATTACTGCGAAAATCGGTCCGGTAGCTTACCGATTAGAACTGCCTGAGGAACTAAGTGCAGTTCATAACGTGTTTCATGTGTCAAATTTGAAAAGATGTCTGGCGGATGAGACATCGGTGTTACCCTTAGAGGGTGTTCAAATAAATGATAAGCTCAACTTCGTAGAGGAATATGAACGGGTCCCTCAATATTTTCAAAATTATGATCCCCTTAGTACAAATTTACCAAATAACTGTCTTGAAAGACAAAATTAAAAGGCACATTTTTCCATGTGTTAAAACTTGTAGGGGTCAGATAGGAAACATAAATAAACCGTCTGGCAAGATAGCTTTTGAGAATAAGATTTAGTGAAAAAATATAGACGGGTCCCTCAATATTTACAGAATTATGGTCTTCTTGGTACAAATTCACCCGAAATGCATCTTGAAAGACTGAGTTTGAAAGCACATTTTCCCAAATTTTTGGAATTTGAAGGGATCTGGTAGGAAACATTATTAAACCGTCGGACAAGACTGTTTTTTATAAGAATATTTAGTGAAAAATATGGACTGGTCCCCAAGACTTTCAAATAAATCGTCGGATTATCAAAAAAGGTTACACTTGTCAGACTTCTATTGGTTTAAAGATTTCGCCAGATCTCATTGCCTCAGTCCAAAATTAACGGGTTATTTTGAGAACGTGTAGGGATTTTAGACTATTTCTTATTTTCTCTCACCTCAAAATGGTTATTTAGGAAATTTTCCCAAAAATCAATGATAAACATCACGAAGATTCTAAGAAAATTTGAAACCTTGTTTAGTAAAGTCATAAGTAATGCTTTGGTCTATTCTAAACTTTTCCATATATTCCGAAAGAATATTAGTCAACAGTCAAGTCAATCCACGAAAATATAACAAAAATTCCAGATTTTAAACTCAAATTACCAACTTCAACAGTCAGCTTCCATGCAACTACGTGGAAACATCAAAGATTTAACAAGAACTGCAACCATAAATACAGAATCAATTTTTGATTATGTGATGCAAATCAAGAATCAAACATAATTTTGTTAAAAAAATAATAAAGAAAATTCCATTGAATTTGTCTTAATTTGTGAATGGAGGTAAAAACCAGTAGTCGTTGTGGTGACACAGAAACTAACTGGTGCCTTGAATGAGGAACCGATAGCAGATAAAAAGGTGATGAAACTTCAGTTGAAGGGTGTCAAGAAGTCTCTTTTGAAGCTGCAAAGCTTCTCGAATCAGAATCCACAGGATGATGGTTATGTCTCAGACATATCCAAGATTTCGAGGGGCCATCTTCAACTTCTTTATCGTGTCTATTATGATCGAGTTTATTATTTATTTTATTTATGCATGTTGGTTAGTTATTATTCCATTTCTAGTTTTAATAATCAAAACATTTATTTATTTTTGTTTTTCATTTTCTTGAAAGTTGAAGATGAAATTGAAAAATTCACCTTCCAAGTTGCTGGACAGAGAAAGAGGTTTGGATTCTTGATGAAACAAGCCTTCTTCTTCAACAATCTCAACTCATGTCGAAGGCTAAAACGCAAAATAAAGAAAATTCAAACCATCATTTCAACTTCCCATCAACATGCTACTCCTCCTCCCAGCAGTCACAAAATTTAATCCCTGAAATCCCTGAACGATCATGATGAAGATGAACACGATGATGAGGATGAAGTTAACTTTAATAATGAGCTACCACGGAAGAGCTCATCTGCTGTTTGGCCAATTGTAGAGATCCGGACACCCCGAATCCTAAACATGCTTTGGCACGGTCATTGAGCACAATCCCACACCATCAGGAGCATATGCAACAACGGAAAAAACCGACCTTCAGCTATTCTTAAAAGGAAGACGAGATGAACATAGTCGGTTTCAACATTCAGTGCCCAAAACATCAGTTGTCTAGCTTCTGCTACCAAGAAGAATAACTGGGCGTGTTTGGGCTGAATGATGACATCAAAAGCCTCGTGAGACGGCTGACTTACCAAACCGAATTGTTTGTCCCGATTGTCGGTGAAGAAGGTTCCGGGAAGACAACACTTCTCGTGCGGTTTATAAGAATAGGAAGACGAAGGACCACTTTGAATTCCAGTCGTGGATTTCAGTGGCAGAGGAGTATACAGCAGACCGGATCAAATCCAATGTTTTAAAAGGTATTGTAACGATTCCGGCAAATCCAGGTATACCCTAGCCGGAATATGCTATTTACGTGTTATTTAATACTGATTATATGAGTTATAGTACGTTTATACGAGTATATATGATTCATAGTACGAATCATACTCGATTATATAGTGAATCGTATTGGAATTACAATTAACCAATGAACGATTATTGAACCCGAACGAATCGGGAATTACATTATAGACGAAGTATATAATGTTTAGTGATGTTTACGAAGTATTAATGCTTCGGGATAGGTGAATTATAGCACAGAAAAAGGATTTCGATTTAATGGTACGTCGGTACGCTAAACGAAACCTTTAACACCAAACCAAGCAAGAGACGATCAATCAAGCCGAAAAAGATGCGTAATTATTAATAATATGATGTTTTAATGTCATGGGTTAAGTTTTTAAAGTTTTCAAATCAGTTTTATGTAAATTTTATTTTAACCCGAAAAAACGACCATTTTAGGCTCGTTTTAAGCCGAATTACGAGTTTAAACGAGAACGAACTGAACCAGATTATCCACAACATTATCCGGATTGTGTAATCCAAATGTGTGGCTAATATTGAACTTGTGGGGCCCTCCCACCCCACCTCTTTGGCCGGCCATGTATACACACACACAATTCCATTCTTTTCTTTTTTTTTACAACACATTTCACTCATAAACTCTCTCAAATCTCTAACTCTTTCAAGTATTCATCAAATCCATCCATTCTAATCAAGAACACAATGTATAAACATGTTATAATACATGATCTTTGGTGTTGATTTCTTTATTTTGAGTTGTTTTGCAAGAACAAGAGGTTCCAAGTGAAATATGGGTGAAAACCCGAGATGGAACCGGTTCTTGTATGATCAAGGGATGTATACAAGTTATACAAAGGATCTTGATCCAAGTAATGAGCTAAAAGTGTTTAGAATAAAATTTTACGGTTAAAATCTTGTTAAAATGGATTTCCAAGTGAAATATGGGTGAAAAACCGAGATGAAACCGACTCTTGCATGATCAAGAGATGTATACATGTTATACAAGGGATCTTGGTCCAAGAAATGAGTAAAAAGAGTCGAGAACGGATTTTTACGGTTAAAACCTTTGTTTTTACTTAAAAACCGACACTATGAAAGAAATGGTTTGATTGTTGGTATAGTTTGCTTGGTATAGTGTTAGTGTGCTTGTAAGTGTTGTATCTAGCGGCTAGCAAAGGCTAGAAACCGAGATCTTTGCGATCTAACGCTAGAAAACACAAGATAGTTCGGTTTTCGTGTGTTATGTGTAAAATGGACAGATTGTTGTGTGCTTAGAGTTGGGTCACGAAATTTCACAGAGATGATCTACACATGAAAATATGAGATCTGTGAATTTTTGGTAATTTTTGGATAAAAGATGAATATTTGGTGAATTTAATGCTCGGTTTTGGCCAAAAATAGTGAAAAATAGCTAAACATGATGAAAAATTCAGGAAAATTTAAGATAAGCTTTTTATAACATATAAAAGTCACCCACAAAATTTGAGCTCAGTTGGAAAAGTCTAAGTAGGCTTTTCGGTGAAACGAGTTCTAGGGCTTTCTAGCTCGGTTTTTGGGTGAAAATGGCTTGAAAAATGAGTTTTAAATTCTGGGAAATTTCCAGGAAGTTATGAGGATGACAGAGATCATCCCAGAAAAATTTGGGATTTTTCTAAAGTGTTTTGGTATTTTTGACATATTTAGTGTTTTAATAAGATTTAAAAATAGATAAATAAATGTAAATATAGGAAAATAAATCTGGAAAAATTTTGTAAAATTTTCTTTCTGTCAAAATAAGTTTTGTGCAAAATTTCAAGACCCGAGACTAAACGGGTAATTATTTGTACTAAAAGGAACATAAAAACAAATTTTTAAAGCTTAAAACGTGGTAAACCGGCAAAACTCGCATAAGCGAGCTGACTGGCATATAAAAACCTAAAAATGGACTATTTTCATAAATCTAAGTAAATTAAGTAAAAATAAATCATCCGAAAATAATTCGGATGATTTGGGTAATTTTACCCGATTTTACTGTTTCCGGCACCTAAATGACGGGAAACGGGCCCCGCGGCCAAACGGGGTGTCAAACCGAGCTCTAATTTCATCACTTTAACTAAAATAGCATCCAAACACCATTTTGGGTCGGGTGTGGCCCAAACTCATTTTTGAAACTAAAAACGGATAACTGTGCTAGGCACGCAAATCAAGGAAATCATAAAAATGATAATTTTGACCGTCAGACTCTAAGCAATGTCACAATCTGAGTTCTTAGAAGTGTCACGGGGTTAACGTTGTCCCCGAATCGAGTACAGTACTGGGTTAACAGTGTTCCCAGATGTACCGATTGATACGTATTTAAGTTATGGGAATTATATAGTAACGACTAGATATTATATTACAGATCCAGGCACGTAGCTGTTCATTATATTACCCACCGACTCACAAAAAGGTGAGTTTTCACGAGCCCCTTTTAATGAATTGTTTCAATTATATTTTCCCGGGGCGGAAAACATGTCTTATTTAAAGTATTTAAGTACATACCGATCGTATGGAAATACTTGTATATTTATATATATATATGGTCTGATGCACAGAATATATAAAATGTTTATCATGTATTATTGTTCTGGGGGTAACATAGTTCCCAGGGGTTATTATTGTTCTGGGGTAACATAGTTCCCAGGGGTTATTATTGTTCTGGGGTAACATAGTTCCCAGGGGTTATTATTGTTCTGGGGTAACATAGTTCCCAGGGGTTATTATTGTTCTGGGGTACATAGTTCCCAGGGGTATTTATTGTTCTGGGGTAACATAGTTCCCAGGGGTTATTATTGTTCTGGGGTAACATAGTTCCCAGAAAGTTAATGGAAATGTTCTGGGGTAACATAGTTCCCAGCATGATTATATTGCTAATAAATGACTATTAAAATGATTTGTCAGTATTTATTTAAATTAGTGAAACTCACCAACTATTCGTAGTTGACCCGTTTTCTTTACATGTTTTCTAGGTATGCCCAAGTTGGAATGATTGATATGTGCTTAACTATCTGTGCTACCTGTTGGAAGCTTGCTGCTCTATGTTTTGTAATGAATTTATTAATGTCTTATCGGTAAAATATGTGTGTAACACCTAGACAGTAACGAAACTCGCAACAATGTAATATGTTATAAATTAATGTAGTGGTGTTTTCCTTATAAGCAATGCTGTTGATATCAGATGTGTCTGTTGCATCCCGTGTACGTTTCCGCTGCGGTTACGGGGTGTTACAGGTATGGATAAAATGAAGGGTAAGAGCTACTGATTGTAGTTGACGGCGTTGGGAGTTATAGCGTTCTTCAAGATCTAAAAGACGCATTTCCAGATGAGAAAAATGGAGGTAAAGTAATCTCACGTCCCGTTCAATTCCAGAGAAGAAGTAGTTTAAGCCACATCTTTTGAACAACTAAATGATGAGGAAAGCTGGACAACTTTTGTGGACAAGGTAGGAAAGGAAAAACATCCTAACCGAATCACAGCTACGTTGAAATGTAAGATCTTGCGCATATGTAAAGGTTCGCCTCAAAACATTGTCCTTATGGTGGGGCTGCTCTCGAATAATGGAATACAAAAATGGTCATTGGTGATTGGCAATGGTCAAAGTCCCGATGACTGTAACATCTGCCCCGATCCGACCCGACCCAGGTACCCGTTTCTCTGACCCGATCTCTTCCTTTTGTGATTTAATATTTATTTATACTTATATTTTCTTTTAATAATAATAATATATTTTCCTTCCCGTCTCTTTCTCTCTCTTTCTTTCCGCCGTCCCGTCCCTCTCCTTCTCTCTTTCCGCCTTCTTTTCCCTCTTGTCGCCGTCCCGCCCTTAAGCCTTGTTTCCCTCTTTTTTCTTCTAACTCTTTGCTTGTCCTTTGTTCCTTCCCGCCTAAGGTTGTCTGCGCAGCTCCACACGCCAGGCTCCTTACAAGGAAGCCTGCGTGAAGACCATCTGTTCCAGCGATACGCGAAATGAACTCTTCTCGCAGCGCGCTAAGAATTGTAATTCTTCTCGCAGCGCGCGAAGGACGGTAGTTCTTCCCGCGACGCGCTAAGGATTTGTAGTTTTTCTCGCAGCGCGCTAAGGATCGTAGTTCATCCCTCGACGCGCGAAGAATTATAGTTCTTCCCGCGGCGCGCTAGGAATTTTAGTTCCTCCCGCGGTGCGCTAAGAAATGTGATTCTTCCCGCGGCGCGCTTATAAATGAAGTTCTTTCCGCGACGCGTTAAGGTTGTTTCTGTCTGCCTTCGCGCTCGCGCTCTCTTGACCTTCTGTGTCAGCCTTCTCGCGCTAAACCCTTTGAGTTTTCTTCTGTTTAATCTAGCCGTTGCTTTTGTGTTGTCTTATCTTTTGTGCTGTTGACCTAATCTGCTTTATGTCTGAAAGGTTACTTTCGGCGCAGCATGCGCACCAACCCCATTGGTTGGCAGAAAAAAGTGACTGACATTATCTTTGGAGATCTGCTTTTTCCTTGCTTGACCAGTACCTTTATCTGAACCGCCCATGCCTTTTTACTGTTCCCTGACAGCTTTATCTTGCCTCTGCAGCTGCCATATCTTTCCATATCTTTTGCTTTTGGAATCTTTTACTTTTTGAGATCTTTTCCCCTTTTTCTAGGGATTGTGTTCCCTAGGGTTTCTTTATAAATAATAGTATTATTTTTCCTAACACTACACACACAAAACACTTAATCTCTCATGTTCTCCTTGCTCTCTCTGCCGCCTCCCTCTCTGCCTCCGTCTTCCTCCCTGTTCTGTCCTGCTCTTCCGGTAATATATATATATAATAATTTACTTGTGCAAACTTATAATCAAGACTTAAAACAGATCGTTTAAAACAATAATCTTTAATTATAGGTTAACTCGTGCTTGTTTAAAGTTGGTTCTGCTTTATCTTACACCGCATCGTTTATCAAGTGAGTAATCTCGTACCTAATCCCTTTTTGCTTTTAATGTTTTGGGATGTTCATGTGTTCATACAAACTTAGAGTCTTAAACTTGTTTATGAACTTTAGTCGCGCAGTATCCATGTGTTGAGGACGTAGACTTGGCTGTTTATTTGTATGTGTGGATCATTAACCGTCTTGTCGTCTATTCCGCAGTTCTCATGGTACCATTAGATGAACACGGGAGAACTATCGTTTATGATTTTCTCTTTTGTTTACACATGCACAGTTTGTCTTGTTTGTGAGCTCAATTGTGAGCACTGGCAGTCTATGAATCTTAGAGTTGGTCCCGATCAGATTACACCCTTGTTGAAAACCAGACATACACATGTTGCGCGCAGATTTATTGTTATCTATGTACTGTATTAAACTTGATTTCTCACCAACACGCAAGTGTTTGACGTTTATTTTAACACATGTTCAGGTTTGCAGTAGCTGTTTTGGAGCTTGTGGACACATAGGAAGTTTTCTTTATTTTGGACCTAGATTAAAATGTATCAAGACAAGTTATTTGTTGTTCTAATATTTTGCCTTATAATATATTGATTTATGTTATCTTGTGTTTACTTTGCGCTGTGCGCGAATGAATGTATTTATTAAATATTGACACCCAATAGTGTCACGAGTAATGAAACAATATGTGGCGCCCCGATGTATAATCGCCTTTGGTCGGGGTGTTACAGATTGGTATCAGAGCTCGTTGACTTTAGGATAGGTGGTTAGACGTAACGGCCTAGAATACCTAAGAGTCCCTTCTCGCGCATGAGAGAAATCTCATGTTTGCGCGCTTATTGTTAATTACTCGTTATTTATGAATATGCTCGCGCTTGCGCAGTGTATGATTTTATGTTCTATTTCGCGATATTTCGATTTTTATTGATTTTACTTACATATTCGTTTGTTGGATTTGAAAATCCGAAAAGTCATGGTGATACATGAATAGTTGATTTTCAATTTCCATTTACGATTATGTTCGAGGTTGGAGACTTGAAAAGTCATGGTGATACATGAATTGTCAACCTCCAATACTCATTTTCTTGTATGTTTTATATTGAAGATTGAAAAGTCATGGTGATACATGAATCGTCGATCTCCAATACTCGTTTGCTCGTATATTTTAAATTGGGAATTCGGAAAGTCATGGTAATACATGAATTGTCGATTTCTGATTCGAATTTGTTACCTTTATTAAGTCTGCATTTAGGATCATTTATTTTACTTTAACTTTTGACAGTAACTGACTCCGCGAAACCAAGCTTTATAAGATTAAAACTTTGCGCTATAACCAAGATATTAACTAAAATTAAAATTTGTATAGAATGCCTCCGCTATCTCGTCGCCATCTCAAGAAGAAAGAAGCCGCGCGCAGACGCTCGCAGCAACGTTCCCAGGAAATGGCCACCGCAATAGCCCAAGCTTTGAGCCAAAACAATACCAACACCTCTGGTTACAACATTAAGTCCTTTAACGCGGGTAACCCTCCAAAGTTCACAGGTCTTGAAGGAGCCACCGTGATGCTCCAGTGGCTTGAGAAAATAGAAAACACTTTCCTCCACACCCAATGCCCCTCAGACAGACGAACCCTATATGCTTCCAGTGTCCTGGAATCCAGAGCGCTTACATGGTGGAATGGAGTAGCTCATGCGCGTGGCGCAGAGGCTGCTTCTAGCATGACATGGGAGGAATTCAAGGAAATTCTTACGCGAGAATTCTGCCCTCCCAACGAAGTTAAGCGCCTGGAGGAGGAATTTTGGAACTTGAAGCAGTACAGCGGTGAAGCGCGCGAGTACGCGACGCGCTTCCATGAACTAAGCCTGCTTGTCCCTCACCTTGTTACCCCTTCCCGCCGAGCCATAGAGAAATTCCTTGGGGGTCTCCCCATGGAAATTCAAGATTCTGTATGGGCCAGAAACCCAGTAACCCTCTCTGACGCCATCGAGTTGGCCGCTGTGCTCAGCGACAACCATGTCGGAGCAGGAACCCTGTTCCTGCGGGGGAACAGAAAAGACCAAACTCACCAAGACTGCCCCTGAACCAACAGAAACCAAACCTGAACCCTCAAACCGTAACAACCTCAAGCGCAGGCGCAAGGCCTATGCGCTTACCAACCCGCCCATTGTCCAGCAACCCATCTACCAACCCCCAGTTTATGTGCCTAACCCTCTGTCAGCCAACCCAACACCTCCTGTAGTCCACAACTATGCCTTAACCAATCCAGCACTCCCTGCCCCGCCAACTAAGAAACCTTACACAGGGAACCACCCCTTTTGCCCAACCTGTAGACTCCACCACCCACCTCAAGTCCCATGTCGACTTTGTACCCGATGTGGCCGCGCTGGTCACCTTGCAGAAAACTGTAGAGTCCCTCTCGCCCAACCCAATTGCGCCAACACCACCAGTCTACCCGCAGAACCCACAACCAACCTACCAAAACCCACGACCCAGATCGTGCTTTAACTGCGGTGATCCCAGTCATTTCCGGAACGCGTGCCCGAGACTACAAGTTCAGATTACGCAAGCGAATCCGGTGAACCAGATTTCGAACCAAGTGACACGCGGACGAGCTTTTAATATAACCGCGCACCAAGCGCAAGCGAATAATGACGTAGTTAATGGTACATTTTTACTTAACGGATTTTATGCTTCTGTACGTTTTGATACTGGCGCCGATCGAAGTTTTATCTCTCGTGCCTTTGAGCTGAAGCTTGCGCGACCGCGCGATAACTTAAAAGAAGATTTTTCAGTTGAATTGGCTAATGGCGAAACTGTTTTAATTAACTCTGTGATTAAAGATTGCACGCTTAACCTTAACGAAAACGATTTTCTGATCGATCTCATCCCCATGCCTCTTGGAAGTTTCGATGTTATTATTGGTATGGACTGGCTCTCGAATAATCGCGCCGAAGTTATTTGCGCCAAGAAGATGATTCGCATACCTCGAGAAAATGGTGATCTTCATATCTACGGCGAAAAACCCTCCAGTGGTCTTAAACTTATGTCTTGCGCCGAAGCCCGAAGGCTCATGCGGAAAAGGTGTATTGCATTCTTAGCCCATATGGTTAAACCTGCTGAAGAAAAGAAGCTTCGCGATATCCCTGTTGTGCGTGATTTCCCTGAAGTTTTTCCTGATGATCTTCCTGGTATCCCTCCCGCTCGTGAAGTCGAGTTCCGTATTGATCTTGTCCCTGGTGCTTCCCCCGTAGCTAAATCTCCTTACCGTCTTGCGCCCGCTGAGATGCAAGAATTGGCAAGCCAACTTCAAGAGTTGACTGCTAAAGGATTCATTCGCCCTAGCTCTCGCCCTGGGGTGCTCCGGTGTTGTTCGTTAAAAAGAAAGATGGATCGTTTCGCATGTGTATAGATTACCGCGAGTTGAACAAACTCACCATTAGAACCGGTATCCCTTACCACGTATTGACGACCTCTTTGATCAACTCCAAGGTGCCTCTTGTTTCTCGAAGATTGATCTCCGCTCTGGCTATCACCAGTTGCGCATCCGCGATGAAGATGTTCCGAAGACTGCTTTTCGAACTCGTTATGGCCATTTTGAATTCTTGGTCATGTCCTTCGGTTTAACCAACGCACCCGCCGTTTTCATGGATCTAATGAATCGGGTGTGTAGGCCTTTCTTGGATAAATTCGTGATTGTGTTTATCGATGATGTTCTGGTGTATTCTAAGACCAAGGCCGAGCATGAGCAACATCTTCGGTTGGTGTTGCAAAAGCTTCGAACCGAGCAGCTCTATGCTAAGCTTTCCAAGTGTGAATTCTGGTCTGATGAAGTACAGTTTCTTGGTCATGTTGTAAACAAGATGGGTATTCATGTCGACCCATCCAAGATTGAAGCAATCAAGAACTGGATTACGCCATCCTCTCCTTCCGAAATCCGTTCCTTTTTGGGCTTAGCTGGTTATTACCGGCGATTTATTTCGAACTTCTCGAAGATCACTTTGCCTTTAACAGCTCTAACGCACAAAGGTAAACCATATATTTGGGGCTCGAAGCAAGAAGAAGCCTTTCTATCGCTCAAGCGTTTGTTGTGTGAAGCTCCTGTTCTTGCGCTACCTGAGGGTAATGATGATTTTGTCGTGTACTGCGATGCTTCCAACCAAGGTCTCGGTTGTGTTCTTATGCAACGAGGCAAGGTTATCGCTTACGCATCAAGGCAACTTAAGGTTCATGAAAAGAATTATACAACTCACGACCTCGAACTTGGTGCAGTTGTTTTTGCCTTGAAGATCTGGAGACACTACCTTTATGGTACTAAGTGTATCCTTTACACTGACCATAAAGCCTTCAGCATATCTTTGATCAGAAGGAACTTAACATGAGGCAACGCCGATGGAACGAACTCATCAGCGATTACGATTGTGAGATCCGGTATCATCCTGGTAAGGCTAATGTGGTAGCCGATGCGCTCAGCCGAAAACCCTACCAGCTTAACTGTATCTTGTCGCGCACCCAGCTTCACTTTGCGCCGATTCAAAGCAACCTTGAATCGCGTATTCGTGACGCGCAGCGCGCATATCCATCAGTAATGGTAACCTTCGCGCCGAGTTAGCGTGTGGCGCGGAAGCGCATTTTGTCCCTAATCTGAGTGGAATTCTCTGCTATCTCAGTCGCATCTGGATTCCCTTTGATGAGAATCTTCGCGCTGATATCCTGAGTGAAGCGCACAAATCTCGGTATTCTATTCATCCTGGCGCTGATAAGATGTACAAGGATTTGCGCATTACTTATTGGTGGCCCGGTATGAAAAAGGATATTGCTGTGTTCGTAGCTAGATGCCTGACTTGTTCTAAAGTAAAAGCTGAACACCAACGCCCATCTGGTTTGCTCGAACAACCAGAAATTCCTACGTGGAAATGGAAAGGTATAGCGATGGACTTTATTACCAAGTTACCTTTGACAGCAAGCAAACATGATAGCATTTGGGTAATAGTGGATCGTTTGACTAAGTCTGCTCACTTTCTGCCCATTCGTGAAAACTACCGTGTTGAGCAACTCGCGCAGCTTTATGTCAAGGAAATTGTCTGCCGTCATGGTACTCCTTTGAGCATCATATCCGATCGCGATGGCCGTTTTATATCTCGCTTTTGGAAATCTCTCCAATCTGCGCTAGGAACTCGCTTGGACATGAGTACGGCATATCATCCTCAGACTGACGGTCAGTCTGAGCGAACTATTCAAACTCTTGAGGATATGCTCCGATCTTGTGTTCTTGATTTTGGAGGTAATTGGGATTCACACCTGCCTTTGATTGAGTTCTCTTATAATAACAGCTATCATTCCAGTATCGGTATGGCCCCATTTGAAGCACTTTACGGTCGTAAGTGCCGCTCCCCGATTTGTTGGAGCGATGTGGGAGAAACTCAAATCACAGGACCCGAACTTGTTCAAGAGACAACCGATAAAATCGCCAAGATCCGTGATCATCTGCTGACTGCCAGAAGCCGACAGAAGAGTTACGCAGATCGTAGGCGGAAGCCTCTCGAATTTCAAGTTGGTGATCTTGTTCTCCTCAAAGTGTCGCCCTGGAAGGGTGTTGTCCGCTTTGGGAAGAAAGGTAAGCTTGCTCCTCGTTATGTTGGTCCATTCAAGATTCTCGCGCGTGTAGGAAAAGTTGCCTACAGACTAGACCTGCCGCCCGCGCTCAGTAATGTGCATCCAACGTTCCATGTATCCAATCTCAAGAAGTGTTTAGCTGACGAGAACCTTCACATTCCGCTTGATGAAGTTCAAGTTGATGAAACTATGCATTTCGTTGAGAAGCCTGTTGAGATTATGGATCGCGAGGTTAAGCAAACCAAGCGCAGTCGTATCCCTATCGTGAAAGTTCGTTGGGAGTCCAAGCGCGGAGCCGAGTTTACATGGGAAAGGGAAGATCAAATGAAGATCAAGTACCCGCACCTGTTCTCTGCGCAACCTACTTCGAGATAAATTTCGGGACGAAATTTCTTAAAGTAGGGGAGACTGTAACATCTGCCCCGATCCGACCCGACCCAGGTACCCGTTTCTCTGACCCGATCTCTTCCTTTTGTGATTTAATATTTATTTATACTTATATTTTTCTTTTAATAATAATAATATATTTTCCTTCCCGCCTCTTTCTCTCTCTTTCTTTCCGCCGTCCCGTCCCTCTCCTTCTCTCTTTCCGCCTTCTTTTCCCTCTTGTCGCCGTCCCGCCCTTAAGCCTTGTTTCCCTCTTTTTTCTTCTAACTCTTTGCTTGTCCTTTGTTCCTTCCCACCTAAGGTTGTCTGCGCAGCTCCACACGCCAGGCTCCTTACAAGGAAGCCT
This sequence comes from Bidens hawaiensis, assembly GCF_021521415.1. NCBI lineage: Eukaryota > Viridiplantae > Streptophyta > Magnoliopsida > Asterales > Asteraceae > Bidens > Bidens hawaiensis. The sequence goes on along the minus strand of NW_027494357.1, from coordinate 295,842 downwards.
GCGTGAAGACCATCTGTTCCAGCGATACGCGAAATGAACTCTTCTCGCAGCGCGCTAAGAATTGTAATTCTTCTCGCAGCGCGCGAAGGACGGTAGTTCTTCCCGCGACGCGCTAAGGATTTGTAGTTCTTCTCGCAGCGCGCTAAGGATCGTAGTTCATCCCTCGACGCGCGAAGAATTATAGTTCTTCCCGCGGCGCGCTAGGAATTTTAGTTCCTCCCGCGGCGCGCTAAGAAATGTGATTCTTCCCGCGGCGCGCTTAGAAATGAAGTTCTTTCCGCGACGCGTTAAGGTTGTTTCTGTCTGCCTTCGCGCTCGCGCTCTCTTGACCTTCTGTGTCAGCCTTCTCGCGCTAAACCCTTTGAGTTTTCTTCTGTTTAATCTAGCCGTTGCTTTTGTGTTGTCTTATCTTTTGTGCTGTTGACCTAATCTGCTTTATGTCTGAAAGGTTACTTTCGGCGCAGCATGCGCACCAACCCCATTGGTTGGCAGAAAAAGTGACTGACATTATCTTTGGAGATCTGCTTTTTCCTTGCTTGACCAGTACCTTTATCTGAACCGCCCATGCCTTTTTACTGTTCCCTGACAGCTTTATCTTGCCTCTGCAGCTGCCATATCTTTCCATATCTTTTGCTTTTGGAATCTTTTACTTTTTGAGATCTTTTCCCCTTTTTCTAGGGATTGTGTTCCCTAGGGTTTCTCTATAAATAATAGTATTATTTTTCCTAACACTACACACACAAAACACTTAATCTCTCATGTTCTCCTTGCTCTCTCTGCCGCCTCCCTCTCTGCCTCCGTCTTCCTCCCTGTTCTGTCCTGCTCTTCCGGTAATATATATATATAATAATTTACTTGTGCAAACTTATAATCAAGACTTAAAACAGATCGTTAAAACAATAATCTTTAATTATAGGTTAACTCGTGCTTGTTTAAAGTTGGTTCTTGCTTTATCTTACACCGCATCGTTTATCAAGTGAGTAATCTCGTACCTAATCCCTTTTTGCTTTTAATGTTTTGGGATGTTCATGTGTTCATACAAACTTAGAGTCTTAAACTTGTTTATGAACTTTAGTCGCGCAGTATCCCATGTGTTGAGGACGTAGACTTGGCTGTTTATTTGTATGTGTGGATCATTAACCGTCTTGTCGGTCTATTCCGCAGTTCTCATGGTACCATTAGATGAACACGGGAGAACTATCGTTTATGATTTTCTCTTTTGTTTACACATGCACAGTTTGTCTTGTTTGTGAGCTCAATTGTGAGCACTGGCAGTCTATGAATCTTAGAGTTGGTCCCGATCAGATTACACCCTTGTTGAAAACCAGACATACACATGTTGCGCGCAGATTTATTGTTATCTATGTACTGTATTAAACTTGATTTCTCACCAACACGCAAGTGTTTGACGTTTATTTTAACACATGTTCAGGTTTGCAGTAGCTGTTTTGGAGCTTGTGGACACATAGGAAGTTTTCTTTATTTTGGACCTAGATTAAAATGTATCAAGACAAGTTATTTGTTGTTCTAATATTTTGCCTTATAATATATTGATTTATGTTATCTTGTGTTTACTTTGCGCGTGCGCGAATGAATGTATTTATTAAATATTGACACCCAATAGTGTCACGAGTAATGAAACAATATGTGGCGCCCCGATGTATAATCCGCCTTTGGTCGGGGTGTTACAATGACGTTCTGAGGATATGTTATAGCAACATGACAAGCGGATTGAAGATTTGCTTGTTGAAGCTGGCTCTTTTCCCTAAAGATTATGACATCCCTGTATGGCGGTTGCTCCGGTTATGGCTAGCCGAAGGTTTTGTTAAAAGAGAACACAAAGACCGGTTTCTGGAGGATTTGGCACAATAATGTTTTGAAAAACTGGTGGGTCATAATATAATTCAAATAACCAAATTAAGATCCGACAACAGCCCAAGACGATGTCGTTTAGTTTCGTTTTTTCATGGCTTTTTGTTACCAAAAGCAGGAGATATCAGCATGTTCTACATCCAACAGAAATCAGAGAATTCCAACGATGCAACAGGTTCGTTTAGTGTACGGCGCATGGTTCATCACATGAGCACCATAGGAGCGACATAGGTTCAATATAAGGTTGAGCCGTCTTTGTTAAGGACATATGTGTTGTTTAACTTCCAACAAAAAGACATGTTGGAAAAGCAAGTAGGGACTATTTTGGGTAGAATTATTAGAAGAGATTTTGCATTGCTTAGGGTGCTTGATCTCGAAGGGGTGGGAAAAACGAGAATGCCCAATAAACTTCATCACTTGTGTCATTTGAGATACATAGGACTGAGGTGGACTTTCTTGGAGTGTCTCCCTGAATATGTGGGAGATCTATCGTATCTAGAAACCTTAGATGTAAAGCACACGAGTGTCGATAATCTACCCGACTCCATTTGGAAGCTAACGCCTCCGACATCTCAATCTCAACAACATCCGGCTATCCATGCCGCCCAGATATCCGTTACTCAAGGTTTGGAAAAGTTGGATGAGCTTCAAGAGCTGGGTATTAAGTTTAGCTTACACAAAAGTTAAAGTGTGTTGCTTGATAGGATTGTGGAGCTGGTCAAACTTCAGTCTTTGAGGTTGACTTCAGTCGATGGCATGGGTCAGCCTTTGGATCTAGTTTTGAAGTCGCTGACAAGCTTAAGCAAACTCTCTCATCTTAATCTTTACTGAAGGTTACAAAAACTCCCTGTGCTGAATGAATTCCCACCATCCGTTAAGGTTCTTACATTGTCCCTTTCTAAGCTAGATAATGATCCAATGCAGGCATTAGGACAGCTGCCTTGTCTGATCGTGTTGAGGTTGTTGGGGTAGTCATTCACGGGGACAAGAATGTTTTGTCATCGAGGCGGGTTTAAGAAACTGGGAGTGCTGAAGTTGTGGAAACTAGAGAATTATTAAGAGTGGGATGTGGAGGAAGAAGCAATGGATATGCTTAAAGAAGTGGAAGTTAGAACTTGTCATAAGTTGAGCAACATCCCGTGTAGGGTACTGCAGAAACAGAAGTTTTTAGAGGAACTAATATTAACAGACATGTCTGATGAGTTTGTGGCCGGAATCAAGAAAAGAAAATCCAAGTACACGTCTCTCACAATCAAGCAATCCACTTAGGATTCATGTGAGTTCTTAAAATCTGTTTATTTTAAGTATATGTTTATTTTAATTCACATGACCACCTAAATAATCAATCCCAAACTATAAAAAGCCATGTTTAAAAGAGACAAGTCAAAAGAGATCTAAGTATTTTAATACATAAATCATTTATGCATTAAAAACTGATATATATGTTAATAATATAATCTTTGTATTAGGCACTTGACACTAATTAGTTGCAAAGTAAGTGGTACCTTTAGACATAAAGTGACCCATTTTGACCCGCTACCTGCATGACCCGCCCGTTTTGGCAATCTCTAATTTTACTATTCAAAGGTAGATGAAGTATTCTGATGCTCTTTCTTCGTTTATGCAGCACATGAAGCTACAAACCACATGGAAGTTCTTTGGTTGTATATACATCATCTTCGTGATATTGTATTATGTTATTTTTCTCATCATATTTATATATATTCGGTTGTCTAAAACTTTATATGATTGAATGATAATATTTAGCTACTTTTTTAACTCATGCAAATTGTGGCATAAAGTGCATAGTTGGTATAAAACTAATCATGTATTCACCCACACCCATCTAGAGATGCAAACGAGCCGAGTTGCTCACGAACTACTTGAGCTTGGATCGATAAAAAGCTCAAAACGAGCCACGCCTTTTCAAGCTCGAGCTCGAGCGTTGTATAGGGAGCTCGTTTAGGCTCATTGAGCCTTAACGAGCCTTGTGTATTTTTAAGTTTTACCTCTTTTGGGCATTTATGTATTAATTTCACACTGCACAACCGAGTTTTGGCTCGTTTAAGGGTACTATATGAGCTTGAGCCGAGCTTTGGCTCATTTAAGGTACTACATATGCTCGAGCCGAGCTTAGGCTCATATAAGGTTTTTCTCAAAATATATAAAATAAATTATAAAACCAATTAAAAACATATATAGTTTAATTAATAAATAATAAACGAGCTGAGCTCCATTTCATATATACTTTGTCTTGTGGTACTAAACCCTAAGTTTTAGGATCAATTAATTATCTGTAGATTTGCAATCAAGAATAACATAATAATAATAATATCAATGAAATAGTTCAAAATTCAGTTACTGATAAACCGAGAGAGAGAGAGGGTTAGTTTATTGTGAACCGAACACAATCCATGAGTTTTTGAAGAAGAACTTGAGAATATGCAAGTTCAAGTTCGTGGCAAGTCTAAATGAGAGAGAAACTACAAATAGAGTTGCCAAGGAAAGCATGAACCACGAATCAGGAGATTGCAGTGACTTAAGTTAAGCATTTCGATGGTTACTTGGAGCCTCTAAGCCGGTTGGAAGTCTAAGGACATCAATGGAAAAATTAATTACCTAATTCAACGGTTTCCACTTACATGTATGTGTGTCTAAAAATATACATAACTAACGTCAAGGAAGTGAGACAACATATGTTATAGTAATCACAAACGCTTTAAATGAGCACAAGGCTAAGTGAAAGAGAGCATTTCAACCACTTGGAGTGTTAGAAAATAGCTTGTATCCATCCTAAATGAGATTCCTTTTATGGGCAAAGGTACTTTTGGTGTTGGAACGTCATCAAAAAAACAATAACATTCGAGTCAGAAAACTTTTCAAATAACATGGAAGGTTTCACAAGTCATGTGATGACCGTCGTTTGAGTCATGCAAAAACCTAATTAACCTAAGTAGCTAAGGTAAGTCAAGTATCGTATCCACCAGGAGTATACGGTCAATGTAACGTGCAATCAATTCTTAGAATTATGAAGTAGCTAACAAGAGTGCTGATCACACTAGCAAAGAGTTGATTTAATAATAAGCAAACAGATTAAGCAAAGCTCAATCAATAAACAATACAAATCACACCAAGGTTTAAAGTATGTAATAAAACAGTATTCTCATGTTCATTTAACAGATTAATTGTCAAAGATCAAATCATATTGATTAACGAGTTAAACCTTAGCCATCAACAATCGCTAGCACACGACACTGGTTACCAATGTGACTCAATTAAGGGCAATTGTATGTTTCATCACATTTAAGCTAATCAAGCAACCCTGTAAGCAATTATCATAGCAATGGCAAACTAATCATTCTGATCGAAATAAAACTAAACCGAATAAATGCACAATAATGCCAAACATCAATACTCATAGATTAATCATAACAATTACAAATCATTCATTCTTAACACATGAGAAAAACTGTAAAATACAATACTCTACATACCGGGTATGATTCGAGGAGATTAGCGGTTCATGGCCATCATATGTGTAACATTCGTTACTTTCAAACCTGAAAATCCGACCACTTTTAAATTTTCGGTTTTAATTTGTAAATAATTGTATAAATATAAATATATATTTCAAGTTTCGTCTCATGTATTTTTATTATGTTCGTTAACCGACTTGATTTGATGTTTCGAGGTATTCATATCATTCGTATACTACATATATAATTATCGTTCATTTGTTTAATAACAATTACGACGTTTAATCACTATTCGTTCGTTTTCTATTTCGTGTGGTTCAATAACGAAACTCCAAGTTCAAACCTGCATACTTAAACGAGACCCGAACTATCCGGGTATAATACGAAAATAATCCACTTGGTAACTTTTATCACCTTTATATGATATCTAAAAGTATAAGGTTTTAATGGTAATTATAGTTTTATTATGTTTTAATATAAAATGAAAGTCAAGGGGATGATTATGTAAATTATTTAAAAATAATAATATTATTAGTATATACCCAGCCCCCTTCCTCTTCCCTAACCCGTTTTTTCGGCAGCCATGCCCGGCGGCCGGAACTTTCGCCGAAGAAAACCCAAAAGACGTTTTTAATCACCAATCAATTCGTTAACCCGTCCTAAATGTTATCTCCACTAACGTTAAGCAATAATATACGATTTATTTCATCATTTAACAACCCATTAACTCGTATTAATCACTAACTCCTCGGATTATACTTAAAATCTTAATAACTCGCATTTAACGTCATACGCTCCAATTGATCTTATAAATAGACTTCTAATCTTCACCTAGACTTGCCCCTAACATCAAACTAATCTAACCTACCCGCTGTAATCGCGTTTTGCCCGCCCAAGTCCGATTCCGGCCAACCGGTGGCTCACCTTCAATCAATAACATTTTCAGGTAATTTAAATATGATTTGTGATTGTTTCAAGCCGTAAATCAATATCCCTACACTAATTTGATCAAATATGGAACGGATTAACATATTAGAAAACTAGGGTTTTGAATGAAGAAGATGATCTTGTATGCGTTTATATATATATTTGTTTCCATCCTTTTAACAACAAACAAACCTAGTCTAACTAGTTAGTTCATGAAATTGTCAATAAGGGGTCCCGGGTTTCGAACCCGGGTCAGAGAATTTTCTTGTTTTTATTTTTTAAAACCTTTTATTATAAAGATATCTTATTATATATCTTATTATATATACGGATCAAATTAAATTATTAAAAACTATATTAAATCAATAAAAATTATTTTAAGTTTAGTAAAAATTATTTTTAATCTCTTTTCAACTAAAAACCCGACTTTCGTTTCCGTTAAGTTTCGTTAAAAACCCGATTAAAATATATTAATAACCACTATTTTCGTGAAACTCGTTAAATATAAATAGTTATATTTTTGTTCGTCAAACTTTAAAATTCATTAACATATTTGCTTTCAAAATAAAATACACCAATAACATCCAAGATTCTGTAACGATATAATATTCAAACTTACGTATTAACCTCCTAATTAAAATAATATTAGCTTTAATAATTCGTTAAAATTCCATTAAAATATAATAATATTATAAAATCAAACTTCATAAAATAATAATAAAATATACACTTCTAATTTCCAACAAACCGATTTATTTACTTCTATAAGTTAAGTTAATATTTTCTTTTTTACTTTTAATTCTAGTTCGTGAAGTTCAATGGCTTCGGTTTCTTTTACGCGTTTTCAGTTTTATTTCAAGTTTGACTTCAACTTCAAGGTGAGTTTCTCACACCTCATATTTACTCTTTTACTACCTTTAGGAGTAGCATATATATCTTATCCAAATTACAATTTCGATTATTCATTATTTACAAACTACAATTCGTTACATGGACTTGTGTGTTTATTTGCTTACTTGCTCAAAGATTACGTGCATGGATTACTTCAAGATAGTATGATCATACGCCCCCCTTTGCGCTCAAGACATTTGTTGTTATGAGTGGAAAAGGGCCTCATTATCCGAGTATGTTGGTGCACAATCCCACCTTTCAAGGACCTTACTTGCGCTTATCAGAGTACGCTAGTGCACAATCCCAGCTGGAAAGGACATTACTTGCTCATTTACACTTGTTCATGGAATTGTATGATTTTTATGTACTTATATAAAAACTTGTGTGAACTCACCAGCTATTCATTTAGTTGACTTTATATATATATATATATATATATATATATATATATATATATATATATATATATATATATATATATATATATGCTACATGTACAATTATTAGATGATGAAATGGAGAAGACACTAGAACTTAGGTTATATTAATAAATGGACAACTTGTTAATTGTTCTTGTATTTTTCTTGTATTTCTTGTTACAAACTTGTGTACTTGATGTTTAAATTAATTAATGATAATATTGTCACTTAATAGTGTCACATGTGTTTTGAGCAATCTGTACATCACACTCGGGCGTATTCCGCTTTAGCCGGGGTGTTACAATATGATCTTCAATTCTTGATTTGGGATGATGTAACATGGATTTTGTAATAATTAGAGGTGTTATGGAGCTCCCAAAATGGCCAAAGTACGTCCCAAAAATGGTTCGAATGAAGTGCCTTATGATCTAGGGTTTTATGGCTTATATAGCAGTTGGGCCCGTGCTTTAAAACTGAATTTCATGACCCAACGTAAGCAACTCTGACCCCTGGCGTAGCTTACTCTGGGTGGAAATCCCTTACTCTAAAATCTGACTACCTTACTATGAATCTGAGTGTCTTACTCTAAGTTAATTTGGCATTCGAAGTAGGCTACTTTGACCCGAGAGTAGCTTGCTCTTGGAGATGAATTTCAACGAATTTGTTTCTTTGTGTTTCCAACACTTGTGTAACGGCTCCGATCTTCCCTAGACTTCAAATCATGCTCGTAAATGCCTTCAAATAGTATCTTTAACTCTCACCGACCTACAAATCAAAAGCATACTTGAAGTACTGAAATTCTAAATAAAAACCAAGTAAAACTACTAAAATAAAACCTAAAAATACATGATTTACATCCGACCATCATCATGTTCTCGACATGAACATGGATTAACCATCTGAGGAAGCGCCATGTCTTTATTTTATGTGATTGCAAGACATGAAACTTATTTAGTCGTGACGTAAATGATTAGTGAACGTGCTCGTTACGGCTAGTTTAAGGACACGTGGTAAGTTTTAATTGGTTCTACAAACTACTCGTCGCGACTAGTGTGTAATACTTACTTATGGAATTTGTTACAAATGACACCTAAAACTTGAAATTTCTTTTCATAAATGTTTATTTTTGGAATTTTCCCGATTTATTTACATAAATGCTTATTTTTGGAATTTTCCCATATGTGAGTTAGCAAGTGATAGTTTTGTCTTTCCTAATGTGATGTACTGGTAGGGAATTTGAGTTTCTTAACTGAGACTCAAGTTCAATTCTCATTTACAACATTTTGTGGGACATGGTGGCTCAATAAAGGAAGACTGGCATCTTTCAGTTCAATCCTGAGGGCATCCGGGTTTTACCATCAGTGAGCCTTCGGACGAGGGAGTTGAAGATAACTTGGGGACGGTTAAGGGTATGTTTGTGGCCGTTAAAAAAAGAAAAAGAAAAAAGGAAAAAGCAAGTGAGAGATAGTTTTGCAACCAATCAAAAGTTATGAAAATTTTATAGAAAATCCCCAGCGTTAGTTTGAACCTTGAAGATGAGAATGGCGTTAAAATCTCTTGTTGTAGGCTTCCGTACCTCCATTACACGCCACTGTCTCCCAATCACCTCCTCAACATCTTCTCGATTACCTTTCTCTACTGCTTCCGCTTCAGCGTTAAAGCGTGTGGGCACTCACAACGGCACCTTCCACTGCGGCTAGTTTAAGGACACTTGATGTTGGAGGACTATATGATATGATCCGACCACCCACCGGTTTGATCATCACCAGAAAGGATTTTATCAAACTCTTGGGAATGGGTTTCTCACTAAATTACTTGTTTTTCATCTTCATCACCAACCGATATTAACTGCACAGCTAATAACAGACTTAATTTATGTAGCATTATGGAGTTGAGATAATTGCAAAAACAATGAAGCTGGATGAAGAGCATCCTGATGTACACAGACTGTTTTTAGCTGTTTACAAGAATTTCATAGAGGTCATTTGAAAACTTTTAAGGATACCTACCTCTTTGTCACTAAATTCTTCTGTAATTTGTTACAAAATTTGACTGTGCATTGTTCCAGGCGGTTGATGCTATTGACAATGGAATCAATCAGTATGAGACAGATCAGTCTCCCAAATATGTGAACACTACGACTCTGTCTTCAAGAATCTCTAGATTAAATTTGAACTGGTATGATGATGATCAATCACCTGAGAAAGAAGATCAAGCCTTTCAACATGCAATGACACTAGTCGGTAGTGATGTGAGTTTTAACTTTTAATAAGGAGTTTGTTCGCATCTTATTATTTTAAAACTGATATGTTGAAGTAATGAGTCTGTTTGCCACATTTATGCACCAGTGTATCCACTTTCATGCAAAATCATGGCTGCCAGCAAGAGCAGTTGTAATGGAATGTCTTGCAGCAAGAAAGAACATTGACCCGAGTGGAGAAATCATGTTATTGACTAGGTCTTGTCCTGTAAGTGACAACTGTTTATTGTTATTAAACTGTCATTTATGTTTCATGTTACAAAATCTCACTTCAATTTTTGTTTATTCAATAGTGGAAGCTTCATATATTTGAGCTTGAGGTGGAAATGAAGATTGATCCGGTCTTGAAATATGTTATTTATCAGGTGCTACTTTAAGTCACTAAAAGTTTGCAAAAGTTGTACGTTATAAGACTAATCTCTTTGGTTTTTTTTTTTTTTTTTTTTTTGTATATCCTGTGAAGGATGATAGGAATAATAGATGGCGAGTACAGGCGGTAGCAGTGTCAGCAGATAGTTTTGAAAGTAGAAAGGCTTTGTCATCTTATTGGAGGGGGTTGACAGACGATCATCTGTCTGACGTGGCAGGAATACCTGGTTGTGTTTTTGTTCATTCAAGTGGTTTTATTGGTGCAAACAAGACTTACGACGGTGCACTCGCGATGGCAAGAGCTTCTTTATTGACTTAAAGCTATAGTGTAATTATAACAAATATTATTAGGTGTAAACTTTGACTTAAACACTGTGGTAGTCAGCTAGACGTTTAATAGGATTCAGGCCACAGAAGCATTAGACACCCAATTGAAAGATGATAAGAATACCATGTAATAAATACTATGAAATCATAACTGTTAAATCGAAAGTTTTGAACTAAAGCTATGCCAAATCACAAGAAAGTTTCTATAAAAAAACTTTACTCTTCTGACTCTAATGGTAGGTCTTCTTTGAACCACTGATACAATCCTCCCTCCAAGTGGAAGACATTCTTGTAACCATTTAGAACTAGCAAGTAGGCAGCTATAAGAGACCTGCAACAAGCATTACTAAGTATTTAACTATTTATCTAATCCAATTATTTGTAGTCTTATAAAGTCTCTAGAAATTGTAAGCAACCTTGATTGTTGGCCTTCAGGAAGATTTTGTGTAGGTTTCATTGTACCTCCAGATGAGCAAGCCACTATAATCTTTGATGTTTTATCTAACTTTGATTCAACACCTGTTCAATTCATGTGAAGAAATAAATAACTTATCCTAAAATGAATTGAAGACTTAACTTGCTTCAGGTTTCATACCATACTTCGTAAAAATTCAGGATTTTCTTCTGTGCCAGCAAAGATCCCCAAAAAGGCAAATGCAACTCGTCTAGCAATATCCCATGCTGTCCATTACTTAATCAGCCTATATATTTGCACATTGATTGCACCCGGAGGATGAGCCTACGCATTCACAATTCATACATTGAGTTTATTACTTTTTAGTTATTTCATTTGGAGAAAATATAAGTAACCTCTTTAAACTCTGCTTCTGGTCTCACGTCAAGAATCACAAAGTTATTTTCTTGCTGAAGTCGTAACGCTTCTTTTACATCCACACTTCGGACCTGCAATTTGTATTATTTAATTTGTTTGTATTTTTAGAAGTTAATGAATTATGATGAAGGTTTACCTTTTTCTCAAGTAGGAGCTCTCTTTTTATCTTCCACTCTTCTTCAGCTGAACAATACAAATCCAAAATAATTGAGATTTGGGTATAATAATATTAACTACATAAACAAATAAAGAAAGAAAGAAAAGAAATTACCAGGTGATTTAGCAGGTTTGGTTTCTGCACTTTGGATTGTGAACCTTGTTCTCCTTGTGGATGGCTTAAGTGAAATGGTGCAGGTAGTGCTTTCAATTACAGAATTTGAATAAGATGCAAACTGAGGAGGATAAAGTTTTGATTGTAGAGATGAGTGTGGAGTGATTAAAGTGAGAGCAACCATTTTTTTCTAAATTATGATTTTGTTTAATCTTTTTTTTTTTTTTTAATTTTTATAATAATCAGCAATGGAGTTGCCATTAAAGATGAGAAGTGAGATTTTAAATGTAGTGACAAGAGGATAATTGTTGGTGGGGTATGGTTGAGCTCATGTGGATATTTTGGTTCCCCTCACAATCTGAGTTTGTGGTGATGGTGCATTTATTTAAGATCTTGTTTCATCCCCAGGCTAACCAATTGCCATCTCAACTGTTTTATCGAAAAAAATTTTAGGTGTATTGTTTTTATTAATTTCAAGTTCTCAACTATTATCTTGTGTTCTTTGTTGGTTTTAACTAACGAATTAGCTGATAACAAGTCCAAATTTTATTATATTTGTTCTCAACGATCCGCGACCTTTTATCATATTTTTTTCCAGGATACTCATTTTCATTCAAAACATCTTTGTAACCTTAGATCGGATCTTCATAATTTTTTTGTAGTAACCCCCCCCCCTCCAAAATTATTGAGGTCGTCGGAACCCTAGAACCATCGTCAAAATCGGCCGGTGGTGGTTGGTCAGTGGTGCAGTTGGTGTTTAGGTTAAGATTTCCAGCAAAAAATATGACTTTTCCTGGCAAAAGCTATTTTTTGACAGCATACAAGTAACGGCGTTAGGGCTCTATTATTCCCTAACCGTTGGAAACAAATACATTAAAAGATGGGATCGTCCGCAACAAACTTGTGAGTTGGGACCAATAGCGACCAAAAAATATAATAGTTGGGATTAATGAAAACCAATACACAATTTATTTGATAACCAATGAATAAAATCCAGTTTATCTTAATGGCAAAAGGTGACCCCATAGGTCAGCAATCACAGATAGCGCTTGTTAGCCAAGCTCGCCATATCTTGTTTTTGGAAAATCCTGCTGCCAAATGACTCACTGCTATAAAACCTAGATGAGATCGGATTGAACTTCAGATTTCTAGTCTAAATCTTCACTTCACCTAATGTAAAGTCTTTAAAATCAAACAACTCGATTTGAGTTTTATTTATCTCCAACCAATCGGATAATTGTAAACATAGGGTTAACTTGATGTGGGTCAACTTATTTAAGACGATCTATGTGTGTCGAAGGTGTTAGTGAATCGACTCAAAACGGTTATGAATAAGATTGTCTCAGAGCATCAGTCGGCTTTCTTATCCGGGAGATATATTCTTGATGGCCCTTTGGTGGCTAGTGAGGTTATTGCTTGGGCTAAAAAGAGGGAAAGAAGAATTTTTATGTTCAAGATTGACTTCGATAAAGCCTTTGATAATGTGAATTGGGAGTTCTTGTTGTCGGTTCTTTCTCAGATGGGTTTTCCTTCGGTCTGGTGCGATTGGATTAGTGGTATCTTGTTGGCGAGCAGATCGTCTGTTCTTGTTAATGGATCTCCTACTTTCGAATTTGGATGTCATAAAGGCATTCGTCAAGGTGACCCGCTATCGCCTTTTCTTTTTATTATTATGATGGAGGCTTTTTCAGGTATGTTGAAACAAGCCTGTGATATAGGTGCGTTTCATGGTATTACTCTTCCTAACGAAGGTCCTACTTTATCCCATCTCTTTTATGCGGATGATGCTATGATTATGGGAGAGTGGTCTTCTTTTAATTTTGATAACTTGAAACGTATTCTTCGCATATTTTACTTGTGTTCGGGGCTAAAGATTAATCTCCATAAATCAGTGTTATTTGGAGTAGGTGTAGAAGATGGTGAGATCGATATCCAAGCCGGTTTCATGGGTTGTAAGCCGGGTAGAATCCCGTTTACTTATCTTGGGATTATGGTTGGAGCTAACATGAATAGGGTGGTTAATTGGGAACCGGTTGTGTCCAAGTTCAAGAAGAGGCTTTCTAAATGGAAAGTTAATTCGTTATCTATTGCTGGTCGGTTAACCCTTATTAAATCGGTGCTGGATAGTCTTCCCACTTATTATTTTTCGCTTTTTAAGGCACCCAAGAAGGTTACCAATGATTTAGAAGCTTTGATGAGAAGGTTCTTATGGGGAGGTTCGGATGAAGTGAGGAAGATGTCTTGGGTGGCTTGGGAGGTAGTCACCAAACCTATAAAAGAAGGGGGTTTAGGTATCGCTCGTTTAGAGGTTAATAATCAAGCGCTGATTACTAAATGGCTTGGGAGATTTCTAAATGACCAGCACGCGATGTGGAGAAGAGTAGTGTTGTCTATTCACGGGACCTCGCGCTGTTGGGGGCTTGCTCCGGTTAATAATGGGGTTCCCGGGGTTTGGAAGAATTGTGTTATGTTCTGGAACAAATTTAAGGTTGATGGTGTGGGTTTTAATAGAGTGATCCGGGCCACAGTCGGGAATGGTCGCCAAGTTAGGTTTTGGACGGATTTGTGGTTGGGTTCGGCGCCGGTTATGGACAAGTATCCGTCCTTATATGCGGTAGAAAAACATAAAAATGTCTTGTTAGCTGATCGGTTGGTGGTCACTGGATCTTCTCGTCGCATTGTGTGGGATTGGCTTAGAGCTCCTTGCTCCCATCAGGAGGTGAGCGAGAAGCAGGAGTTGGAAGATCTCCTTCAAGGGGTGGTGATGGTTGACCGTGAAGATTCATGGTCTTGGGCGGTTGGTAGCTGCAAAGAGTTTGAGGTTTCGGCGATTAAAAGATGGATGGTGCGGTCCGTTGTGGACGCTGGGAGTTCCAGTTTCCAATGGAGCGATTGGGTCCCGAAAAATTGTAATATTTTTATGTGGAGGGCCGTTCAGGATAGCCTTCCAACCAAGCAGGCTTTAGCTAGACGTCATTTGTATTGTGATGATCATAGTTGCGCTTTATGTGAGAGTAATGAGGAATCGCTCGAGCACTTGTTAACCGGGTGTTCCATTTCTATGGACGTTTGGAATGCGATTGGTTCATGGTGCAACATCCCTAGACTATTTGTTTTTCATGTCAATGATTTGGTGGAAGTGCATAAGGTTTGTGGTGCGACGGGGAATAAAAGGTTGATTATTCATGGAATAGTCATCATTACTTGTTGGAGGATTTGGCGGGCTAGGAATGAAAAGATTTTTTCGGGCAAGAGCACTAACGTGGCAGAAATGGTTGCGGATATAAAATCAAAGGGTTTTCTTTGGTACAAAAATAGATCTAAGATAGGGGTGGTGGATTGGAAAAGTTGGTGTTTATTTGATGTAACGTGATTGTTGGTTTTGGTTTTTGGATTTCAGCGTCTTTCTCCGTCTTGGTGATAGTCGTTGGTTGTGTCTTTTTTTAATGAAAGTCAATTTTCAAAAAAAAAAAAAAAATAAATAAATAAATAAATTTAAGACGATCTATGTGGTGTTTATAACATCATAAGATTGTTTTATCAAAGAAATTATATTGTTATTTAATAATGCGGAGTATTATTCTATTATTGTATGCATTAAAACTTTATTATGCAAGTTTTGCAAATTCTACGTGATAAATTTAGTATAATGATGTATTATTTTGGATTAAAAAAACCTATATTGACTTTACTAAGTCAAACTACGTGCCGTGTTGTATATTGTGTACTACCGTCATTTTAATTCCATACCATATGAAAAGTTACTTTAGATCATCGAAGTTATGCACTATCAATTGTTCAATATACCAAGCACTTTAAAAGTGAATAGTCTAAAGAGCAAATTAAATTCTTCATGGGTAACAGAAAATGATAAATAAGCTTTTCTACATTCTTAAAGGTACATTGTTTTTAAACAATTTTAAATGAGCACATGGATACCTATTGAATATTAAAAAAAACTGTATGCTTACAATAATTAATCACCTTTTTTATTTAATGTAAAGTAGAGTTTTTTCTTAAAGTAGTGTTAGTGAAAAACGTATTTATCAAAATAGTGTTGATTTTAAAATATTTACTAAAGTAGTGTTTTAATTGCTTGTTGATTTCTCACTTTTGATCTTATTGGATTACATTAATTAATTAAATATTTATTGACTTGATTATCCTTATAACTATACTTATATTTTTCTAACCACTTCATTTATTTAATTAAAAAAGGTAATAAAAAAATATTATTTATAATACAACTTTTTTATCAATGAGTAACTTTTACTGATCATCAAAGAAAAAAATATCATTTATTTAATAATAATATTATATGTTCATATTTTTCTTATCACACATATGTAGTTTGAATAAAAAAAAAATAATGAATGTCTTATAATTACTAAATAATTAAAGTTAATAGTTAGAAATAAATTTATATTCTTTTAAAATGATAAGATTTATACGAATGTTCATAAACAACTACATTTAAGCTTAATAAAAGATGGTTCTAATATCTCTTTTCAGCTATATTTCACCATCGCATGTATACTTGGACATAAAACACATTTTTCTTTTAATTTTAAAGTGAAATATAAAAGATATAGTGTCATGAGCACGCACTACTAGCTAGTTAGGTTCATCATATTTGATGTGCACATTGTATCCTACATCATTGTAGTTAGAATATTTATCAAGAGATATTGTAATATACAAAGTATTTAATATATGAGGAAAGTGAATACGGTGTTGTTAGACGTGTAACTTTACACGAAAAAACAATCAAAACTACGTAGTTTTGATTCAAACCCCCTAATTTACTTTAAATTCTTTCCATTTTTATAAAAAAAAATACTTAATTTAGTAATCTTGAATATGAACAACATTTGAGTTTATTAAGCTGCATCGTATCCCCAAACTTTACCAAAAACATTACTTAAATTTTTATCCTTATAATCTTGCTCGTACTCAAGTGACTAGCCATTTCTTGGATATATAACTTAATTTCTTTTTTGAATTTTACTTAAAAGACAATTTTAAACATTACTTAAAATAACTGAAACATTACTTAAATTAATAATGATTTTTAATATTTCTACAAAGCTACCATATTATTACAAAGTAGGAAATTAAGTATACTAACAATTTTTTACTTATATAATATTATACATTTATTAAACAAGTTTAATGTATCTTGAATCTTGATTTAACGCGTGAAACAAATCATTCGATACAAATATTATTGATTCTAAAAATAATACTATTTTGTTCCAAGTTTAGTATTATGAATTTCATGATATAAATAATAATTTGATTTACTTTCTAATTATAAATAACAAAATTGGCTAGAAAGGTAGTAGTTATTAAGATGATTAAGTCAAAAGTTATTTAATTAATTGAAGTTAACCAATAATATTAGGAGTGAGAAACCATCAAATAACTATAACACTATTTTGATAAATATTTTAAAAGCAACACCATTTTAATAAATATTTTTTTCACCAACACCGTCTTGGAAAAAAAACTCATGTAAAGTATGCTCCATTTGTATATTTAGAAAAAAAACTAAAGTAAATAAAAAAAACTAAAGGATGAAAAGTGAAAACCAAGAAAAATTATGTGGACATTTTTGGAATCATGAGTTTGGGAAATTGAGAGATAAAAGTGAATTCTTTTCATAAGGTCATATGTAGTGTGGCTTGGGTTTGGATGATTTGAGGCGACGTTGGGCGCGAACACAGCCCCCCCCCCCCCCCCCCAGCGATAAGTGGGCGAAATAAGGCGGGGGTGGGGTGTTATTATTTCCTGGGTGAAGAAAATAATATTATTATTATATTATATGTTGTGTGTGTATATATATGTATATCTATATGTATATATGTTGTGTGTGATATATATATATATATGTATATATGTTGTGTGTGTGATATATATATATATGTATGTATATGTATATGTATATATGTTGTGTGTGTGTGTGTATGTATATGCAAAATGAATCCTAGAAACAACCCGAACCAACCGAACCACCCATTCCCTCCTTTCGGTCAACACCATGGTTCGCAAAACCAACCGAACGTGAATTTACAATGGAACCCGATGAACCTAAACCAACCGAGCTATCCGTTTCAATTTCCCGACCCGAACCTAAACATGTACGCCAACCGAGCTATATGTTTTTTTATATTTTTAGTTATGTATTTTTTTGTATTTCTTTTTAATTTTAATGCATTTTTATTTAATTATTTGAAGAAATAGGTTTTTTATTTAATTAGTTTAATTATAAAAAGAAAATAATAAAAAAAGATATTGTGAGCCCAACTTGTAGCCCCTACACCATTACACTCCAAAAACAAATTCGCCTCCTTTGCTGATTGGGCGCCACGTGTCACAATTCGCCCCTATTTGTAGCCGCTCCACTACACATAGCCTAAGTAGGACATTTTTAGAATTTTCTTTAAAATTATGAGTAGAAATGAATCAAAATAAAATAAGAAATAATGATTGATGTTTGTATTATAATCATTTGAGTTAGAGTTGGAGTTTATTTATTATACATTTGAGTATTATTAGGAATTAGTATCGGAGTAGGAAATAAGTTAAGGTTAATATAAATAAGGGTCAAAGTTCTACAAATAGTAATTAAAATGAGAAGTGTGAAAAATTATAAATAATTGACATGTGTCAAGTGGGGACCAAAAGAAAAAAGGTATAGAGGTAATTGTACACATTTTCTCTCTTCACATGCAAGACACATGTTAATACCCCTATCATTATCATTTTAGAACGTCTATAACTTTTTCGTATGATATTTTTTAAAAAAAAAAATTCTTCATAATAACAAGCGTTTTTTTATCTTTAATATGAGTATGACTTTTTGTTATATAAAATTTAAAACAAAAATTACATCATTATGTCTTTCCGCATACCATTGTGTCTTTTCACACACCATTGTGTCTTTTCGCTTATCTGTATCTTTTTTCGTCATTGTTTTTTTTCGCACACCATTGTGCTTTTTCGCTTATCATTGTGTCTTTTCGCACACCATTATATCTTTTCGCTTATCATTGTGTCTTTTTTCGTCATTGTGTTTTTTCGTCATTGTGTCTTTCAACTCATCATTATGTTTTTTTTTAAATAATAATAACACTGTTGTGTAATAATAATATGTAAAAATAATGATAAAATAACAACAAATTATCTAATGCATAAAACACAATGATTAATACATGTTACACAATAACTTGAAACATAAAACACAATGGTGAATACGTATAACATAATGACCTAAAACGTAAGACACAATGGTGAATACGTATAACACAATGATCTAAAACGTAAGACACAATGGTGAATATATATAACACAATGACTTGAAACGTAAAACACAATGGAAACAACATATTACACAATGACTTGAACGTAATATACAATGAACGCAATGCTATTTTTCTCAAATTAAATGAATTTGTCATATGTCAATCCGAATAAAAGAAAATGAACGTGTTACACAATGACTAAAAGTTAATGACGAACAAAACGACACAATGACGTAATCTTTGTTTTAATTTTTGTCTTTAATATGAGTACCAATTGAAAAATATAATGATCAAAATCTATAATACAATTTATATGAAAACTCAACTAAAAGACACAATGAACAACAAAAAAAACACAATTAAAAAACCCATTAATTTTTTTTATACTTTTATATAACAATATGATACTCATATTAAAGATAAAAAACGCTTATTATTGTGGTGAATTTTTTTTAAAAAAATAATGTCGTATGAAAAAGTTATGGACATTTTAAAATGATCGAGGAATTGACATATGCCTTGCATTTGGAGAGAGAAAGTCAACAAAGGTGGGTTATTACCTTCATGCCCTTTTCATCAATTTTTATTTATTAAATTAATCTCAGTTATTCAAATCTAAGATCAATGGACTGAATTCCTTCTCACTCTTCTCATTTTTGTTTTCCTTTGTATTTTAACTTTACCCTATAAAAAAAGTTGTTTAGTTATTGTATTTTGTGTTGTTTTCATTCTTAACAATATTAAAAAAACTCGTGTTGAATTACCACAAAATTATTGATGCAGTTCTTATGTATAACCATTTAATTCCACCCTGTGTTATCAAAACCTATGCAGTCGATATCGCCGATATATCACCGGTGTATCAATGATATATCGGTTATCGGTCCTTGGCGATATATAAATCAAAATATCGGTTCAGAATATCGGTACCGATAATATCGACGATATTGACCGATATTTGACTAATATTTGATTGATACATCACCGATATTCACAATATCAGTGTTTTAAGTCTTAATTGTCAACTTTTAGTGTTCAATGTTAGTGTTTTAAGTCTTAATCATTTATTACTAGCTACGATTGTTAGTGTTATGCAATTTGTAAAAGGTTAATTTGTTAATGGTATGAGACTATAATGAATTGTTAGTGTTAGATTGTTATATATATATATATATATATATATATGAATTTTACCTGATAGTAAAATTACCGATATCCCACCGACATCTCACTGCGATAACCGATATCCGATATTTTTTCGCATTAACTGCTTAGATCAAAACAGCTTTGGCAAGGATCATGTGAACAAGTCATTTTAGAAAGAAAATTGAAGTTTTTTTTTTTTTTTTTTTTTAAATATTAATCGAAGTTTTATATAATTTACTATAAAACGATTACAATAAAGTGGCAGGCAAACGGGCAACAAGCTGCGCCGCAACCCCCCTTTGAACAGCAAAGCCAATCCTGCTAAAAACGAAGCTTTGGGACCTAGAAGCTGAAGAGGTTCCGTGTACGACGCGCTGAACCCTACTCAAAAATTTCACAGCCTCTGGAGCCAGAAAACCAAATGTATCAAAGGCAAATGGGAAAAGATCTTGTTTTAAATATGATTTAAGAGTGGCCCATTACATATTTTAAGTTAACCCGAATCAATTCTTTTCTCTTTTTTTAATTAAAAAGTGGATCATGGTTGGTTAATTAACAAATGTAGTCAGAACTCAGAAGTCTAATGCTTGTAATTAACAACTTGACTCGATCAATTAACTAAATTTTTTAATCTCTCTTGTATTAACAAATAACAACACTTATCCCAGTGACAATTGTTTCCACTTTGTTACACAACATCCTTAACTTTATATAAAAATCACTTTCAGGCAATACAGTACACTTTTATACATTTATAATATTCACTTCTATATCATGCATGTTCTTGAGTATATATATACACAAATGTATACTTGTCAAGCTTATACATTATGTATTTCTACATTTACGAAAAATACATCCATTTTGCCTTATGTAAGACGATACATGACTTTCTAAGCTAGTTCAGTTAGGAGTGACAAGGCAACGTAAAAAAGGCTTTTTATCAGCCTACAAACTAAGTGAAACACGAATATGTCACGCTCTAATAAGATGACTTAAAAATTGTAAAGTAGGTGATCAATAGCGTACTTAAGTGTAATTTACTTAGTTTATTATTGAAGGAAAGTAACAAACAAACAAACAAGATCTTTTCCATTCTCTAATCTCTTATAACGTAAGCATCAGCTAGACCATATAACGTTTTCCTTATGGTATTATAATATACACAAACACGTACAAAACTCAACAATGAGGGAATCTGTGGGCACCCCTTCATAGGATACCTACACACATATTATAAACTTAACCGTCCAAAATTATATGTATCTCTAAAGACCAATTCCACACAACATGACAAATACCCCCAAATACCTGCTGCCCCTATTAAAATCCTATTATATTTTCCAGATTCTAAATGTATTCATATAAGAGTCTTGTCTCGTGTATCATATTCAAAACGTTATGTACAACTTCATTCCCTCTCTGTATATACTAATATGCATACATACCTACATACACACACTCACGTATATACATGTGCACGTGCTTGCGCTCTGTTCAACACATAAAAGTTTATGCATAGAGCAACAATCACATAAACATTTGGGAGGGAGAACAAGAGACGGTCATTTATCATAGTTAAAATATTAGGTACAATTGTTTATACATTACTTTAAAATGGGTAATCATCTCTCTCTCTCTCTCCCTCCCCCTCCCCTCTGTGTGTGTGTGTATATATATTAATGTAATGTAATCTTGTACATGATCAAACAATATCTAGATATAATATATAATTTATGTGCTTCTAGATGATCAATTGGCTGCCAAACATATTATAACTGGCAAAAGTTTGTATGTTTATCTATGACACTATTCAAGCTAACCAACTATATAGAGTGGGAGGAAGGACCACCTGTAGATCATCTCTCTAACTGCCATAAAACAAAGAAACAAGCAAGCGTGATACTGGCGTGGCTCCTATGCTCGGCTTCTCCCTTTTCCACCAGCAGCAGCACATGAGCCGAACCAATATCACTCTTGCATGTTTCTTTGCCCAGTTGCAGCATCAAGTTATGTATTTAATTTACTTTATCCTCCATTTGCAGCATAAAGGTATGATCAAATTCGCCAGTGTACTGGTAGATTTAATTAAATAACAAACAACAATAATTATATAAGAAAATAATACTTCATATTTAAATGGATTGACCGACCAATCATCCCAGCATTTACCTACTCTAGATCTATTGAATCAGTGGTTCATGTTCTTGATCCGACGGAACGTATAAGCAGACAGACAGGATCTGAGCTAAGACCTGACCCATCGATAGGCAAAGGCGCAACCCGGTACACTAATGAGAGCCTATAAGAGCATAAGTCTTATTGTGTAGCTGAAGCCGCTTCTTCTCTCTTGAAAACAAGGCTAGCATTATAATCACTTCACTTAACTATACAACAGTTGCATAAAGTACATCGTATAGAGTGAACCCTCACGTACAATAGAATAGCTAACAAACCCCAAATAAGCGAAAGACGGTCAGTTCTGAAGAACCATAGGTAAAACCCAAAACATAGTACCACAATCTACAACGCACAAAGCTACGTTTTTAATAAAATATAATAAAACAGTGCTCTCAGAATGAAACGAAACGATATTTGGTAGCACATAACAAAGCATCGAATGTTTGCAATCATCGGTTGGAAACCGAAACCCATCCAACGCAACTGATCCTAAAGAAACTGGCAACCCGCAACGTTGTAACGCACCCGATTCAGATATTTTTCGAAACACATTGATCCTACATACAAGCGCGGTCCCACAATTAAGTCCGATTGTATATAGATATTATTCATATTAAGTATACGCGGCGTTTATTATTAGCAGAGGTTGTTCGATCGCATGGTTATATAGATTTTATCACCTGTAATCTGTAAAGTCGCTTATTTAACGCCTTCCACGCATACTGCCGCCTGGTCTTGCTGCGCCACCTGTCCTCGCACCAGGATAGCGAGCAAACTGCATCCTTAAGGTGACTGAGTCACGGTCATGCTCATCAAACTTATAACCTGCAAAATCGAGTTTGACTATTTTACACTACACAACTAAACCTGAAGTTCTCTGTCAGCCATTTTAAAGATGGAGGTCGTGAATATGCAAGAAGCATGGTTTTAAAGATTAAAACTGGCATTCATTCATATTAGTAAGCTCAACAATAATTTTGAAGTACTGATCTAAATGAATTTAGTGGTTCGCTCTAGTAAATCCCTTTTCATCAAAGAAATAGGCAGCGCACTATAAAATCTCGCTGTTTAACTTTTCAAAGCCGACTTAATGGATTTATGATACGTTTAAATTGATTATAAATCAAACACTCGAACCTCACAATATTGATGATTGAATACAGCAGAAAAACAAAGCAGAAGAAGAATGGGCGTTTGACATCAGAATCAGATTTGATTGCTTAGACGCAAAGGGTATATTCATCAAACGATAACGTAACGTTTCCACTCAAATCCTAGAGATTCACACAAGTTTGCAAGAGAAGTTGAAACACTTCATCTAATGGAATTTACAAATTCCATTCAAACTGAATTCCACGCTCTTTTCCAACCAAACACACCTTGGAATGGAATCTTAAATTCCAATGCCGTCATCCTCTGAACCAAACCCATCCTCAACTAAATAAAATATTTTATAATCGCATCATCCTGGATCTAGTATTGCCACTTAGCTTGAAGAAATAGTGAGTAGCGCACAACAGATGGGAACCCTTTTCAAGGGTTAGGAGCATTTAAGATGAATAAAAAAACAATACACTAGCAATTAAAAATTGCTGATTGCAAAATGCGAAAAAAAGAAAAAAAAAACATATTCAAATAAACCCCCCATAACTCTGAGCAAGTAACCTCATTTATGTATAATTTTTGCATTACTTTAATAATGTAAGAGCCAACCAACCCTTGCAAAGCAAAAAAACTTATACTAGCGGTTACAAAAAACACAAATGTACCTTGTAATGCATCTTTAGCAGTAGCTGCCTCAGCTGGACTCTCGAAATCAACAAAACAAAGCACCAAAGGATCCCCACTCGACTGTAAAACCAAAAAAAAAAACTATATTTTAGTATACTAAAATAAACTAACACTTCTTAGAGATTTGTTCTTACATGTCTGGATTCCTTGGTCACAAGTCGCACTTCTTTGTAGCCCACAAAAGGACGAAATATATCTGTCAAACTCAAGTAAAGGAACCAAAAAACACATAATAGCCGCCTTGCAACCGAAATAAAAAAAAGAAATAAAATCAGAAGGATACGAGCCACTTCTCGGCGTGAACAATCTTTAGGCAAACCCTCTACAAAGAGAGTATTGCTAGCATCAGGAGGCAAAGCAATTTCAGGCCTTACACCTAACAACCCAGGTTCCCGAACTTTTGCAATTGCAGGATCCATACTCCCCAACAGGCCCATACCCATCATGCGAGGATCTTCATGATAACCACCGACACCAAGACCCGATCCCATGAGTCTAGGAGGCTCACTGCCCCCACTGTATGGTGGAAGTTGTTGCTGCTGCTGCTGATGTAACAGATTATCATGTAAGAATACATATTATATGTAACTATCGTAATGACATACAGTTGGTAGTGCATAAAGATGTACCGTGCCACGTAGGTAACGGTCATATGATGCACCGATTGTATCAGAATCTTTAACCACCAGCGGAGTTCCTCTTGTGTCCTGATGAGCAGCATAGCGCGACAAGTCATGACCACCAGGAACATCTATCATACAAACCAAATCCGCAAAAACAATGTCAAGATATATGATCCACAGATAAAATTGAAGCATATATTATTAACCAAGAATAAAATCCATAGTTACATGTCCCTTATAAACTAGAACAAAAAATCTAAAAGGGCAAACACTCTTAATATGTACGCTAACTGGAGACTTCAAAAACCCTTCGATTTGATCATATATGCTCAGCTTGTTGCATATAGTCTGTTTTGAGTCTTTTATAGTGGTTTTGTCAGAACAACTAGTATCAATTTCTATAAAAATGAAATGATGACACAGATGAATGCTCTATTTGTGTAAAAGCATAATACAGTCCCTTGTATATCGCTATATGCTTGAGCCTTTCATAAAAAACTAATGAGGCTAAACCATGATGACCAAAAAAATATAACAACTTGATTTTTTATTAGAAAGTAAAAACATTTACAGCGGCCACAAAGTTTTTACGGTAAGTGGAGATAAGCATGAAGAAAGTGAGCGATGTCTTGCATCAAATTTGGTGTTAGTCGATGTTACCATCAGTTGTCTTGCAAAGAGATATTATAAAGATAATATCTTTTACCACAAAATTTGAAGCTACTAAAAATAACCTAACTATGTAGTTCATATTTTACCTCTTACGAGACTCACTTTTAAGGAAAAGATACCATCATACCAACCTGAAAAAGTAAACAGTGGCTACAAAGATTTTAAAAAAGTTATCTTGTTTGGAAAGTCTACAACAGATCGTATACACATAATAAACTAAAAAAAACTTATTTTAATGTAGTGTTATGGTTTTTGAACCACGTTTTGGAGTTTGTATTAAAACAGTTACTATTTATGAGTTTCACTTATTTAGTTATTTTTTACAAATTATAGAAGTGTGTATGACTCTTCCCTAGATAAGAGCAATCCACCTTGATAAATTTATAAAAGCTAAGTACAGTACATCTAACAGAAGTTTTCCGTGGTTTATTATATCTTCCTGATTTGTCAGAGACTTTCCAAACAAGATACCACTCGGTTTAAAATGCTTGTTGCCATTATATATTTCTTTTTTCCTGAAAGTCAGTCTAATAATGACCAATATGAACTACCATGGTTAAGTTAAATTCAGTAGCTTCAGACTTTGTGGAAAACATCTTATGCATGCTTAATTCTCTCTTAAAAAAATGAAACTAATGGTAACAATGACCAACGCCGAAGCTGATGCCAAAATATTCCATACTTTCTCACAGACTATGCAGTCAATATCGGTGGCGTCTCGGTTATCGGTCCTCATGTGAAATATCAGTCAGAATGTCAGTACCGATAATATCGGCGATATTGACCAATATATCACCGATATTCCTGATATCAGTGTTTTAAGTCTTAAATTTCAACTTTTAGTGTTTAATGTTAGTGTTTTGAGTCTTAATCAGTTCCAACTTGCTACAAATACAATTGTTAGTGTTTTGCAAGTCGCAAAAGGATAATTTGTTAATAAAGTATACTGAACTTTTAGTGTTTAAAGTGCTATCTATATATAAATTCTGCACCATATTAAAATTACCAATACCCCACCGCGATAACCGATGTTTCAAATATCGATCCACAACCGATATCCAATATTTTCCCGCATCAACTGCTTAGCTTTCTCCATGTCAGTTTCTACAGTTACTAGCAGCCCCTAGAGGAAATGTAATATTTTTGTTTCTTTAGAAACATTTTCCTGTTTTTAAGATAGACGTAGTCAATCTCCAGGACACCAGCACAATAATGACAATGATTGCACACAAAAAAAATAGTAGTTCTATTTTCCTCAAACAACTATGTTGATTTAGAGATAAACGTCTAGTGAGAATGCGGACATGGCTTCTACCTTATGAGATCTATTTCGATCATTGTAAAGATTTTCTATTTGATCAGACGAACAAAGAAAAAGCACTTTAACTCATGATCTTGGTTTAAAATAGCAAATTTCAGGGAGGCGAAAGGCGATCGCTTAAGGACTCTATGTACGTGTTGATTTACAGTGACTAGAAAGAAATGAAAGTGGTAGTTAGGACTTTAGGATTTACAAGCTTAGACCACCATTCACATCCCTTTTTTCTTTTTAACTAAATTACATTTTCAACCTAAATGCTACAACTTTTTATTAAATTTGACGGTAAACTTTTTCTAATTTGTTTACTTTTGGTTTCTATGTACAGACAAACCATGAATTGTATCGTGTTTTGATTGTAATCATAATAGAGTTACATAGACCTCTACATATATAGTAGGTAATTACACATAGATGCCCTCTAGTCTATAACTACATAATTAGTCTAAATGTCTAATATATCTTAAGTTTTATTTATCGTCTCTATAGCTTTGGTTAGTTGTACATTGAGTATATCATAGAGCTTTTGTGCTTCTTTAGGTTGTATATGTAGGTTATTTATGCACAAAATCACGTATAAAGCTTATTTATATCTAAGTGTTGGGTACATGATGATAGAAATGTATGCGATACATAAAAAGTTGTTAAAATTTAGCACCTCGTGCACGTGAAGCGATATACTTTTGCGTTTTGCGCCTTAGGACCTTATCACCTCTTTGTGCCTCAAGCTTTTTAAAATCAAGCCCTCACTAACATCTACTTAGTACTTACACACCTATTTTTCGATTCTAAACTCTTCCATTCAAACCAAGCACACTACTGGATAAAAATTTAATTGTAAGCCTCCAAAACATTTAAAAACAACTATCAGTCAAGAAAGCGTTTTTCAGTGAGTGCTCTTCAACAAACAAAGCAAAATAAAGATAGATGGTTCAAATCGGTTTTAACACAAACATTTACAGACAAAGACTTTCACACGGAGATATTAAATAAATGTACACAAAGTAAGAAATACTTGCCTATAGAATCTCAAAGAAGCCGCAAATATCAAATCCTGCAAGTTGTAATCTTTAATGCAGCAGATAACTTATTTTTTCTACTAAAGTAACAAGTTTCTGACTTGACATATACATTTCTGATGAAGCGAAAGAATTAGGTGGCCTACTTAAGTAAACTAATAAACAAAATGTAATAAATATACCCCAATTGGATGAACATATAAGACCGAGGTCAAGTAAACAAATTTAATCACTACTAAATTATATAAAAAAACCCTACAGAGAGGGCAATTGATTTTATTATTATTAACATTACAACGCAAAAAGTTTGTTACGAGTTAATTATTAAGAAACAAAAAAAAGGATTACATATTGCAGAACTGTAATTAGGGTTTTGAGATATCTGGTAATAATAATTCTGGATTCCAGGGTCATCAGATAATAATAATAATAATAATAATAATAATAAAGGAGGTCGGGGTGTTACCAGCGTAATCTGAGCGTGGGCGTTTTAGTGAATGAGGCGGTGGCTGTTGTTGTTGTTGTTCAGCGGCAGCGTACTTCCAGTAAGGATCGGACATGTTTTGAAATCAGATGCCCCGACAATAACCAACAACAAAACACAACTCTCTCTGATCTGACTACTAATAACTAGTAAGTGAGGGTGGGTGCTTCCAACATCTCTTGGCGGCTTTCCTTTGACCTTGCTTCTTCTTCAAGGGTGTATGTTTACATTCTTATGTACTTGCTAGTTTTTATTTTTATATAACTTGTTTTTAATATTTATTTATGTTTTGAATTTTTATTTTTTTATTTTATGAAAGTTAATAATATACTTATGTTTTGAAGATAAATTGTTTCACAAATAAATGAGATGTTATAACCCGATTTAAAAGCTATATGGCTTGATGATACCTAAGACCTGTTTATTTTTTTTACTATAAAATTGGTTTTTTAATTGTAAATAATATATATATATATTAAATAAATAATATATTAATTTTTAGTATATATCCCTACTTTATAGGATTTTATATCAAATATTTGGTGGGATTAGTTTTTAATTTAATGAGATGTTATAACCCGTTTAAAAAATATATGGGTTTGATTAGATCCATACCCATGAATTCGGGTCAAATGCATGAGAAACCTGTCACACCCTCAAAATCCACTAACGGAGTTTTACCGTCAGAGGGTGTGAACTAACAGGATCGGAATCATTAGTTATAATCTAACCATAAAAACAAAGTTTCAAAACCATGAAAACGTTTACGAGTAATTAAATGCGGAAGCGTAAAATCATAGAAACCAATGTTGCGTCACGCAGGACGACTTAAAACCCAATGATAACAGTTTAAAATAAGTTTGCATAATTAAAAATGTTTCAAGCAATGCATGTTCCTAAACCGCGCGCCCGCCTCGGCTACCTGAGAATAACATATTAAAAGTGTCAACACAAGGTTGGTGAGTTCACAAGTTTATATAAAATAAAGTGTTTAGCGTTTGCGTTCAGCGTTTTGCGTTAAGCGTTTTGCGTTAAGCGTTTTGCGTTAAGCGTTACCAGATAGTGTTATGTCAATTATATATCTATAGGTAGCTAGCCTATAAAACAAGTATCACTAAGTGTTCGACACCGAAGCTGACTGTTTATCATTTGCCTTGCCACCAGGTCATCCAGACCATGGTATGTGTTTAGCCAAGATTCCACCCACTCGACCTCCAGTCGAGTTTAGCGTTGGGTGGGGTTTGTCAAACCCAGTAGTACTACTCAACAATGACTCGCTATTATCCAAATATTAACCGGTTCGATGTTATGAAGGACTTTAGTTATTGCGTTTGCCACTTAGTCTTTACAAGTGATATATAATCTATATTAACAAAATCTTAAATGCGTTTCGGAGTATGTTATCTCCCCCAAGTGAAAAGCGTTTAAAAAGTTTAAAAGAGGAAAGTGAAACTCACTGTTTGCGAAGTATTCCCAAAATAATTCACCAAGATGCGCGTCACAGAAAAACTCTCTCTAGCGTTCTAAAACAATAAAGAGATTCTTCTAAGTGTCGGAATATTATCGAGTCTCTAGACCCGGCACATAATACCTATGCACATAACATGTTTCGTGTTTCGTTTGTGAATCGTGTGTGACTCTAACCAATGTATTTGTGATACGTTACATGTGTAAGCAATTATATACATGTCATGTATTCATAAAGTACATCACTAGCAATTACTCCCCGTAAGGGCAATTTGGTCAACACATAACAATTAACTATCCATTATTCCCCATGAGGGCAATTTGGTCAAATCATGACAATCAATTAGCAATTATTCCCCGCAAGGGCAATTTGGTCAAAACATAACAACTATATAGCAAGTATCATGTTTCATGCATTTTCACAAAATTCAGCAGCTAGTTTCAACGAGACAGAAATTCTACTTGAAAGATTGTACTATCTCACCGATCATAGCATCTCAATTAATTTACCAAAAATCATCATAAAAGCATATATGTCTTAGGTTTCCAGAACATATTTTATTATATTTTTATTCCACATAGGTTTCTCACAATCATCAAATCATTACAGCAAACTCATAACAGTCAAATTCATGCGCAACAGAATTTTATTTGAAATTCCCGTTAAACGAAAAATCCAATAAATGCAAGACCACTTGGGTTAGGTTCCTAACTCAACAAGTCAACTTCCAGAAGTGGAACCAACCCAATTGGTCTCGTAGTTCATGAGATATAATATTTACAAAACAACCTAACAGCAGGTCTAACAACTCAGCTTTGCACAACGTTTTTGTAAAATCATAAAAGTTAACCTTTACTTGTCCAAAAATTACAAATTTATATTCTTTAGAAACTAGACTCAACCTAGTTCACTGTAGTATCAATAATCTCAACCAATTCTCACATTTACACTTCGTTACAGTCAATTAAACATCAATAACACAATCTGTCCAGAAACTGTTTGCATCCAAACTCAACATATTAACTATCTATGGACCATCATGCATTCATATAACACTCTAGACTCCATAAACACTATCCATGCACATCAATTACACATTACATACATGATTAGGGTTTTTGTTTGAACTCAAATCAAAGACACAACAATTAACATGTAACAATATCCAATCTCGTTATCAAATCATCATCAAATCAACAACAATCATATTAATTTCATACACACATAAAATCGGCCATCTAGGGTTTTCAATTAACCCATTAAACATCAAAATCAAGTATAAAGGATGCATAGGATAGTCGATTATACCTTCCTAGCACCTTAATCTTCAATCAAAAGCTTGAAATCCTAGTTGTATGTGTGTGTATAGGTGACGGCAGCCAAGGAGCCAAGGGGGGGGGGGGGGTGGGTTTCCGATCGAGACTTGTGGGGGAAGAAGAATAATAAGTTAGGGTTTTGTATTATTATTATTTATAATAATCTATGTTACACTTTGGCCCCTCCACTTCTAAGTATTACTTATCTAGCTTAAACTAACTTGTTTACATCTTGAGTTAACGTTTATAACCATGTTATCACATAACACATAAGTCTAACTCATAATTATCACATAATTACTGTTTTGGCGTTTTTCGTTTATTCACCAATCGTTTGCGTCAACTCGTTTGCGTTTCGGTGCAATTCCCGAAAGACTACACATGTAGTAAGTGTTAAGCGTTATTTAAACTCTAGTTTAAATGTAATGAGGTGTGCGTTATAGATTCAGTGATCTTAAGTTTGAATTGACGGAGTTGAGTTAACGGAGTTAACCTGAAATTGACGATTGTCACATCATTCCCATGTTAAAGAATTTTCGTCCCGAAAATTTGAGTCAAGTCGTGATGAGTGTCTGAAAAAGTAAGAAAAATTTTCAGTTTGTCATATCATCCCCTAGTAGAAAGAAATTTCGTCCCGAAATTTAATTCATACCTCCGGTGATTTCTGACGGTTTGCCGGGTTTCGCGGTTTTCTGTGTTTCGTTAGCCCTTCAAAAAGGTGAGGATACTTTTTCATCATTTGATCCTCGCGTTCCCACGTGAACTCCGGTCCACGTCTTGAGTTCCAACGAACCTTAAAGATTGGAATTTTGCTGTGCTTGAGCGTTTTGGTTTCCCAATCCAAAACCTCGACTGGTTCCTCAATGAAACGTAACTGTTCATCAACTTGCAGTTCCTCCAAAGGGACTACATGGGTTTCATCAGATAGGCATTTCTTCAAATTGGACACGTGGAATACATTGTGTACGCCACTGAGTTCCGTTGGTAGGTCCAG
Organism: Bidens hawaiensis; assembly: GCF_021521415.1. Classification (NCBI taxonomy): domain Eukaryota; kingdom Viridiplantae; phylum Streptophyta; class Magnoliopsida; order Asterales; family Asteraceae; genus Bidens; species Bidens hawaiensis. The sequence continues at coordinate 263,882 of NW_027494357.1, read as the reverse complement.
TCGGTACGCCACCGGACCAATGCGCTCAGTTATTCGATAGGGACCAACGTATCGTGGGTTGAGTTTGTTTCGCTTCCCAAAGCGAACCACACCTTTCTAAGGTGAGACTTTGAGTAATACTTGGTCGTTCACTTGAAATTCGAGAGGCTTTCGGCGCTTGTCGGCGTAACTCTTTTGACGATCTCGTGCTGCTGCCATGCGGTTTCTGATTTGAACAATCTTTTCCGAAGTTTCGAGTACCAGTTCTGGACCTGTGATTTGGCTGTCACCCACCTCTGCCCAGCATAGTGGTGATCGACACTTTCGTCTGTACAGCGCTTCAAACGGCGCTGCTTTAATACTTGCGTGGTAGCTGTTATTATACGAATACTCTACCAAAGGTAAGTGAGGTTCCCAACTTTTTCCGAAATCCAACACGCATGCACGCAACATATCCTCCAGGGTCTGAATAGTTCGTTCACTTTGCCCATCCGTCTGAGGATGGTATGCTGTGCTCATATCAAGACGGGTGCCTAGTGCGCTTTGCAGCGACTTCCAAAAGTGTGAAGTGAAAGGAGAATCTCGATCAGAAATGATTGAGACAGGCACTCCGTGTCTAGACACTACTTCTTTCATGTAGACGCGAGTCAGTCTCTCCATTTTGTCCGATTCCTTAATCGCTAAGAAGTGTGCAGACTTAGTCAACCGGTCAACGATCACCCAGATGGTATCGCATCCCGTCGGTGTCTTAGGTAAACCCGTAATAAAATCCATTGAAATGTGCTCCCATTTCCACATTGGGAGTTCCGGTTGTTGCAGTAGACCAGATGGTTTCTGGTATTCTATTTTGACTCTGGCACAAGTCAAGCATTTGCTCACGTAGGTGGCAATGTCGGCTTTCATGTTCGGCCACCAGTAAAGTGCCTTTAAATCATGATACATTTTATCTGCGCCAGGGTGGATAGAATATCGGGACTTGTGGGCTTCGTCCATCACCAGAGTTCTCAACTCTCCGTACCGTGGAACCCAAATCCGGTTCTCAAAATATCGGACCCCGTCCGATCTGGTTTCAAGTTGCTTGCTCATGCCCCGCATGAGTTCCGATGGAAGATTATCATCTTTCAAAGCTTCAAGTTGCGCCTCGCGAATCTGGTCAGGTAAGTTGGCATGAATCGTGAGTTGCAATGCTCGCACTCGTCTGGGTTTATCTGTTTCTTTTCTGCTGAGAGCGTCGGCCACCACATTGGCCTTGCCAGGGTGATACTTGATGGCACAATCATAATCCTTAAGCAGCTCGACCCAACGACGCTGTCGCATGTTCAGCTCCTTCTGATCTTAGATATGTTGGAGACTCTTGTGGTCGGTGTAAATGGTAAACTTGGTACCGTACAAGTAATGCCTCCATATCTTAAGGGCAAACACCACAGCTCCGAGTTCCAAATCATGGGTCGTGTAGTTCTTCTCGTGAACCCTTAGTTGTCGAGAGGCATAGGCTATAACCTTCTCGAGTTGCATCAGCACACAACCAAGACCTTGTATAGATGCGTCACAGTGTACCTCAAAATTTTCCATTCCCTCGGGGAGGGCTAGAATAGGGGCGCTACAGAGTTTGGTTTTCAACAGTTGAAAAGCGTATTCTTGTGCGTCACCCCAATTGTACTTAGTGCCTTTGTGAGTCAAAGCGGTGAGGGGTTGAGCAATCTTTGAAAATCCCTCGATGAAACGCCGGTAGTAGCCGGCCAGTCCAAGGAATTGCCGCACCTCAGTCGGAGTCTTAGGTGCTTCCCAGTTTTTGATGGCCTCTACCTTACCGGGATCGACATGGATACCATTCTCGTTGATCACATGTCCTAAAAAGTGAACCTCGCGAAGCCAAAACTCACATTTCGAGAGTTTAGCATACAGCTGTTCCTTCCTCAATAATTCCAGAATTACCCTTAAGTGTTCTTCATGGTCAGCTTCGTTCTTGGAGTAGACGAGAATATCATCAATGAAAACAATCACAAACTTGTCGAGATACGCCTTGCATACTCGATTCATGAGATCCATAAATACGGCTGGTGCGTTGGTTAGTCCAAAAGGCATAACCGAAAACTCGTAGTGACCATACCGTGTTCTGAAAGCCGTCTTTGAGATATCTTCTTCGCGCACTCTTAGTTGGTGATAACCAGATCGCAGATCGATCTTCGAGTAGTAACTCGATCCTTGAAGCTGGTCAAACAAATCATCAATTCGGGGTAAAGGATAACGGTTCTTGACCGTCACCTTGTTCAACTCCCGGTAGTCGATACACATGCGGAAAGTCCCGTCCTTCTTTCTGACAAATAAGACAGGGGCTCCCCATGGCGATGAGCTAGGTCGGATAAAACCCTTATCCAACAAATCTTGCAACTGAGTGGACAGTTCCTGAAGCTCCGCCGGTGCGAGCCGATACGGGGCTCGTGCTATGGGTGCTGCACCGGGTGTCAACTCGATTTGGAATTCGACTTGTCGTATAGGAGGGAGTCCAGGCAAATCCTCCGGGAAAACTTCCGGAAAATCTCGCACAATCGGTATATCTTCAATTCGCTTCTCCTCCGCGGGTTTCTCAACAATCTGCGCCAAAATTGCCGGGTGACCCTTTCGTAGATACTTCTACGCCTTCATGAGGGTAATGACGCTGGTGGTCATGCCGCTTCTCTCACCTCGGATCGAAATGATCTCGCCGGAAGGGGTAGTAATGTGAACTATCTTGTCGTGACATATAATCTCCGCTCGGTTCTCGGATAACCAGTCCATGCCGACAACGACATCGAAACTACTAAGCGTAAAAGGAATAAGGTCGATATCAAAGACATGACCTGACAGTTTTAACTTACATCCCGCAAGTACATGAGTCGTTACTATAGTCTTACCGTCAGCTAATTCAACAGGAAACTTAGCATCTAACGGAGTTGGAGTTAAGTCTAAGAGTTGGCTAAAGGCTTTCGACACAAAACTCCTATCAGCTCCAGTGTCAAACAATACAGAAGCAAAACAATCGTTCACAGGGAACTTACCAGTCAGCACGTACGGATCATTGCGGGCTTGACCTGACCCAATTACAAAAGCTCTTCCTTTGCCATTGCTTCCACCACTACTGCCACTTCCATTACCTCCGTTGTTGTCGTTCTGTTTTAGCTTGGGACAATCTTTCCTGAAATGACCTTCCTGCCCACATTCTAAACATCCCTTCGTCGTCATAGGTGGCTTAGGAGCACCCTTTGCCGCAAGGTCTCCTCTACATTCCTTCGCCTGGTGACCCATCTCTCCGCATCTTTGACACTTGACACGGTCACACGGCCAACATGATGATAGTTGCACCTATTGCACTTCGGATATTTCCCAGCATATCCACTCGAACCTTGCCCGCTACCGTTGTTATTGTTGTTGTGATTCTGATTGTTGAAGCTTCGAGTGAATTCGGGCTTGCGGTAGTGTTGTTGCTGTGGGAGGTTCGAGGATGAGGATCTGCACGTTTGAATTCCACCAAGTGAGGGCAGAATCCTCAAGTGTTCCAGCAGCGAATTTGACCCTACTGGCAGGGGGACAATTACACATCTCAAATGCCGACTCGGCCTTCTCAGCCCAACGCAGGAAGCCTATAGCTCCCTCAGTGCCCTTAAACGTACTGGGCTTGCAGTCAAGGTAATTCTTGAAGGTACACGTTCCACTTGGACCTCCAGCTTGGTTTCGGACATGTGCGGCTAGAGCGGCCGCCGCGTGGTCATTCAGCAGAGTTTGGAGTTCTGCTGCAGTCAGGTTGATGTTACCACGTCCGTGTCCAGCGTTTCTTCCAGCCATCTAGGTATTATCATCCCAAGATGTCGTCGCCTGAGGACACGTTCGAGTGTGCCTTTGGCTCAGCCGATTCTTCCTCCGGTTCCTCCTCGGGATTTTCCTCGGTTTCCCCTTCAGGCTCTGCCTCAGGTTCCGCTGCGTTCTGAGCAATTTGCGTTTGTAGGACATCGCAACGCTCTAAAGCTATCTCGGTTCGGGTCCTTGCTACTTGGAGTTGCTCTTGCAAGTCTATCATCTCGGCTTGCATTTTTCTCATAATCTTCATCTGTTGATCACTAGCCTCTTGCATTTCCTTCATTGCCGCTGCCATGCGGGCAATCTCCTCCTTAGTCTCGGTTCCGTCTTTTAACAGTCCGGAAACGTTGGCTCTCGTATAGCGCATGTAACCCACATCACGCTCCAAATAATAAACGACAGCTGCGAGAACTCGCTCTACAGGTTCGGTTATGGGTGGTAGGGTGTTGGGATAAGCAGGGTGGTTCGGGTGAGGTAACGGGGGAACTTGTTCGCGATAGACCATACGTCTGATCATATTAGGGTACCAATCCCAGATAACTTCGTTTTCGAACATGCCTCCGGATAAGCGGTACCTCTTCGGTGCGGGAGCTTCGAGTTCCGGGACTACATGGGGTGGCGATGCGGTAGGTAACTGCGGTTCCTTCCCGTGAGCATGAGTCATCGGATCGGATGATGATGAGGGTGGCGTCGACATCTCTACAGGTAAGCCGTGTATGCGCGCGCGTATGAGTGAAAGAGGTAAAGAGATAGGATATCAAAGACTACACAAATCTATGCAGTGCGTATCATTATAACTAATGGGTCGTCGCGGTTATAGTCTAGTATGCATGCAGCCTCTAGTTCGCTATAACCAATGGCTCTGATACCAATCTGTCACACCCTCAAAATCCACTAACGGAGTTTTACCGTCAGAGGGTGTGAACTAACAGGATCGGAATCATTAGTTATAATCTAACCATAAAAACAAAGTTTCAAAACCATGAAAACGTTTACGAGTAATTAAATGCGGAAGCGTAAAACCATAGAAACCAATGTTGCGTCACGCAGGACGACTTAAAACCCAATGATAACAGTTTAAAATAAGTTTGCATAATTAAAAATTTTTCAAGCAATGCATGTTCCTAAACCGCGCGCCCGCCTCGGCTACCTGAGAATAACATACTAAAAGTGTCAACACAAGGTTGGTGAGTTCACAAGTTTATATAAAATAAAGTGTTTAGCGTTTGCGTTCAGCGTTTTGCGTTAAGCGTTACAGCGTTTTGCGTTAAGCGTTACCAGATATTGTTATGTCAATTATATATCTATAGGTAGCTAGCCTATAAAACAAGTATCACTAAGTGTTCGACACCGAAGCTTACTGTTTATCATTTGCCTTGCCACCAGGTCATCCAGACCATGGTATGTGTTTAGCCAAGATTCCACCCACTCGACCTCCAGTCGAGTTTAGCGTTGGGTGGGGTTTGTCAAACCCAGTAGTACTACTTAAAAATGAGTCGCTATTATCCAAATATTAACCGGTTCGATGTTATGAAGGACTTTAGTTATTGCGTTTGCCACTTAGTCTTTACAAGTGATATATAATCTATATTAACAAAATCTTAAATGCGTTTCGGAGTATGTTATCTCCCCCAAGTGAAAAGCGTTTAAAAAGTTTAAAAGAGGAAAGTGAAACTCACTGTTTGCGAAGTATTCCCAAAATAATTCACCAAGATGCGCGTCACAGAAATACTCTCTTTAGCGTTCTAAAACAATAAAGAGATTCTTCTAAGTGTCGGAATATTATCGAGTCTCTAGACCCGGCACATAATACCTATGCACATAACATGTTTCGTGTTTCGTTTGTGAATCGTGTGTGACTCTAACCAATGTATTTGTGATACGTTACATGTGTAAGCAATTATATACATGTCATGTATTCATAAAGTACATCACTAGCAATTACTCCCCGTAAGGGCAATTTGGTCAACACATAACAATTAACTATCCATTATTCCCCATGAGGGCAATTTGGTCAAATCATGACAATCAATTAGCAATTATTCCCCGCAAGGGCAATTTGGTCAAAACATAACAACTATATAGCAAGTATCATGTTTCATGCATTTTCACAAAATTCAGCAGCTAGTTTCAACGAGACAGAAATTCTACTTGAAAGATTGTACTATCTCACCGATCATAGCATCTCAATTAATTTACCAAAAATCATCACAAAAGCATATATGTCTTAGGTTTCCAGAACATATTTTATTATATTTTTATTCCACATAGGTTTCTCACAATCATCAAATCATTATAGCAAACTCATAACAGTCAAATTCATGCGCAACAGAATTTTATTTGAAATTCCCGTTAAACGAAAAAATCCAATAAATGCAAGAACACTTGGGTTAGGTTCCTAACTCAACAAGTCAACTTCCAGAAGTGGAACCAACCCAATTGGTCTCGTAGTTCATGAGATATAATATTTACAAAACAACCTAACAGCAGGTCTAACAACTCAGCTTTGCATAACGTTTTTGTAAAATCATAAAAGTTAACCTTTACTTGTCCAAAAATTACAAATTTATATTCTTTAGAAACTAGACTCAACCTAGTTCACTGTAGTATCAATAATCGCAACCAATTCTCACATTTACACTTCTTTACAGTCAATTAAACATCAATAACACAATCTGTCCAGAAACTGTTTGCATCCAAACTCAACATATTAACTATCTATGGACCATCATGCATTCATATAACACTCTAGACTCCATAAAAACTATCCATGCACATCAATTACACATTACATACATGATTAGGGTTTTTGTTTGAACTCAAATCAAAGACACAACAATTAACATGTAACAATATCCAATCTCGTTATCAAATCATCATCAAATCAACAACAATCATATTAATTTCATACACACATAAAATCGGCCATCTAGGGTTTTCAATTAACCCATTAAACATCAAAATCAAGTATAAAGGATGCATAGGATAGTCAATTATACCTTCCTAGCACCTTAATCTTCAATTAAAAGCTTGAAATCCTAGTTGTATGTGTGTGTATAGGTGACGGCAGCCAAGGAGCCAGGGGGGGGGGGGGTGGGTTTCCGATCGGGACTTGTGGGGGAAGAAGAATAATAAGTTAGGGTTTTGTATTATTATTATTTATAATAATCTATGTTACACTTTGGCCCCTCCACTCCTAAGTATTACTTATCTAGCTTAAACTAACTTGTTTACATCTTGAGTTAACGTTTATAACCATGTTATCACATAACACATAAGTCTAACACATAATTATCACATAATTACTGTTTTGACGTTTTTCGTTTATTCACCAATCGTTTGCGTCAACTCGTTTGCGTTTCGGTGCAATTCCCGAAAGACTACACATGTAGTAAGTGTTAAGCGTCATTTAAACCCTAGTTTAAATGTAATGAGGTGTGCGTTATAGATTCAGTGATCTTAAGTTTGAATTGACGGAGTTGAGTTAACGGAGTTAACCTGAAATTGACGATTGTCACAAAACCTCCATTTAAAAATCAAGGAAATCAGGTGACTCCAAAAAACGGGGGACGACCACATCGCGACACGTAGGATTTTATTGTTTTCGTTTATATATATTATAGATTTATTTAACAGAATTTTATATTTATTTGTTTTTCTTTTTTTACATACCGCTATTTTCATAACACTAACACGCAGGCCGATATAAATAATTATTTTACAAATAAAACAATACATAATGTATGTGTTACATTTATGTTTGTATCATGATACATAAATTGATTTTAGACAAAATGGCAAAAGACGTCCTTTATGTTTGCACGATTTTTCAATGGACGTCCTTTGGCAAACTTAATGACAGAAAACATACCGAATGTTTTTAAATTTCCTTCACTTTAAGTCCTTTAGAACTAACCCAGTTAAATTTTTCCATTAAATCTAATCATGCGCATGACACATGAGGGTAGATTGGTCTTTTTATCATGTTTATTTAAAATTTAAAATATATTTTATTAAAATTAAGAATAAAAAAACCCTCTCTCTCTCTCTATCTGAACTTTCTTTTTTCTGCATAGCTCCATTGCTTTGTGCCACCACCACCACCACCACATAAAACCACCATCACCACCGTGTTCCCACCACCACTATTACTTGAAACCTCCGCAGATCTAGATGGTGATAGTAAGAGCGTCGACTGATTAGGATTTCATTTCAGTTGCCAATATTAACTAGTAAAACCAAATTGGAAAACCCAGAGTTTCGCCGGAAAATACAAATCAGGAAAACATTAGAGACCTATCCACTACCTCCGTCTACGTCATCGTAATTCGCACAAAGGCTGCATCTTTTTCGCTTTCTCTCTAAGCATCCACCATCACCACCCACCTTAAATTCCTTCTCTCTCGATCGTACAAAACCACCATCACCAGCCACCACCTGTTGCCGACAGCCGCTACCCCTTTATTCGCAACCAACATCTAAATTCGGAGAAGAAACTGGTCAAAACCCAAATTGGGCACCATCTCCAGCTAATTACTGACTACAATCACCACTTACCACCTCCCACTACCTGCTAATTGGTCAAAACCCACAAGATAAGCCAAAGAAAAATCGATGTCGTCTATAAACCCTAGATTTCGAAACCCTATGGTTGGAGACAAACACAAGACCTGCAATTTAGGGTTTTTCAAAATCAAGAGAGGCGCCAGGGATGGTTTTCAAACAGTGAGAGCCGTCGGGGATGGCGTTTTTTGTGGTCGTCGGAGAAGAGCCGTCGGGGATGGCGCTGAACAGAAGAGCTACAGTTTCAAAGCTTCTAGCGGTTCAAGTGAGTGGTGGTTGCTGTTGTGTATGGTGGTGGGGGTGGTGCTTGGTGGTCGTCGGTTCCGCGGTAGCCGGAACTAGTGATCATTATGTGTCTCTGGAAACACAGGTGTAACAACTTGCAGGGGTGGTACTTTGAAGACTTAATTATTGTTGGTTGTCCCTGTAGTATGGTTATATTGTATTTTTAAATTTAATGTTAAATAAATATGTAATAATTACTAAACTACCCTCATGTGCTTCGCACATGATCAGATTTAACGGAAAGATTTAACTGGGTTAGTGCTAAAGGACTTAGAGTGAAGGAAATTTAAAACATTCGGTATGTTTTCTGTCATTAAGTTTGCCAAAGGACGTCCATTGAAAAATCATGCAAACATAAAGGACGTCTTTTGCCATTTTGTCCTAATTTTATTTATATCACAATGATCTTTCCAAAAAAAAAATGAACTTAATAAAAAAAATAATGCACGTGCAAAAACATACCTAAGAGTACTCTATTTATTGAAAATTTATTATCAGTATCATATATGTATAATATAAATAAATTTAGTTATGAACCAATTTCAAAGACTACTTCTCATATAATAATAGTTTTGAGTTACACCGTAAAAAAATATTTTGATAAGTTTGAGGGTCTTCTCAACTTTGGCAATTGACAAAAAAAAAAAAAAAAAAAAAAAACAGGTTAACCCGTTCTTTGTGAATGTTTTGCTTCACTTGGGCATAATTTTGTACAACATGCTTCACATACAACATTCTGATCATTATTCAAGGAAAAGTTAATGCTGACACAAATGTTTCTAATTTTATAATAGTATTGATAGGCCTGGAGGTGACATGTTAGAAGTCTGTCATTTTTTCTTAAATTTTAATTGTCATGGGAAAAATAATCAATGTGCAAAAGATCGAATCTTTTACTATTTTCAAAAATGTTATTAAAATAAATTCTAAACTCAATAACATTTAAAATTCTAACTTTTATTTGTTTTACATTTGCAAGTCAAAACTTTGAACCCGTAACAAGTTTGACGATAAATCTATTTGCATTCTCAGATTTTTACAAATATTTAGATTACCATTTTTTACCCGTAACAAATTTGAGCCAAATGTAGTTAATTTGTACCAAACAATATATTTACCAACTTTTAACCCGTAACAATCAAATTTAAGTTCCACAAAAAACCCGAAGCAATCATTGATAAAAAAAACATAAGATACTAAATATGATAAACTTTATTATATTTGAAAGTGATTACTATCCTTACAATTTAACACGTATATGTTTAGTTTACTAAATTAACCAAAAAATAAATAAATAAATTTAAATCATATATTTATAATATATAAATTTATATGGCAATGTACAAAAAACCAATAGATAAATGGATTTATTTTTAAAAAATGAATCAACTTTTAAGCATATAATTTGTAACAACCCTGATTTAAGGGCCTAATTTTATTTTTCTGACACATCAACTTGTACGGGCTTTCGGGGTGAGCAAATTTATCTAACAGAAAATAATCATAAAGAATATTTTTAATATATAAGTCAAAGTAATTGTACTAATTACTTCCAAAATCATGAACAAACACATACGACGCATGAGACTTCTACAAAACCTTTCTAGTTTAATATACAGAGTGATAACACAATACCATAAGATGACCAAACATTGAATGTAATTAATATATTATTGATTAATATCAATAATGAAGAAAAGGTATATTGATGTAGTCATATGTGTACAACATTGATGATGAACGAGTTAATTTGTATACGCGACCAACACCCACCTGTGTTAGTCATGTAACATCATAAAAATTTCGGACCAAAGGTGCCAAGTTTCTAAGTAAAAGGACCAAAAAGAAAATTCTGAATTCATGGCCGATCGCTATACGCGACGGCCTTAGAGCCAAAGCCATCGTGTATCGCGATGACACATTCTGACAGCGAGGCACGTGTCGCCACGTGTCACCGGATGACACTATGTCTGGCCACGTGTCACCATGTGGCACCGCGTCTGCCATGTAACAAGCCTACATGGCAGATCATCACCCTACGTCACGATACGCGACCGATGTCCATGGGACCATCGCGTATCACGATGGGTCCTCGTAAACAACCTATAAATAGGGGCTCTAGCCCTCTCATTCACCACACCAACTTTCACACAGCTCTTTCTCTCTTTAAAAATCACTCTCTCTAACCTTGAAAAATGTGCCGATCACCTCTTGTTCCGTGCCCAATTCCTCTTGTTCCGTGCCATTAAACCAACAATATCCCGAAGCACCGAAGACCTTATATTAAAGGCCGAGACGACCCGACGACACACCTCGATAAGCGTGCCGACGTGCTGTGAAGATAGGTGTGCCTCGATTCGCGTGCCAAAGAAAAGGTGTCGATCAAGAAGCTTGAGAAACAAAGAGATGTCGAAGTGGTGCTCAAGTAATTAGGGTTTCTATAAGCCAACCAAGGAGGCATAATGCCATAATAAAATAATAAAAAAATAATAAAGACTTAAAACCCTAAGTCAAGGGTATACTCGATACCTCGAAAAAAAATAACAAAAGAATATGTAACAAAGAAAGAAATGTGAATATAATATGATTCTTTGTTACAAATGTTATTTAGGTTTGTTATTATTATTATTCTTAAATAGTAAGTAAAAGAAAAGTATATGTTTCTTAAAGAAGAATAAACGTAGTGTTTTAAGAAAAGTAAAACAAGTAAAACTAAAAGGTTTATCTTGTAAAAGAAAAGAAAAGTAAATAAGTTAAATTAAAGATTTTAACTTATAAAAGAAAGAAAGAATATTTAAACTAAAGGTTTAAAAGAAAATATAATCGAGGTAAAGATTATACAAAAGAGACTAGAGGTCTTAAGCCGGATTAAAGATCCGGTACTAATAAAAGCTTATACTTGTACTATAGGTGCGAGATAGCAAGGAAGAACCGATCAATGTATTGAAGCTGATCATTTCAAAGAAAGGTGAATACGCCCAACTTTATAAACTTTTTTAATCGAGTCAAATAGATGAAATGAATTACATGATATTACGTATCTCTAAAACATTATAAACTGTCGGTCCCATATATATCGATCACAATACCAATGTCGCAACCCACACGATTAAGTGTTGACAAGAAAGGTTAACGACTTGCTATTTAGGGTAAGAACAATAATGTATTAATGACGGAAACACTAACACAATAAATGTTGCTTGATAAATACTAAGGTAACAAACACAACTGTAACTCAAAGATTTCCATTTATAGAAAGATTAATACAAACGAAAATCAATCAGGGTTCCAGAAATGGAATGTTTTTGTCCGTACGTATTAAAGAACAGCCGTCACACTCAAAGTCAGAAATATTATCAGGCCGTCTCAATCGTATCTCTCGTCTCTTCTTAGGCGTGCCCTAAATTATTCTATTTATAGGCCTGTCCTGACAGCTGTCATTCCTTCTAGAAACCCTAATCAATAATACATAATCAGAAAAACATATTACAAAATATTCTAAGTGTAAAATAGGTCTTCGAGTAAGCTTTGCAGCTTTTGTCTTCTTCGAGCAGACCTAGTAACCAAAGTGTGCTCGGAACAGTTCTCCGGGTAGACTTTACTTAGAATATTTTCCTTAGAAAATATTCACCTAGCAGACATCAATCTTCTTGACCATAGCAAACTTTGCTCGATATGTTCATACGAGCAAACTTGTTCTTCAGAGATCCCTTCAACTCTTTGTTATTAAACAATTTATTGAACAAACTCAAATTGCTGGTAACACTATAGACTTGTGCTGGTAGCACTGTAGGTTGCTCGGAGTTGAACCTTGCTCGACAAAGTCCTTAAGATATTCATTATCAACTTTCTTCAAGCATGCTCAGACCACTATTTATTAATAATAAACCTCGCTAGATCTTCCAAAATACTTGGTTTCTTTAGCTTGGTTTAGCCAAGAGTTTGCTAGGAGACAAATCTTGCTTGGCTTGAAGAACAACCTTTCTAGACAAAGTGAACCCTGCTCGGATTGACACTTAAAAAGACTTCAAGAAGATAAACTTTCCCAGAAGGCAAAATACCTTGCCAGGGTAAATAAAAGCTTGCTCGGAGGCCTAAGTGTGCTCGGTGTCCATACTTATCCGATTTCAGGTTGAGAAGATTCCTTCACTTAGCACTTTCCTCATCCCAACATAAACAAAAGTAATCTCTAGCCGTCAGGCTGTCGTGTACGTATGTTTGGATCCTTACATATGTGGTAAAAAGTCGGTGGGCACACCGCGCCACACCTGGTCATGAGCCTTCCGCCATGATGGGCCGAACCTAAGTTACATCCGAGTGAGGGTGATCATGTGTATACTGATGGTACCTAAGTAATGTCGAACGCTGCGGTGTTTGCTGAGTGGGTTTGTGTATAACTTAAGTTTATAATTGTGTTTTGTTTTATGAACCTGATTTTTCCAAAGCCACGATTGGCCGAACCTAAGTTATGTCTCGAGGGGTAATCAAGTAAAAGAAAATATTTTATGCGTCAGCTTATTCACCAGCATGTGTTGCTGACGTATTTTATAAACATTTTACAGGTAATGAAGGTTAGAAGCTTGGAAGGATGAAGTGAAGTAGGCGATCTGATGGCTCAGATCCTTTTGATAAACTTTAAACCTTGAAATGGTGGTTTTATAAGAACAAGCAATTTTTGTAAACAATTAACGAGTATTTTATAATTCCGTCTTTTGTTATGTAAATATAATGTTTTTGTAATTATAACTTCCGCTTTAAACACGTAACTCTGATTTATTTACAAATGTGGTACCAACTGTTGGTTGCACGCCCAGGCCGAGATGGGGGTGTGACAGGTTGGTATTAGAGTCATCGATCTTAGCGAATTAGGTATTAATTAATAATACCTAAGCTTCGATCAAAGTGAATAAGAAAGTTTTATTTTTATTACTTGTTAAATTTAAATAGGGATAAGAGAGGCTGGTAAACCTTTTCTATCCCTCCTCAATCTAAACCACCCTTAGATGTCTTTCAAGAAAGTGATCGAAGGATTCATGCAATAAGCAAGAAGAGCTGGAAATCCTGACCTGATGCCAAAAGACAACATGAGTGAAGACTTCTTCAATCAAGATCACCCAATCGAACGACCCACACCGGTGTACTTCCCTGGAACTGAGCAACTACCAATCAACATACCTGATGATCCACCAATACAAGAGTATGAAGCACCAAGACATTCAAGTTATCATCCATCAAGCGTACCGATGTATCACCCGTCCGACATCCTGACGTATCATCCGTCTGACATCCCGACGTATCACCCGTCCAACATCCCGGCATATCAACATCCCAATCCTCATCCATCATATGCATTTCTCTCCAACAAGCAAATCAAGGAGGAACCTGAGTCTGATTCATCTGACTGGATGCAATGCCACTCCGACTAAAGAAGATGTCATACTGGAACTTCTGCTTCAACTCAGTAGACTCTCACCCCAACTCTTACAAAGGACCGTCTCAAAGGCCGAAGATAAGAGTTATGCTACCATACGAGAGTTGTCGTCTACATCCTATAATGAATGAGACTGCCAAGTTGATGGCGGAAGAAGACCTGAAGAGGAGGAAGATCCGGAAGACCCCGAGGAAGAACTTGATGAGGAAATCAATGAAACGGTAACGACTCCAATGGAGGAACCAACAAGTTGTGACTGTCCGCCATATCAAGGATGTTTACAACCATTCTTTCACAAAATTCCAAGCTATGGATCGGTAGACCCCTACATGCAATATCTTCAAGAACTCAAGAACAAGTCACCACCAAGTTTCCCGCCGTATCAAGGGAAGATTCCGCCAGTCGAAGAACAAGCAAAAGAGATCCGTCAACAAAATGAAGCAGTTGAAGCATTCTTCAACTATCCGTATGACGTTACCTCGTCACCATACCCTAAGAACAACTATGACATCGTTATGATGGGGTACCGTGATCCGCCACCTCGATATGGATATCCAAATGAGTTTCGACAATCTCAAGAAGAGCATCTTGATAGGGCCTTGCACGAGACTGATGATCTAAGAAAAAAGGTAGCTGCTGATGGAGCCAAAAAGAAGAAGATAGGAGATAAGCTTATTCGAAAGTGCAACACGATGACCAAGTTAGTGAAGAAATACATGAAGGATTGAAGAATCGGTAGTGAATCAAGAGTAGTTATGAAATGTTATGTGTTTATGTGGATATGGAAATATATACATCAAGTAATGATGTTTATATAAATGCAATGTACAAATATCATATATCCTTTATGATATATATATATATGTGTGTGTGTGTGTGTAAAAGATATATAATGAATAAAATGTTTGTTTAAGAAAATAATGTAATTTAAATTTCAGAATGTCGAACCAAAGTAATGCTGAAGCTTCCCGAAAGAAAGTAGAAAATCATGCAAACAAAGATAAAGAAAAAGACCAAGAACAAGAGCAAATACCCAAAAAATATATAAACCAAATTCAAAAGATGATAAAGGAAGCTGTAAGAGCTGAATCTCAAATTAGAACCCAAACTAGACAATCCCACTCCGTTGAACCATCTCGAAAATCCGTGAAATCCCGAGCTAAACCATCTCATATTGAAGTGAGTGTTCACGAATCAAATGCTGGAGGAGAGTTTAATAGAAATTTAAGAAGATGAAAATCAAAAGCTGTTCGTTTAAGGACTTCAAAAATTTTGGTCCATAAGAATTATATGGCGACAAGGCCGCCATTGCGACTGTGAGATGACTTGAAGAGATGGAGTCAATCGTGATTATAAGTAAGTGTTCTGAATAAGAGAAGATTCAATATTCGGCCCAAATGTTCAAGGGTGAGGCTCTGGAGTGGTGGAATACGTTGATAATGAGCAAGGGAAGGCAAACTCTATATAACTTGATGTGGGAAGAGTTCAAGGAGATGATGCTAGCAACGTTCTGCCCGATGCATGAAACTAACCAAATTCAATCGAAATTCCTTAATCTTAGGGTCGTAGGAACAAATCTCCGAGAATACAACACAAAGTTCCATGAATACTGTCGTCTTGTGCCCCAGCTGGTAACCCTTGAGTCCAGCAAAGTAACACGCTACATATGGGGACTCCCGCGGGAAATCCACGACATGGTAAGGTCTCACCTTCCACAAACCGTCGACTCTGCGATGGAGTTGGCTGGTTATCTGATAAACGGTCTTATCCGCAACAACGAAGAAGACAAGAAGGTCGTGCCGTCGAACGATCACAAGAAGAATGGAAGTACCCGATTCAAGGGCAAATATGTAGATCAACGCAAGTCTGGATTCAATTACAACTACACCCAATGTAAGACGTGCAAGAAATATCACAAGGGTAAATGCCACTTTGCTCCGTCTTCAACCACAACTGTCTGCAACTCGTGTTACAGACCCGGTCACGGAATGGCCGATTGTTGGAAGAAGATGATGACTTGCTACAATTGCAAGGAGATGGGACACCTCAGCTTCGAGTGCCCCAAGAACAAACCCACTGCCGGTGGTGCGGGTGAAAGTGGTCAAAGAAATGAAACAAAGAAAGACAACGCAAGAGTCTTCGTCCTCGATACAAAGAAAGCTGCCGACATGCTGGAAACCATCACCGGTACGTTCCTAGTTAACGACACATATGCTATAGTTTTGTTTGACTCAGGTGCCAATTTAATTTTCATAGATTATAACTTTTGTAGTCTATTAAACGAACCTTTAACAAAATTAAATAAAACTCTAAGCGTCGAGACCACTAGTGGTGAAATTGTTAAATCTCCGAAGCTCTAGAAAATGGTAAAATCTTATTATCAGGTTACGTTCTGCCTATTCAATTGCTACCTATGACTCTTGCTGGTTTTGACATTGTACTTGGTATGGATTGGTTATCCAACAATCATGCTCGTATCATTTGCAATAGCAAAATCGTCGAACTTCGAGCCACTGATAAACGAACCATTCGAATTGAAGGGGACAAAGACGTTGGCCAAGTTGGCATAATTTCCATGATTAGGGCTAACAAATGTTTAAATCAAGGATGCTTAGCATTCATGGCCTACGTCACCGAAGAATTCAAACCCAAAGAAATAAAAGATGTACATATTGTCTCTGAATTCTCTGACGTTTTTCCCAACAAACTTCCTACTATTCCTCCTGATAGAGAAGTTGAATTTAGGATTGATCTTATGCCTGGAGCTGCTCGAGAAAGGTTTCATCCGCCCAAGTTCATTCCCGTGGGGAGCACCGATTCAGTTTGTCAAGAAGAAGGATGGATCAATGCGCATGTGTATCGAATATCGAGCCCTAAACAAAGTAACCATCAAGAACCGATACCCACTACCCCGAATCGACGATCTATTCGACCAAATTCAAGGCGCGAGCTATTTTTCAAAAATCGATCTTCGTTCTGGGTATCACCAATTCAAGGTTCAATCCAAAGACATTCCAAAAACCGCATTCCGAACAAGGTATGGACATTATGAGTTCACGGTCATGCCGTTTGGCCTCACTAATGCCCCAGCTGCGTTTGTGGACATGATGAATCGAATCTATAAACCTTACTTAGATAAATTTGTTATCGTATTCATCTACGGCAAACTTATTTACTCTAAGTTTAAGGTAGATCATGAAACTCATCTCCGAATCTTACTTGAATTACTAAGAACCGAGAAGTTGTACGCCAAGTTCTCAAAATGCGAATTTTGGCTTCATGAAGTGCAATTTCTTGGTCACATCATAAACGTGAATGGAATTCAAGTGGATCTCGCTAAGATAAAAGCTATCTCAAAGTGGGAGATTCCAAAGTCGCCAACTGAGATCCAAAGTTTCTTAGGTTTGGCTGGTTACTCTCGTAGATTCATAGAAAACTTCTCTCGTATAGCCGTTCCCTTAACCTCGTTAACTCGTAAAAACATCAAGTATGAATGGGGAACTAAACAACAAGAGGCGTTTGATATACTTAAACAAAAACTCACCCAAGCACCTATATTGGCCTTGCCAGAAGGTACCGAGGATTTTGTTGTCTTTAGTGACGCGTCTCATTCCGGTTTAGGATACGTACTAATGCAACGAAAGAAAGTAATCGCTTACGCCTCTCGTCAACTCAAGGTACACGAAATGAACTGCACAACTCACGATCTAGAGTTAGGAGCCATGATATTTGCATTAAAGATATGGAGGAACTATCTCTATGGAGAAAAATTTGTCGTGTATACCGATCATAAAAGTCTAAAACACATATTCGAGCAAAAAGAACTCAACATGAGTCAACGACGCTGGATGGAAACTGTAAATGACTACGACTATGAAATCGTTTATCACGAAGGAAAAGCCAACGTTGTGACTGATGCCTTGAGTCGTAAAGAACATGAAAAGCCAAAAAGAGTTCGAGCTCTTCGATTAGAACTCCAAGTAGATCTCATCGAGCAAATCAAATACGCCCACATTCAAGCTATCAATGAAAACAAGATCTCTGACGAAAAATGTAACGACACCATTGACTTGCTAGTCAAGGGTGACGATGGCATACTTAGACTCGGAAGCATAATTTGGGTGCCAATCGTTGGAGACTTGCGTAAAAAGATCTTAAACGAAGCTCACAAATCTAAGTACATGATGCACCCCGATAGTGACAAAATGTATCAAAATCTTAAACTGAACTACTGGTGGAATGGAATGAAGAAAGATATCGCTTTTCATGTGGCGAAATGCTTAGCATGTTTGAAAGTCAAAGTCGAACATCAAAAGCCCTCGGGATTGCTTCAGCAACCAGAAATCCCTGTTTGGAAATCGGAATTGATTACAATGGACTTCATTACTAAACTCCCGAAAACCACTCGTCAACATAATGCAATTTGGGTCATTGTGGTAGACTAACAAAATTTGCACACTTTATACCTATCAAGGTGTCATACTCAATGGATAGATTAACGTGTATCTATGTGAACAACATCGTTGCTATGCATGGAGTACTGTTGTCTATTATCTCTGATCGAGACAGTCGTTTTACGTCTCATTTCTTGAAAAGCTTCCAACAAGCGTTAGGCACAAAGTTAAACCTTAGCACCACCTATCATCCTCAAACCGATGGGTAAAGCGAAAGGACAATACAAACGCTTGAAGATATGCTCCATGCTTGTGTGATTGACATAGGTGGAAGTTGGGACGACCATATTCCTCTAATAGAATTCTTGTATAATAATAGCTATCACACAAGTATTCAAGCCGCACCGTTTGAAGCACTATACGACGGAAAATGTAGAATGCCGGTATGCTGGTCTGAAACCGGAGATAATCAATTGTCTGGACTCGAGATAGTCCAAGAAACCACCAATAAGGTTTTGGAAATCCGCGAACGACTTAAGACGGTGCGAGACCGCCAAAAGAGTTACGCCGATGTCCGTCGTAAGCCGTTAGAATTCAATGTAGGCGATAGAGTTCTATTAAAAGTCTCACCATGGAAAAGCGTTATTCGCCTCGGAAAGAAAGGAAAACTAAGTCCTCGTTTTGTAAGACCTTTTAAAATACTCGAGCGAATTGGTACTGTCGCATACCGTTTGTGCCTACCTGAAGAAATGAACGGGATACACGATGTATTCCAAGTCTCTAATATGCGAAAACGTCTAGTTGATGAATCTTTGTCTATGCCTTTAAAAGACGTCGAAATAAGTGATAATCTAAAATTCATAGAACGACCAATACAAATAGAAGATTCGAAAACAAAGAAACTAAAGAGACGAACGTTGAAAATAGTCAAAGTAAAGTGGGACTCACCAAAAGGCCCCGAATACACTTGGGAACTTGAGTCCGAAATGAAGAAAAAGTACCCCCACTTGTTCGAAGAAGCGAATCTCGCAGACGAGATTCATTCCAAGGTGGGGAGGATGTAACATCATAAAAAGTTCGGACCAAAAGTTCCAAGTTTCTAAGTAAAAGGACCAAAAAGAAAATTTTGAATTCATGGCCGATCGCGATACACGACGGCCTTAGAGCCAAAGCCATCGGGTATCGCGATGACACATTTTAACAACGAGACACATGTCTCCACGTGTCACCAGGTGGCACTATGTCTCGCCACATGTCACCACGTGGTACCGCGTCTGCCACATGGCAAGGCTACATGGCAGATCATCAACCTACGTCGCGATACGCGACGCGTGTCCATGGGACCATCGCGTATCGCGATGGGTTCCGGGAAATAGCCAATAAATAGGGGCTCCAGCCCTCTCATTCACTACACCTACTTTCACACAGCTCTTTCTCTCTCTAAATATTACTCTCTTTAACCTCGTAAAACGTGTCGTTCACCTTGATTTCCGTGCCCGATTCCTCTTGTTCTGTGCCAGTAAACCAACAATATCTCAAAGCACCTACGACGTTATATTGAAGGCCGGGACTACCCAACGAACCGCCTCGATGCCGACGGGTTGTGAAGATAGATGTGCCTCGATTCGCGTGCAAAGGAAAAGGTGTCGATCAAGAAGCTTGAGAAAACAAAGAGATGTCGAAGTGGTGCTCAAGTAATTAGGGTTTCTATAAGCCAACCAAGGCAGGCATAATGCCATAATAAAATAATAATAAAATAATAAAGGCTTAAAACCCTAATTCGAGGTTATACTCGATACCTCGAAAATACAATAACAAAAGAAAACGTAACAAAGAAAGAAATGTGAATATAATATGATTCTTTGTTACAAATTTTATTTAGGTTTGTTATTATTATTATTATTATTATTATTATTCTTAAGTAGTAAGTAAAAGAAAAGTATACGTTTCTTAAAGAAGAAGAAGAAACGTAGTGTTTTAAGAAAAATAAAACAAGTAAAACTAAAAGGTTTATCTTGTAAAACAAAAGAAAAGTAAATAAGTTAAATTAAAGATTTTTAACTTTTTAAAGAAAGAAAGAATATTTAAACTAAAGGTTTAAAATAAAATATAATCGAGGTAAAGATTATACAAAAGAGACTAGAGGTCTTAAGCCGGTTAAAGATCCGATACTAATAAAAGGTTATACTCGTACTATAGGTTCGAGATAGAAAGGAAGAACCGATCAATGTATTGAAGCTGATTATTTCAAAGAAAGGTAAATACGCCCAACTTTATAAACTTGTTTAATCGATTCAAATAGATGAAATGAATTACATGAGATTACGTATCTCTAAAACATTATAAACAAAAGTAATCGCTAGTCCTCAGGCTGCCGTGTACGTTTGTTTGGATCCTTACATGTGTGGTAAAAAGTCGGTGGGCACACCATGTCATACCTGGTCATGAGCCTCCGCCACGATGGGCCGGACCTAAGTTACGTCCCAGTGAGGGTGATCATGTGTATACTGATGATACTTAAGTAATGTCGAACGCTACGGTGTTTGCTGAGTGGTTTGTGTATAACTTAAGTTTATAATTGTGTTTTGTTTTATGAACCTGCTTTTTCCTAAGCCACGATGGGCCGGACCTAAGTTATGTTGAGGGGTATATATGCGTCATCTTATTCACCAGCATGTGTTGCTGACTTATTTTCTCAACATTTTACAGGTAATGAAGGTTAGAAGCTTGGAATGACGAAGTAAAGTAGGCGATTTTGATGGCTTATATCCTTTTGATAAATTTAAACTTGAAATGGTGGTTTTTAATAAAAACAAGTAATTTTTGTAAACAATTAACGGGTATTTTTATAATAACGTCTTTTGTAATGTAAATATAATATTTTTATAATTATAACTTCCGCTTTAAACACGTAACTCTGATTTATTTACAAATGTGGTACTAACTGTTGGTCGCACGCCTAGTCCCGAGATGGGAGTGTGACAAGTCATGACCGTCTATGTGAATTGATATTATAATAATTGTGACTATTATTTTTTGTGTAAAAATATGTTAGCGCGCGCGTACACACACACACATATATATATACTATATATAATACACCAAATAAGGGCAAATTAAGACACTCATTTTTAAGTAATTTACAACACTTAAAGCATGAGGTACATGTGTTAGTAAGGGTAAACTTGTCTTTTAAACGCAATCAATTCAACTTACAAGTTTGGTCCCTTATCTTTAAGCATATTATGTTTTTAATTTAAGTTGTAGACTAACTTCTCACCCATGATTTTTAAACTACTATAACCTTTTCAAGCGTTAATACTTTTATAAAAAAATCACACCATAAAAACGAGCACTTTATTCTCTTTAATTTGGATATGATATTGTTATAATTTTTTATTTATAAATAAATTAATATATTACGTAGGGGTATTCAGTGTCGGTATTGATGGTTTTTTAGTTAAACTTGTGAGTCCAACCGTTAATACTGATTTTTTTGTCGTCCAAAACAAAACTCAACCATTGAAAGTTGAAACCAAATCGTTACTAACGGCCTGGTTCCAGTTTGGTTTCACAGTTTAAACTTTAATAATAAATTTAGTTTAAAATAATTAATAAATTTAAATTTACCTTCAATTTTAACTAAACACCAACATAATATGATTGTTGAGAGGATCATAAATTAAAAATGATAATTTTATCCACATAAATGGTAAATATTAATGGAAGATCTAGGACGTGAAATAATAACAACAAAGATCACAAAATGAATCACACTGCAATTAGGTTAATTTGAAGCTGTATAACCAAGTTATTTGTAATAAAAAGATTATGTTCAACTAAATTTTAACTATATCTAATATATATTACAAAACATATCTAATAATTAATAATAAAATACATTAAAATGCATTCAACATTTACAGTCTGGTCTGGTTTCTTATGGCCGGTTGGCAGTATAAACCGCAAACCAGCTGTTCACTACATTTTGAAAACTTTGAAACCGACCAACAAACCGAAAGTAAAAAAAGAAAAAGAAAAAAGAAGTCAAACCAATGACCGGTTTAAACGATTTCAAGGTTTTAACCGAACCATAAACACTTATATTTGTTACGTGATTAATAGGTTCAAACACCCGTTGCATCGCGCGGGCACTCATCTAGTATATATATATGTATATGTATATTAGTGACATACGATAGTACGATACTATGTTAGAATAAAAACATAATGCAAGTCGTACCGGCACCTAAAGTTGATTACGTGAATATACATGTATGAATGTGATATGCGTGCTACTTGATAATTATGTAAAGTATAATAGATATAGTTACATGAATGTAGACTTGAGATCCTCTAGTTAATTCATACGTGCGATTCACCTATACCGATAATGACACTGACTAAATATATAAATAAATATACGAATATATATTTATTTATTATAAAATGGTAATTGTTATTAGACAATTATTCTATTAAACACTATTGGTAATGTAACATCCTATTTTTAATAATAATAAATAAAAGAAAATTTCGTTTACTTAATGGTTTGTTAATACTTAGTTAAGTTAAATAAAATAATTGAGTGTGGGCTTTTTCAATAAAAGATGGAATAAGGGATGGTGATGGGCCTTAGGTCCATGGGTTTAAGGGTATATAAACCCCTTAAACCCTCATTTCCATCTTCTAGCCTCCGTAGACACTCAAAAATACACACAAACACTCCTCTCCATTCCAGATCATATTTGAATCCGAACCAATAAGATTTTGTGCTAGATCTTCATCATACAAACAAGGAAAACGTCCATACTAACGTATAGAGCCAGACCGTAGCTAGAAGTAAACCCAAAAAGGTACGTTTTAGATTAAAGGTTACGTTTTCAAGGTCGGTTTGACCTAAGATTTGATACTATGGCAAATCAGGCATTTTTATGCAAGAAAAATATGAACTTGGACGTAAACGAGGTGATTAGAATGAAACGAGACAAACGGGTAACGTTTGGACCGAGTTATTAGAAGAAAACGATGTCATATAGACCAAGGCTCGTTTCTTATGCAAGACGGGCAAAACGAGTCGAAAGGAAGAGTTGGAAAGTGTTAAGAATGGAAACCATACATTAATTGGGTCCTTAAGAAACCTGATTCAATAAAGTAATCAAATCGAGTTGATAAGTAATCGAATCGAATGGGCCAAAAAGTAATCGAATTGACAGAAAAGTAATCGAATTGAATGGCAAGGTAATCGAATTGAATGGTCATTCGATTAGAATCTCCATTCTATTAGAATTTCCATTCGATTAGAATCTCCATTCGATTAGAATCTTCATTCTATTAGGATTTTCATTCGATTAGATTAGTTCAAACTTCAATTTTCTGATGAATTTTTAGTAAAGGATTATTAATGAAAATAATTTTTTTCCAAGATGACCAGGCAGCTCGACCCCAGCCAGGAGCACTGCCCCTTGGACCATGCTAGGGGTTGCTGCCCCTAAACCCCGCTGCTAGGGGCGTTGCCCCCGGACCCCCTTTAGGTAGGGGTTACATTAACATAGAAGTATGATGAGGTTAGGGCTAGTTAATTTATACTTGTAATTGGTATACAGTTAGCCGCGCCGAGTTAAGGAAAGGAGTTACCATTAATCTGAAAAAAATCGGACCCAGGTGAGTTTCTAGCCCCAATTATTTGTTATGTTTTCGGGGCTGTGTGCATACTCAATGTGATTAGTTAATACACTTATCTTAAGTGGTAAATGTATGATATGTGAATGTGATATAAATGATGTATGAATGATGTGATATGAATGATCTATGAATGATTTAGGGAATGTTAAGAGTATGTATGAAATTACATAAATAGGAAAGTAATGAAATGAGTGTATGATGGTATGGTTGCATGGAAAAAGGGTACTGGACCCTAATAATATCCGAGGATGGAGGGCACCAGACCCTTATAATATTCGAGAATGACGGGCACCGGACCCTAATAATATCCGAGAATGAAGGGCGTCGGACCCTAAAAATATCCGAGGTATGTAGGGCGAAATGCTCTTTATAATGTTAGGATAATTATAATTGTACTTTGTATGTTAAAGAAAGAAAGCATGAAAGAATGAAAGTATGTATGTATATTTATATAGAGAGAGAGAGAGAGAGGAATGATAAATATGTTAAGTATGTAATAGGTACTTTCGGGTTCGTATATGTGAATGTAAAGTATGTTGCCTAGTTAACTAGAACTCACTCAGCGTAGCTTACTTGCAGTATGCACACAGGTAAATAAGCTAAGGCAGCTAGCTTGAATGAAGACACATGTCATTGGACTGAAGAGGCTGGCATCTTTAGAAGAATGTTGTCATGTTTTAATATGACTTTTTGTATTACGTTTAAAGACAAAGTTTGTTTATTATGGAAAGATTTGAATGGTTAAGTAATGTATGTTTTAAGTTTTATATTCCACAAAAAGTTTTAATTAACTCTGATATTTAGAACTGTGTTTATGAGTAAATCCAACACGAATGTAGGACACATGGATCGAGGTCTTACAGGTAAATTGTAACATTTACTAACATATATCAAGGTCTAACGTGTCAGTTCGTGCACACGGTCCAACACCACGATACTAATAGTAGAAAGACTAAAATTACATGTAAATACTTGATTATATTTCGGAGCTTACAAATAAAAATTATCAGTAATATTAACGAAAGAACATATATAAAACATTAATTTAAAAACGAAATGTTAAACCACTATCTGGTGCTCGACGCTGTGTATTTACCAACTTTATTGAATACGTTGTTTTAAAAATAATAAAATCAAAATAACCTATAAGGAGTAACATTACATGAGGAAAGCATAGTAACTGTTTCTTACATAACGATTGTTATTTAAACCATGTACTTTACTCTAGTTATTGGTACTAACTAATTGAATCATCATGTAAGCAAAAGAAAGTAAGCATATATCGTTCCTATTATCTTCCAGCCATTTACTCGTAGACATGCACTCCATTCCCAACTAAATCCTTTTCAAAATCTTCTCAAATATCACACAATCTTTTCACAATATCTCTTCCCAATCATATTTTTAGATCTCAGGCTATCTATTTCTCTCTGGCTGACCATCCCTTCACCCAGACCATTCCATTCGGCTTTCATCTGCACCAATGCATGATCATTTGACAATCTCCGGAAACCAAGAAACTTATTCCTTATGTTAACACTGTATACAATTATCCTCACCCCTCTCATTCTATCATGAAGGACAAGCTCTTAATTCATTCTAATATTGCACAACACCTTTCAACATAGTTTGGTTCCATACGCTGTCAAGAATCCAGTTGTGTTCACAATTGTTCATCAAATCATCATTATCCTTTTTCTTCTAGCACACACCAATCCTTGTAGCTGATTCAAAGCTTTAATTGACTCTATAACCTATTGTACACCATAAGCATATTAAATAGTCCATTATTCGGTGCCAGCGAGAGATGGAAACCGACCGCTTTCATAACTCCGGCAGCGATGATATTGATGAAGACGCGAACTTCAAATGTTAATATCACAAGTCTAGTTCATGACCCGATATCTAAGCAACAAAAGACCAAAGCCGATGATCTGCACCTTCCCGGCATTCATAAACACTTCTTGACGTGCTAACGTATTCTGACGAGATTAAGGTATTTCTGGACAAGTGCATCAGCAATGAACAGTGGTGCGGCAGCTGAGGAACAGCACACAAGCGGTGGCACATGGTAGTCTAGGATCAGGCCCGACCTAAGGGGAGGGCTCAAGCCCCGGGCTCGGTATAACTAAGGGCCCATAGCTTTATAAAAAACTTATATGTGTATATTTTTGGACCAGGCCCATTACTCCCCTCATTTTTACAATTAGAAATAACAATAACAAATAATAACAACTGCATCAATCAAATGCCATTCTCCATAAGGGCTCACATGTTTTTATTCTAATGTTTTAGACTTTTTAGTTATCTTTATTTTATATTAATTAATTAATTCTATTAATTAATATAACATTGGTTAATCCATAGACTTTTTTTGTTAATTTTTTAAATATCATATATATATATATATATCATCCCCCTAAAGCTAAACATTTAACGGATTGACGATGATTACTATTTAGAATGATATTTTAGAGATCAAGGATCATTAAAAAATGCTTGAGGAGCATTGAATTCGTTTAAGTCTTTTTGTTTGATCATTTTGCTAAAAAAATCATTTATTATTATTATTATTATTATTATTATTATTATCACATTTGTCTAAAATATATAAGAGTTTTTGACTTTGCATTTTAAGGCCTTTTGTTTTTCATGTCCCAGGCCCCGAGTCTTTTTCGTATTCTCAGAGACGGCCTGTAACATCCCGAAATTCTAAGATAATATTTAAAATATTATTTGCGTCGGGTGAAATAATTGGGCTAGTGGAACGATAATAATAATAATAATAATAAAATATGAAAGAGTAAGTAGGCTATTTAGATGGAATGAGTTATGGACCAAAAAGGAAAGATGACCCTTAGGTCCATGGGCTTAAGGGAGTATAAATACCTCCTTAAACCCTAATCCTTTCCATTTCCATCCATCTTATATTTTCAAGAATCTCTACACACTCTAAAAACACACACATAGCCACCATATACGGTCGTGAGCAAAGGGCGAGATCCAAGACCAAAAACAAAGATTAAAATTGATAGATCTTGTATATTTAAACAAGACACAAGATTGTAGTTCATAATCAACCTAAACCGTGTATGTTCTTAATCTTTAAAGCTTATGTTTTTATGAATAGTTAGCCATGGAATTAAACCCTAGAGTAGATCGGGTATAAACGAACCATAAAGTAGCAAACTTGATGTTAAAATGGACTTAACGAACTTATGGTTATGAACGGCATAAAGAAACCCTAGATCTAGTTTTGAACATCTATAGCCCTAAAGGTTCAAACTTTATGGTCACCCGATTTAAGTTTTGGCCGAAAACGGTTAGGGAAACATTTATGGGTCCATACAGAGCCATAATAAGGTGTTAGGGTTAAAAAGAGTAAAGATAATGATGGTAAGGGGCCAAACCGTGACCCATTTGTTCAGATCGTTCACTTACTTTTATGGAATTCACTTACTTTGTAACTCGCTTACTTTTATGGAATTCGCTTACTTTTGGAACTCGCTTACAATCAAGTCGATTACTTTTGATTCGCTTACTTTGTACCATTCGCTTACTTTATGAACTCGATTACAATCAGTTAGCTTACTTTGGAATTCGATCACTTTAAAGGACAAATCGATTACTTTTGGGATTTCGATTACAATGGGATTTAGATTTCAATTCATGAATTAGCTTACAATGTGATCATTAGTTTACTTTGTGATCATTAGCTTACAATGTGATCATTATCTTACTTTGTGATTATTAGTTTACTTTGTGATCATTAGCTTACGATTTGATCATTAGCTTACTTTATGATCATTAGCTTACTTTTTGATCATTAGCTTATGTCACACCACAACCTACGGCGGAAATGTCGGGGCGTGAATTGATTGCCCACATCTCTCAAGGTACTGTTATGCAATATTATAAGTTTCAATATCTATTAAATAAATTTCAAAAGAAACAAATATTCATACAATATCCTAACAAAACAAAAGTGCATCAACAATCAAAATTCATAAATAATATTCTCTCGTTAATTTTCTTCTAGCATAAATCCCTAAATGATCTTGTACTTCAGTTACTTCCCATCAAAGGATAACCTGCATATGCGTTGAAAATAAAGTAGTTTTGTTAACACAAGGTTGAGTGAGCAGCACACCAGTTTAAAAATACATATAGTATATATAAAA
The DNA here is from genome assembly GCF_021521415.1 of Bidens hawaiensis. Taxonomy (NCBI): domain Eukaryota; kingdom Viridiplantae; phylum Streptophyta; class Magnoliopsida; order Asterales; family Asteraceae; genus Bidens; species Bidens hawaiensis. The sequence continues at coordinate 235,530 of NW_027494357.1, read as the reverse complement.
ATAAGTAATTGCAACAAGTCATATGAGGATAACAAATCAACCAATGAGCAAGTATAACTGAGATATCGAGAAGCACAAAGCTATAACGACTGGCGTATGATCATACTATTATGAGATTATGTTGGACCTCTCCGAATGCGGTTCACGTAAAGCATATAAGCACATAAACAAGTATGGTATAAAATTCGTTAGCACATAAGACAATGGTTGCAGTTTTGTGTATAAGCATATATGAGAAATACAATTTACGCATATGTCCCCAAAACGTGAGAAAACGAGTAAAAAGAGGAGAATGTGGTACTCACCTGATCGGATGAATGAAATTTAAGTGATGATGAGAAAAGTAAACCCTTCGGGATATACCGTCAAGGATTCCTAGTTAAATAATATAAATATGAATTGATTATAAACAATGTAACATACTTTAATGAAATAGGATTTTGATGTGATTTGTCTTATGATTGGGGTTAAGATATTTATTGATTAATTTCTACGGTTATTGTTTTTTAATAGTCTTATTAATAATAATTTCCCCAATAATTAGCCTTGATATAATATATAATTAAATACTTAAATAATTTAATTAATATAAGATATGCTTAAAAAAATAAAATCTGAATTAAATAAAATAATTTAATTAAATATGAGGTGAGACATACTTTTAATTATTTGAATAAATAAGATACTAATATAAATAAATAGATAATCATAATAAATATAATATGTAGTAATATGTAAATAAATATTTTGTATAAAACTTTTAAGGAGTATCTACTTAATACGTTTACAGAATATATATATATATAGAATTAAATTCAAGAGAGAAGTGATATTAATGCGAGAAGTGCAAGAAGTCAATTTTAACTAATAATATTTTTTCTTGTAGTTTTCTAATTTATTTTATATTAGGGGTATATTAGTCATATATTTTAGTTCTATATTAGGAAATTAATACTAACTTAAAGTTAGTAATCATTTTTGTTTTCCGTTTTAAATGTTTTTTTAGTTTATCTTTTTATTCATAATTCCTTTTTATTAAAAATAGTAACAATCTAATAGATTATATGATATAACACTTAATTGTGTCATACACATTTTATAATTAATACTGTTGAAAAACTTACGTATTCACAATAAGACACAAAATAAGTCTGCGCAGACAACTTTTTTTTTATTTCAAGATTAGTGTTCTAAACGACAAAAAGTCCTTTACAAAAATTGATTGGACAAAACCTACATGGTTATAACTTATAAACTAACTTAAAGCTACATGGTATTTTATATGTTCTGGTATCACTTCAAGGTTTTTTTTAAATTCACAAATTAACCCCAATAAATAAATAATAATTCAATTATACAGAAAACATACATGGTTTTACATTCAATTAAAATATACATCTTAGTGTCCAGATTACGAATTCGATTTCACATAAAAATCATATATTTAATATATAAAACTAGTTGCACCAACCCGCATGCTAATGCATGGAAATGAGAATATACACTCTACTAAATACACACAAATTACAAATTCGGCACATTAGAAAAAAAAAATTACAATACAAGCTGGAATTCTTACAAATCAAAATCCATAAACCATTAAACAATTACTTTATCTTAGGCAAAATAAAAGGGTAAAAGAAAAGAGGTTAAGACCACAAAACAATGTATGCAATGTATCCTACTATTCTTTGATCTGTAAAACTTTTATTCCCTACGAATGTCTTCATATATTTCATTCACAACAAAACACGACATTCTTCATACACTTTATCATGATATCCTATACAACAACATACACAACTAGTAAATTAATCGGTCATCATTATTATTAAAATGGAATCCTACACAACAAATAAGCTTCCCTACACATTAAAAATAAAAATCATTCATACACAGTTTCATAATTATTACCTACATAAAAAAGTAATAATTTTACATTTTTTTGTGTAATAAACAATGTTTTATTACCTACATAAAAAAGTAATAATTTTACATTTTTTTGTTTCATAATTATTACCTACATAAAAAAGTAAACACCCTACATGCACAAGATGTCATAAACAATGTTATCATATAAAACACATCCAACTAACTTATACCTACACAACTAATCTTATACCATCGACATGTAGTCATAATGGATCCCTAAACATGAAATGTATATCCTACATAATATAATTGATAATTTCGCAAGTATAGTTATGTTTAGTACTTACACAATTAGCTTACACATTTATGTAGGATTATTGGCTTTATTAAAACGACTAATTTTTTTCATCTACATGTAGTCATACTGGATCCCTACACATAAAGTATATATCCTACATAATATATAATTGATAATTTCACAAGTATAGTTATATTTGGTACTTACACAGTTGGCTTACACATTTGTGTAGAGTAATCGGTCATCATAATTATTAACATGACATCCTACACAAAAAATAAGCTTCCTTATACCTTTAGAAAAAGAAAATCATTCATACAAAGTTTCATAGTTACTACCTACACAACAAAGAAAATACCCTACATACATAGGATGTCATAAAAAATATTATTATATACAAAACAATCGACTAATTTATACCTACACAACTAATTTATGTCATTTGCATGTAGTCATAATGGATTCCTACACATAAAATATATATCCTACATAATATAATTGATAATTTTACAACTATAATTTTGTTTAGTACCTACATAGTCGGCTTATACATTTGCGTAGGATTATTGGCATTATTAACATTTTGTAGGGTCATTCGCCTTAAAACTTTTTTCTACATAAGCATTAAAATAAACCAGCTATTTTTTATTGATCGAATTAGCTAAAACATGTTTTTAATAATTCATATATATATAATCAAGCTACTCGAACACAAAATTATCATTTATCGTTAGTTTTATTTGTCTCAAAGTAAATAATATGGATTTAAAAAAAAAGTGGCAATCAAATAAGTAATTATAGATATTGTTTTGAAGATTTCCGTAGCTTGAAACTAAGAGATGATATTAAGCTTTTAATACAAACAAGTTTCCTAATTTGTTTCTACACAACAAAATACTAAAATGTCCTTTTAGTAGTAAAGTCCATTAAAATGAGCAAACAATTAATCACAAGAATGCTATTTTTATTATTAACTATGGATCAAATGTAATCAAAGGACAAGATTAACTTCTCCCAATAATTTCATTTCTCTCCTGAACCATCCCCTATATATATAATAAAGAGATTTATAAAGACGTTATATAACGAGAAAACACCAATAACGGTGTTGGGTTTTTAAATAGCATACGATGATTTATTATTATTTAAAATATGCATATAATGCATACATATATACATACATATATATACACACACACACACGAAAACTTATACGCGAGATTGATTTACGAGAACGTTGTCTTTAAAGGTGTCGGTTTTATAAAATAAAGTTTACTTGATGTTTAAAATTAATTAAAATAATTAAAAACCATTAATATATATAAAATAACAAATAAGAATAAAAAAAGGGTGCGACTGGCCAGGCTCGAACCTAAGCTGATGGCCGGCTCACCAAACACGCAAACATCTCTAGCCAACTGAGCTAAGTGATCAGTTGATTATAGACTGAAATTAAAACCTTAAATACATTACTGACAAAACCCCCAAATATTTATAAACCCTAGATTCTGCAATTGTTCAATCTGATCTACGATTGTTTAATTAAGGTTAGGGTTAATGTTAAGCGCTGAAGATCGACCTATACTCATATCTAAATTACCAGTAATCGTTGTGAATCGATGGTCAACGGGGGACGAGAAGCTGGTGGCCAATCTTGATCTTGTTCGTCGAGTGCAGGGTGTTATTTCAATTAAACATAGGGTTAGGTTCAAACGGGTACACGATACTGAGGATGGTTTTGATTGCAATATCATGTTTGTTAACATGTATATTTATTATCACGTGGTGTCGGCCAAACAAATAATAATTTCGGATGCGTTTTGATTGAATTAACAAAATTAAAAACGTCGGTGCGCCGAGTAAGGAACGAAGATAACATATTGATTCAATTACCAAGTTAATTTACGAGAATTGAGGTGCAAGACTCGATCTAGGTAAACAGGTTCATGGTTTACGGGTTTTGGATCATTAGGTAAATGGGTTTGGATAATAATATCCAGATCTTGCTAGATAGTCCCTAGACTATTGAGGTGGGTATAAAATAGGGATAAAGTTTGGTTTAGGGTTCAAAATGAATATAAATGAAAGTTTGTTTACATATATTTTAATATAAAAAAAATATAATAAACAATTGATGATATGGAAATGATTACTCGATAAACTCGGTATTTTTATTAGTAAAATATTCCGAACATAAAAGCGGGTTGGGTATAATATATGGAGAAAACCGAGTTGTTATAGTCTCCCTTACTTTAGAGAATTTCGTCCCGAAATTAGAGAAAACTAAACAACACCACTAACATTTGAGAGAAAGAAAAATTTAAATAAAATCTTAAAATTTATCATATCACAGAAATTTGGATAGTCAATACAACGCTCCAAATGAAAATCCGATAAGGGCGTATCCACCATGTCTTTATTATCTCTACATTTGTACCATTATCCCAACTACCTTCGATTCTATATTATGACACACAATTGCACGCATTATGATTTCCATGCGAGGACTTTGATAATTATGTAGGCCTCCATAATTACTTAGATCGTCGGATGATCCACATAACTCGTCTCATCATGTGGGTAAAAAAACATTTTAAAGGCATGATTTTTAGAGAAAACAAGAATCTTAATACATTTTGATTATAAATAGAAGATAGTTATTGTGTAAAATATTTCTAAAAAAATGAATTGATTTTTTTAGTTGTTTTAATATTAATATTTCAAAATTTCTTTTGAAATTATAGCATTGCAAACAGTTGTCTTTGAAAAGATAGATTTTATTGTATGAGCATGATCACTTAAAATTAATTAATTATTAGAATTGAGATTGTTTAAATCAAAAAATCGAATAAGGATTTGTTATAATGTATGATTGAGAAAGATAAAAAATGTTTAGATAAATCTGACAAAAACATCTTCTTTTATAAACTTAGTTATGGATAACTTGACTAATTAGATCTGTAAAAATTTGAATAATAGAAGTGGATTGGATTAAATTATTTTGATTAGGTTGCAAAGTAAGGTTTTTAACAGAATAAAGTTGGAAATTTTTGAGTTTGATGAACATGATTGAATCGATAACACACATGGCGTAGGTGATTAGGGTTTCCACCGTTGTAGCAAGTATGGGTAGCAGGTGTGTAGGGTTGAGCAAACGACATAGCATGGTTTTTAGAAGTAGACGAAATAGATCATTGTGGAACGTCTTGTGATATGTGGCAAATATTAACAAGATGATCGAACGAGTACATTGGGTACAAAAAATATGAGGATTGAGTTGAATAGTGATAGTGGCAAGTGAAGCATAACGAGTGAATTTTGATGTAAAGTTTTGATGTGTTCTAAAACACACTTACTTTCCGTATCGTTTTGTCATGTTTTACGTACTTAATTGTTTAATTAATAAGAGTTATGGATGGTTTTTGCATGAATTTTACAAAGATGAAATGTTTACTTGTAGGTTATGAAAGTTGATGGAAAAAGAGTTAAATTTGAAGACTTTAGGGGCTTATTTGGTCAAGTTTTAATAATACAAGTCAAGGCCCGACCCAAGCCCACAAATTAGAAGCCTTTCTTGCTTATTATATTAATTAAATAAAAAAAAAGAAAAACCCTAACACCCATACTTGGTCCGATCGAAAATAGGGCAGCAACATAGAAAAGAAAGAAAGCTTAAGTGGCGGCTGTTTTGGTGGCTAGTGGACGGCTGGAGAGGAAGAAGAAGACCAAGGAGAGTTGTATACAGCAGCTAGGGACGTTAAACATTCATAATCTCAGCCATATAACCCTAAGTAATCATCCATAAACTTTGTCTTTTGTTCAAGAACCCTAACTAGTTAAACTTGATCTTTTTTGTTGGATTGTTTTGCAAGTAATTTGAAGTTTGACTTGTGTTTGATTGTTTTTGATCATTGAATGAGTTTACTTATGTTTATGTTGATGTTTATGATGTTTATCTTAACTATATGCTGCTCTCCAAAATCAATGTGTAGCTAAACTTGTTAGTTCTACCTAGGTAAGATGATTATTGTTAGGTTTTAGTAAGTAGTTTGGATTGTTGATGATCATGGCTTGAATTGTTAATGTAAAGTTTATTTTAACATTGAATTAGGTTGTGTTTAGTGGCTGTGAATTTGTTAATTACACTCATATACCTCTTGCGTTGAATAATTGAATGAGTTTTTATTGATTGTTGCTTGTTAGGACTCTTTACTTGGTGTTTAGGGTTTGTTTGCGGGAAGTACAACCGTAAGGTTTAAGTGAGTGTATTAATTGAATATAATCAGTGGGTAGACACCTTATTAGAGACCGAGAGGTGATAGGAAGTAAAATCGTCTCATAGCTTTTACTTGTTAGGAAAAGGATCACGCGAGAGCGGGTTCAGTTCTTTTCGGGTTTGGGTTTGTGAGCGATTAGTTGACCTATTTTAAGTTGAAATAAATTGTTCCTCTATCCTTGGTTGCATAGTATTCGTCTCCATTAGGGTAGTGTGTCGGTGAGACCGAGAGAAGAGTCGGCATTAGAGCACTTTAACAATTCGTCACCCGGTTTTGTTCTTAAAATCAACTAAGGGTTAGTTAGGGTTTGTTAGTGAGACTGAGAGGTAATCTAGCTTTCTTGAGTGAACCTTAGTTGTGTCATCCTTAGGAACCGGTGTCATGAGATTCTACAATCCAATAGCTTACTATACCTTTAATAGGATTCTTACCTAGGTAGACGTTTTCCCATTGATAAATCTTATTTTCACAGTTTCATCTAGTTTTCTTAATTTAAGTCTTTTAAGTTATTTTAAGTTAGGTTAAATAGTTAATAATTAAAAATCATTTAAAATATATTATTCATAGGTAAGTCTTATTAGGGTTAAGTATTAGATACGTTTTCAAGTGTCCTTGTGTTTGATACTCGGACTTCCTTAGTGCTATACTATTAGTGATCGGTACACTTGCCGGTTTTGTGTGGCTTCTTTAGGATTTTCGTTTGATAAATTTAAAACTTAGTTGTGAGAGGATCATTATACACACATCAAGTTTTTGGCGCCGTTGCCGGGGACACGGTTAGAGGCGTATTGAGAACGACTCGAGTTAGGACTTACCTTGTTTACTACTTGTTTTCTTTGTTTTGTTTGTTAGTTGAAAATAGTTTAGCTAATTTTAGTTTACTTTGTTTATTTTAATAGTTGTATGCGACGTACTCGATCTCTAGGACCACCAGAAACCGAAGGATTTTCCGAACCAGAGAGAGAGCTTCGTGAGAGACGTCGTATAAAACCGTCTTCCAGTTCATCTACATCCGTCGGTAATACATTCTCTTCTCCTACTTTTTCTGAACCCGTCATTGGGGATATGATTATGGGCGAAACGAATCCACCACCGAGGAGGACAGTTGCAGATCGGGCCCGTCTAGTCGATGCTTGCGCGAGATCCAGCATTGGTCCACCAGCCATCGGAGTTCTCACGACTTGGCAGATTCCATCTAATATTCTGAACACGATTTCTCATTCTGCTCAATTTCACGGGTTGCTCCATGAGAACCCACATGCTCATCTCACTCGCATCACACGAATTTGCGACACGTTTCATCTTGCCGGCGTATCCGAAGACGCCATCAAACTCCGCAACTTTCCGTTCTCATTCGTTGATCATGCGAGTCTGTGGCTTGAGTCCCTCCCACAGGGATACATTGCTACTTGGGCTGCCATGCAGACCCAATATGTTGAAAAATAAGATCCTCCGGCTAAGGCCGCTCGTTTGCGTAACCAGATCCATTCTTTCAATATGGAGGACACCGAGAGCTTCTACGAGGCATGGGAGAGATTTAAAAATCTACTTGCTTTCTGTCCGAACCATGGCCTACAAGACTGGGCAGTTGTTGAGAAGTTCTACAACGGAGTGACGTACGCAACTCAGAGTATGCTCGACACGGCTGCAGGAGGTAACCCATTGACAACGAAGGATATGGATGAGTGCATTGAGTACTAAAACCGTCGACTCCTTATCACGCGACATGCATTCGGTCGACACGAGCACCACATTTGCGGCACAAGTTGAGGCGTTGGAAAAGATCGTGAAGGACCTGCAAGTGAAAAGTAAGTTATGCGAGATCTGTAGAGGGGGGCATGATACCGTTAAGTGCCCCGTAGGTTTCCAGGAGGAGGCAGTCGACTTTGTTAATAATCCAAACCGAAATCAAAACTCTTTCAATTCTTATAATTCGGGATGGAGAAGTAACCAAAATTCCAACTGGAGGAACAGAAATCAGTCCAGCTTCCAGCAGCGTCAGAGCCTATTCCAGGATTCCGGTGAGGGAACGAGTAGTGGGGAGAAGAAGCCCACGTTAGAGGAGATGATGGCACAGCAGACACAGATGCTGTCGTAGCTCATGACTCGAGAGGACTCCCGTCACAAAGAGACTCAAGAGAAATTTCGGGAGCACGAGTCATTCATGAGAAATCAAGAAGCGTCAATTCAAAATCTTGAGTAGCAGATGGGAGAGATAGCAAGTCGTCTAAATGAGAGGTCGGCAGGTACACTTCCAAGTAACACTGAACAAAATTTGAAGGATTTCGCGAAGGCTGTGACGACGAGGAGCGGTGCAGGGGCACGTAGCGAGCCCGTGATTCAGGAGGTGACGAGAGGAGTCGTTAACGAACCTTCGGTAGATGTAGAGGAGCAGGTAGATGAGGAGATTCAGCTGGAGTCTCCACCGGCCAAGGTGCATCAGAGGCGCAACCCAGGAAGTACAACACAGGCCGAGAACCAACCATTACCCAGCACACCACCGAGAGTCTATAAACCTAGACTTCCATATCCCGGGAGAGTCCGTAGGGATAGAGACGAGGAGCAGAACTCCAAATTTCTTGATCTTCTGAAGCAACTTCATCTTAACATTCTATTCCTTGAGGCACTCACGCAAATGCCCAAATATGCAAAGTTCCTGAAGGATATTCTTTCAAACAAAGAGAAGTTAGCCGAAGTCTCTTCCATTCCTCTAAGTGCTGGTTGCTCTGCAGTCTTGCAGAGAAAGTTACCGGAAAAGATGTCCGATCCTGGGAGTTTCACGATTCCTTGCATCTTGAGTGATAATACGTTTATTCATGCACTAGCAGATCTTGGTGCCAATATTAATCTCATGCCGTATTCTGTGTATCGCAAGTTGGGTCTAGGAGAACCGAGGCCCACCCGTATGAGTATCCAGCTTGCTGATCGTTCTGTGAAATACCCCCGAGGGGTGGTCGAGAACATGCTTGTTCGGGTCGACAAGTTCATCTTCCTGGTGGACTTTGTCATCCGGGACATGAACGATGAGGATAGTGTCCCACTTATCTTAGGCCGACCATTCCTTGCCACTGCACATGCATTGATCGATTTCTGCGTGGGTAAGTTGATCTTAAGAGTTGGGGATGAGAACGTCACCTTTGACATTCGACAGTCATTGAAACACCCCAAGTCTGCTGATGACTCCTTATAATTCATTGATACCAACATGGAGCATGTTGGGGAGTTTCTCACCGAAATCTGTGGAGGATCTGCCTCCGACACCCAGTTTCTTGATAGGGAGATTCCGGAGATTGAAATGGTTGCCGTAACCAATTAGTTCTTTGATGACGACACCGAGTCGCATATCCCTGAATCTGGCGTGTCTGCTGAGATCGTATGAGACGATCCTATGGACCGACCTTCGGTCGAGAGTCCTCCTTCTTCCTTAGAGCTTAAGGATTTGCCTTCCCACCTTGAGTATGCGTTTTTAGATGAAGAGGGGAAACTGCCAGTTATCATTGCATCTGCTTTGACGGAGGTCGAGAAGGAGAAGTTGTTGAGAGTGCTACGAGAGCACAAAGAGGCTATTGCATGGAAGATTATCGACATCAAGGGTATCAACCCTTCGTTTTGCACTCATACAATCTTCATGGAGGAAAATTTCAAAACTGTCGTTCAGCCGCAACGGCGGCTTAATCCGAAAATGCAAGAGGTCATGAAGAAGGAGATCATTAAACTCCTTGATGCGGGGATCATTTTCCCCATTTCTGATAGTGCTTGGGTGTGTCCAGTCCAAGTGGTTCCTAAAAAGGGTGGCATGACTGTCGTCACCAACGAGAGGAACGAGCTTATTCCCACTAGGACTGTGACGGGATGGCGAGTCTGCATCGACTATCGCAGACTAAATGATGCCACCAGGAAAGACCACTTTCCTTTACCCTTCATTGATCAAATGTTAGAGCGTTTAGCAGGTCAGGAGTACTACTGCTTCCTAGATGGTTTCTCCGGGTATTTCCAGGTTCCTATAGCTCCTGACGACCAGGAGAAAACCACTTTCACTTGCCCTTACGGAACGTTTGCCTATAAACGTATGCCGTTCGGACTTTGTAACGCTCCGGCCACATTCCAGAGGTGTATGGTGGCCATTTTCCATGATATGATCGAGGACTCCATGGAGGTGTTCATGGATGATTTTTCCATATTTGGGAGTTCCTTCGATCATTGTTTGTCTAATCTCGAGAGGATGATGTCCCGCTGCGTCGACACCAACCTAGTCCTTAACTGGGAGAAGTGCCATTTCATGGTGCGCGAGGGCATCGTTCTGGGACATCGGATCTCAAGTGCGGGGATAGAGGTTGACCAAGCAAAGGTCGAGACCATTTCTAATCTTCCCCCACCTACTTCTGTGAGATCCATTGGTAGCTTTCTAGGTCATGCCGGGTTCTACCGCCGGTTCATTAAAGATTTTTCTAAAATCGCGCGACCTATGACCAAACTTTTGGAGAAGGATGCTCCATTTGTTTTTTTCTGAGCAGTGTATCGAGGCGTTTGATCTTCTGAAAGACAAACTCGTTAACGCCCCGATCATGGTTGCTCCCGACTGGTCGTTACCATTCGAGTTGATGTGTGACGCGAGCGACTTTGCAGTCGGAGCGGTTCTTGGACAACGGAAGGATAAACACTTCCATCTGATCTAATACGCTAGCCGGATCTTAAATGGCACACAGAGAGCTATACCACCACCGAAAAAGAGCTTTTAGCTGTGGTGTTCGCTTTCGATAAATTTAGGTCTTATCTGGTTCTATCCAAAACAATAGTTTACACGGATCATGCTGCTATTCGATATCTTTTCATCAAGAAGGATGCTAAGCCTCGTATTATCCGTTGGATCCTGTTGCTTCAAGAGTTTGATATAGAGATCCGTGATAAAAAATGGGGGCCGAGAATGTGGCGGCCGGTCATCTTTCACGTCTAGAGGGAGTTAATTTAGGAGATTCGAGGGTCAGGATCGACGATAGTTTTCCGACGGAGAGTCTGATGTTTGTTACTGCACAAGAGGAAGGTTTTCCATGGTTCGTTGATTTGGCTAACTATCTTGCTGAAGGATACCTCCCGAAGATTCCTTACCAGCAAAAGAAGAAATTCTTTGCTGACATCAAAATTTACCTTTGAGACGACCCATATCTTTTCCGTATTGTTGCTGATCAGCTTATTAGGAGGTGTGTAGATGTCAAGGAAGGATGGCAGATTCTGAGCCATTGTCATATAGGACTGACAGGAGGTCACCACGGTGTGAGTTCTACGGCGAAGAAAGTCTTTGATTCTGGTTTTTACTGGATGTCTATCTTTAAGGATGCTCATCTGTTCATTAAGAGTTGTGATCGTTGCCAACGTGTCGGCAACATTTCTTCGTGAAACGAAATGCCCTAGAATGCTACTTAAGTTTTTGAGGTTTTCGATGTTTGGGCCATTAATTTCATGGGACCGTTTCCATCTTCGTGTGGGAACAAGTACATACTCGTGGTTGTCGATTACGTGTCTAAGTGGGTTGAGGCCAAAGCTCTACCCACCAATGATGCCCGAGTGGTAGTCCGTTTTCTAAAAAGTCTATTTGCTCGTTTTGGAGTCCCGAAAACCTTGATCAGTGATCGAGGTACTCACTTCTGCAATTCACAGATGGATAAGGCGTTGTAGCGCTATAGGGTCACCCATCGGCTTGCGACCGCCTACCACCCACAGTCTAGTAGGCAAGTAGAAGTGAGTAATCGGGGAATCAAACGTATTCTCGAGAAAACGGTTGGTCCAAATCGTCGGGATTGGTCCGACAAATTAGATGACGCTTTGTGGGCTTTCCGTACAGCCTATAAGACTCCGACTGGTTCCACACCATTTCGGATGATTTATGGGAAGACTTGTCATCTTCCTGTTGAGTTGGAACACCGCGCTTCATGGGCCCTTCAGAGGGTTAATCTTGATTTATCTGCCGCAGAGAGCACACGTCTCCACCAGTTACACGAGTTAGAGGAGCTCCGGGATCATGCATATGCACAATCATTTAGGTATAAGGAGCATACGGAGGAACTGCATGATAGGAAATTGAAGGGTAATAAGCAGTTCAAGTGTGGGGATAAGGTCTTACTGTATAACTCCCGGTTGAGGTTATTCCTGGGAAAGTTGAAATCCCGATGGTCAGGACCGTTCACGGTCACTGATGTTTTCCCTTATGGCATGATTGAGATACAAGATCAAAGCGGGAAGTTTAAGGTGAACGGTCATAGATTGAAGCCCTACATAGGAGAGCCGATAACTGATTAGAATGTCGAGGTGTTCTACATTGACTCATTCACCAAGGCGTAGACGTGATGGATGCATCACTCGGGAGACAACACGAGTTGAAGAGTTTGTATTATGATTCTCTTTATTATCTGTTTTTATTTGTTTTATTTTTGTTATTTATAAAACATAAAAATTATAAAAATCAAAAAAATTAAAAAATTTAAAAACACAAAAATATGTTTATTTCTTATGTTTCTGTTTTCTGTTTTGTACGCCGCTACATGCGAGCGAGTTTGAGTTATTGCAGGTATTATTATGCGCATGGTAGCTCTGATGGCATTTTGGAACTGGTTCACCCGAGGTTGTGGCCGCGAATGAAATGCTATACGGTCGCTTGATTCATACACAACTGATGAAGAATCTGCATCTAAACCAGGGGAGTAACCCGTTATCTGTTTTACTTTTTGCTTTAAGTTTTAATTTTATTTTTTAGCTTTTATTTTATTTTATTTCTTTTCCTCGTTCTCATCGAGGACGATTTCGTTCTAAGTGTGGGGATGGGAATTTATTTTACTTAGTTGTAGAAAACAAATTATTATTAAAAAGTTTAGAAAAAAAGTTTAAAAAATAAAAATAAAAAAAAAGATTTAAAGAATAATGTCCCTTGAAATTTGTTTTTGTTCTACGCTAAGCAGGAAATGATATTATTACAAATGTGCTAACGAACTCTCGGAAATTTTGAAATATATAATAATAATAATAATAAAAGGGATGGTTTGCATATCTGATTTGGGATGTGTCGGTAGGCCCAACTAGCTTTGATAGTCGTCTTTAGCATGTTTTTATATATATAATAATTTAAAAACGGTGAAACTGAATTTCGATGCTTAGGGAGGATTACCATAATCTGAAAACTTTGAGATGGTAAGAATTAAATGCACTCAAAGCAGCACACACCACATGTCCATCTTTTACGAGCTTAGAAATAGTTATATATTTTAGGGTGATATAAAAGATTGAAAAAAAAGAGAAGTATGTTTTGAAAGTTTGTTATGTATTGTCTTATCCAAAGTTGTTCAAGACAAGCAAAATGCTTATGAAGAAAGTTATGTATTGTAAAATGCCAAATGAGCATTGTTTAAAGTTAGAAAAAGAGGCCAAAGATGCACATACTAGACGAGACTTAGAGTTTACGTGTTACCTTGGGGATAGTGACTCTGAGGATACACTATTGGGGCTCGAAGGTTCTTAGTCAATAAATATGAAATTAGGAATTTATAGGACAAAGTCCAATAATATTTAGGAATAGCTCGTACGACCTCCACATGACCATTCATCCACCCAAATTTCACCGAGTGCATCTAATTAGTACGATCAACTAGTCCTTGGCTTATGGTGATTTGTCGAACCAGTTTGCTTCGACTCTAGTTTTTCTAGCTCTCTTTGTCTGAGATGGGGGTAGGTGTAGCCTTAATTTTTGAACTTAAAATGTTTAATGCAAAAGGGGGGCTTGATTGGCTGGTGGATGGGTTTAAGTGGACAAAAATATCGGAAATCACGGTCAATATATCAAGCTGTATCTTGTGTTTTGAAAATGATAATAATCTGATAGTTTGTTGTTTTTCACTTGGTTATGATCTTGTATAGATTACTTTTTCAAGGACGAAAAAGACTTAAGTATGGGGATGTTTGATGTGTTGTAAAACACACTTACTTTCCGTATCGTTTTGTCATGTTTTACGTACTTAATTGTTTAATTAATAAGAGTTATGGATGGTTTTTGCATGAATTTTACAAAGATTGAATGTTTACTTGTAGGTTATGAAAGTTGATCGAAAAAGAGTTAAATTTGAACACTTTAGGGGCTTATTTGGTCAAGTTTTAATAATACAAGTCAAGGCCCGACCCAAGCCCACAAATTAGAAGCCTTTCTTGCTTATTATATTAATTAAATATAAAAAAAGAAAAACCCTAACACCCATACTTGGTCCGATCGGAAATAGGGCAGCAACAAAGAAAAGAAAGAAAGCTTAAGTGGCGGCTGTTTAGGTGGCTAGAGGACGGCTGGAGAGGAAGAAGAAGACCAAGGAGAGTTGTATACAGCAGCTAGGGATGTTAAACATTCATAATCTCAGCCATATAACCCTAAGTAATCATCCATAAACTTAGTGTTTTGTTCAAGAACCCTAACTAGTTAAACTTGTTCTTTTTTGTTGGATTGTTTTGCAAGTAATTTGAAGTTTGACTTGTGTTTATTTGTTTTTGATCATTAAATGAGTTTACTTATGTTTATGTTGATGTTTATGATGTTTATCTTAACTATATGCTGCTATCCAAAATCAATGTGTAGCTAAACTTGTTAGTTCTACCTAGGTTAGATGATTATTGTTAGGTTTTAGTAAGTAGTTTGGATTGTTGATGATCATGGCTTGAATTGTTAATGTAAAGTTTGTTTTAACATTGAATTAGGTTGTGTTTAGTGGCTGTAAATTTGTTAATTACACTCATATACCTCTTGCTTTGATTAATTGAATGAGTTTTGATTGATTGTTGCTTGTTAGGACTCTTTACTTGGTGTTTAGGGTTTGTTTGCGGGAAGTACAACCGTAAGGTTTAAGTATAGAGACCGAGAGGTGATAGGAAGTAAACTCGTCTCATAGCTTTTACTTGTTAGAAATAGGATAGCACGAGAGCGGGTTCAGTTCTTGTCGGGTTTGGGTTTGTGAGTGATTAGTTGACCTAGTTTAAGTTGAAATCAATTGTTCCTCTATCCTTGGTTGCGTACTATTCGTTTCCATTAGGGTAGTGTGTCGGTGAGACCGAGAGGAGAGTCGGCATTAGAGCAATTTAACAATTCGTCACCCGGTTTTGTTCTTAAAATCAACTAAGGGTTAGTTAGGGTTTGTTAGTGAGACTGAGAGGTAATCTAGCTTTCTTGAGTGAACCTTAGTTGTGTCATCCTTAGGAACCGGTGTCGTGAGATTCTACAATCCAATAGCTTACTATACCTTTAATAGGATTCTTACCTAGGTAGACGTTTTCCCATTGATAAATCTTATTTTCACTGTTTCATCTAGTTTTCTTAATTTAAGTCTTTTAAGTTAATTTAAGTTAGGTTAAGTAGTTAATAATTAAAAATCAATTAACATATATTATTCTTAGGTGAGTCTAATTAGGGTTAAGTATTAGATACGTTTTCAAGTGTCCTTTTGTTCAATACTCAGACTTCCTTAGTGCTATACTATTAGTGATCGGTACAATTGCCGGTTTTGTGTGGCTTCTTTAGGATTTTCGTTTAATAAATTTAAAGCTTAGTTGAGAGAGCATCATTATACACACATCAAGTTTCTTGTTTGAGACACTTGATTTTGTTGAGATTGATTTTTAATTTGATTGACAACCTATAGTTGATATTTTAGACACGCGTTTGTTATTCTAGTTGTTATGATAATTAGTAGGGGTAAATGAATTGAAGAAGTTAATGATCAAGATTGAATTGAAAGTATTTGTGTTTTGGAAATTGAGTTTATATTTTAGAGATGGTAGGAGCTATCTCCTTGACTACACATGTGGGTATGAGGCGGTTATAGAAAATAAATGAGTGATGTTGTTTGATGTTGAGAAAACATTTTATGATTAATAAAGATATGATTTAATGAGAAGATTGGGTAGTTGTGTAGATTTCATATGAATTATTGTGTAAAACGAAACTTATATATATTACGCTGATGTTTATTCATAACTTAAGGATAAGTTAGAATCCAAGTTGAAAAATCAATGAGTTAATTTGATGAGTGAATGAGTTTTATCAAAGTTTGACATGTTTTAACAAATTAAAATTTGTAGTTGAATACTTGAAATATATTCAATAATTTATGTATATGATACCATAAGTATACGAAAGCAATTCGATTATTAATTAGTTCAATAATATTATTTAAATTACTTGATATTTTGATAATATAAAAAGTGATAAGATGAATAAGTAAAAACCAATTTAATAATAATGTGTAAATTATTTTGATTGACTCGTGGTAACCGAGTCTTGATGAATGAAGAATTTGTATCCGATGAGGGAATAAAAATGTTTTGAGTGTATGAATAGTTCGAATCAATAGATCTTGATTCAAAAGTGATTTAATAAGTAAATAATTGAGAAACTGAATAATATGATAATAGAATATTTAAATAATCAAATCAAATAATAAATCGTTTGGTATAAAATCAAATAAACAAACAAATAAACAAATAACGAATGTTCTTAGAGGTTGTCAGGTCCCATTTATGATGGTCGATTCGGCTCGGATATTAATCAATCATGTCATAACTCACACAAAATTAATCGTGTTGACAAGCGAGTTAATGACGAGTTACTATGTTTAGAAAGATGACCGTTTGTTAAAGGCGGAATCAAAAACAAACATACGGTTGCAATGAATATTCAAAATACGAAGACACACACACGATTCACTCAAAAGATTTCCATTTATATAAAGTTAATCATACAAAAGGATAATCGATTAGGGTTTAGAAGGAATCCTAGGACAGCCGTCACACACACAATATTCTTTCAATTAATGTGTCGGTCTTATCCGTATTGCGCTCTCTTTCGTTTCTTCGCGGCGTGCCCTAATTATTCTATTTATAGGCCTGCCAACCTAAGACAGCTGTCATTCCTTCTAGAAACCCTATCCGATAGTACATATTCAATTTACATATTCAAAAATATACTAAGTGTAAAACAAGTCTTCCGGGTAGGCTTTTCATTAAACTTCAGTCTCCGAGTACGCAGTGTACTCGCCCTTCCTTCAGACTTGGTAAACATAGAAGTGTACTCGGAATCAGTTTCCGGGTAGACTTTACTTAACGAATATTTTACCAAGTAAAATATTCACCGAGTAGACTTCAATCTTCTTGGACTTATCAAACTTTGCTCGACAAATCCTTACGAGCAACCCTGTTCTTCTATGGTCCTGTTCGGCTCATTGTCAGTTGAACAACTTATTAATAAGGCGTACTCGGGAGTACATACCTTACTTGAGCAGAACCTTACTCGATATAACTTAGAGATATTCAATTAACTCATCAAGTATACTCGAACCATAATTATTAAAGAATACCTTGCCCGAAATACTTGGCTTCTTGGACTTGGTTGACCAAACCTTACTCGGAAGAGTAAAATACTTGGCCTTGAAGAACAACCCTGCTTGACAAAGTGAACCGTGCTCGGATATGCCAAATTACTAAACCTTACTCGGAAATCACTAAAAAGCATACCTTGCTCGGATATCCACTTAAGAAGACTATTTGAAGTAAACCTTGCCCGGAAGGCAAAATCTCGTACTCGGCTAAGTAAAAGCTTACTCGAAGGTCCAAGGTGTGCTTGGATTCAATACTTAGCAGTTTCTGAGGAGGTTGAGAAGATTCCAATCTTCCAAATTCTTCGTTTAGGTCAAATCTCCTCATTTGGGTCAAATTCTTGACTCAACAATCTCCCCCTAGATTGGAACACCTCAGCTGACCCAAAACACTCTAAGGTTACTTACACTTTAGCAAAATACACATCAAATTTCATAATCAAATTACATAAGTAAAAATTACATAATCAAAAGTTTGTCCGAAGACATTACAAAGCAAAGCCTATTCTATCTATTTTGTCTTTTCCTTTCATTGTAGGCTGCTTGTCTTCTCAGCTGGATTATAGATGCTGCCCTTTCTCTGAAGATATTGAGCACTTGGTAGTGAGTGTGTCCTTCTGGTATCACCAAGTCTCTTATATCAGCAAGATCATCATTTTGTAGGCATGTCAGATCTGCATCCTCTTTGATTGTTGCCAAGGCCTTTCCTTCTGAGTTCCTCAGTACATAGTAACCAGTGTCTTCTTTGTATTCAACTTCAGTAATGACACCGTTCTTCTGCACTGTGTAGTTTGGCCTTCTCATCCTTCTTCCCAATCTTACACACGTATCCATGTTGGACAGTGGATTCTGATTTCGGACTCTTATCTGGTAGTTCAGTTCAGCCCTGTCCATTCTCTTCATTTTCTCTGACCTTTTTGACTTGCGGAGTTGGATCATTCTCCAACTTCTCTTTTCTTTCAAAAATCTGAATCCATCAGCAGCCTCTTCCTGTAAGTACTTAGATAAATCATTCATCTGTCTTCCTGCTGATCTGTCCCTGTTTCTGAAGTCATACAAGTGAAGTGTGGCCATCCTTCTTAATTGATCTTCATTATACTCACGGAAGTCACTTCTGACCACAATCTCCCTTAGCAATCTGCTCTCCATAATCACTCTAAGAGAATTAGTAACTGGATCATAGTACAGCTCTCTGGGTAGATCCACATCAGACTGTGGTCTTGTTCTTTGTTGTACTGAGCTGCTTGATTCTCCTCTTCCTCCTTGCCCTCTTCCTCTTGGTAATCTTTGATGGATTGGAGGTCTGAATGGAATTGATTTCTTGGGCTTTTGAGGTCCCAAGTTGAATGTTTTCACATATATGGCTTCCACCATCTCAGTAGGAAGGTTTGCTATCTCCATAATGTCATGTCCTGCTGCCTCCAGTTCAATTAACATTTTAATCATTCCTGGAGTTCTTGCTAGACCAGCAGGTACAAATCTGCCATCAGAGTAATATCTGGGATTTTCTCCCTCCCTCAATGCTTTTTCCCACTCATCCTTTTGCAGATAGAACAGAGTCTTCAAATCCTCTTTCTCCAAAACATTGAAATCTGCTTCAGTCATCCCTCTCTTGTTTATCATTATGTTTCTTAGGATGCTGATCATTTCCTCATTCTCCCAAGGCATGAATGGTTCAGTTTCTTGTTCAGGTTTGACATCATCTTGAGGGATAGGAATTTCAACAGGTTTGACTTGCTCCTTTTCCTTCTTCTTTAAGGTCTGAATTCTTCTTTTCTTCTTTGGAGGCTCATCAGGTAGTTCAGTTTGAATTATGCTCTCAGTATAGACCATTTTTAACTCTTTCTCTTTTCTTTTGGAATACTGGTCAAATACTGCCTCTTTACTCAGATTTCTCACAACCTCAGGCTTCATGCCTTTCTCAATCAAATATCCACACATACCATCATATTTCTTCTTTAATTCTTCCAGTTCAAACTTATCATCCTGTTTTACAAACTTTTGTGAAACTATCTCTTTCTCACTGTTGTAGAGATCTTGAATTTGGTCCATAGTGTATTTTTCCAGGGCAGCTTCAGGATAACCTCTGACTTTCAAATAGTTCTTATAATGCTCAGTATTTTTCTTTCTCTTCTCAACCTTCTTTTAGACTTCCTCTGCATTAATTTCAATGATGCCCCTTTGAATATAAGTCTCTTTAGCTTGAGGGGTCTCAACAGTGGAGCTTGTACCAACTTTCTCACCTCCTTGATCAGGGTTGTCATCACCCTCTTCATCAGACTCCTCAGAGTCATCCTCCTCATCATCTGATAGATCAATCATGGCATCTATTTTGGGTTCATCAGAGGCAGGATGCTCTGGTTCAGTAACATTAACATCAGTAACATTAACATCAGGAACATTAACATCAGGGACCCCTGGTAATTTTTCTCCTGGTTTCAGTGTTTGCAAGGGAATTGCCCTGATTGGTTCATCATTAGTCTGCTCAGCAGATCTCTTTCTTCTTTGATAAGTCTTTTCAAATCTTCTTTCTCCCCAGTTACCAGTAGGGTTCTTTTTCATGTCTTCTTTTACTTGTTCAACCCATTTCTTGGCAGCCATAGTTGCAATTGACTCACCTATTTCTTCTTCAGGAATTATATCAGTAGTTGGTTCAGCAGTAGTTTCTGATGTTTGACTTTTAGATTGAAACATGCTGACCACTGTGCCCAAGGAGTTGTCCACTTCCTCAACTCTTTTCATCTTAATCAATACCTCAATAACTTCTTGATCAGCCTCATCTTCAGTCAGTTCTTTTTCAATGTTGGCTTGTCTGATCAGATTTTCTTGCTCTGCTATTTCTTCTGGAGTTAGAGATAGGGCTATTTTCTCCCTCTCCAAAGTTTCTTTGATTATTCTTTCTTGCTCTTCAAGAGCAGCAGCAGCAGCAGTATCTACAAAAGATACATCTTTCTCAACATATACAGCAGGTTCATCATCAGTTGCCAAACCTTTTCCCTTCTCTTTTCTTTTTCTCAACTGTTCTTCATCTTCTTCTTTATCAGAAGTTCCAAATTCATCAATTTCTCTAAATAAGTTTTCCAATTCAGAGTCATGCTCTACCCTCTTGGAACTAGCTTCTTGATCATCATTTGGCTCAGTGTGTTCTAGTTCCTCAGTAGCAGCATCCACATTTACATTCTCAACAATCAGTTCTTCATCCATGATCTCAGTCAGTTCTTCTGTAATCACATTCTCATCATCATTTGAATTTTCATTTTCATTTGTTTCCTCTCCACACACCTCTTCTTCGTTTTCATCACTAACATCATAATCATTCATAATCATTTTCAAACCATCAATATTTTCAGCACTTTCAGCATCAGTCACATCATTTTGATCCATATTCTCCCCCTGTTTTGGGGCAGCTGAGGTCTTCTCAACCTCCTGCACCAGGGTTCGAATCATCAATTCAGCATCAGCTAACTTTTTCAATAATATTTCATTTTCACTAGTTAGCTCTTCATTCTTTCTTTTCAGATCAACATTCTCATCTCTAACCTCCTCAACTTGTTTTCTCAATTCATCATTTTGATACATCAACTCAGCATTTCTTTGTAACATATCATCATGTGGACTTGTAGGGTTTGATGTAGGAAATGGTTCAAAAGTGGGTTGTTCAGTGATGGATGGGGATTGTGTGTGTTGTGTGCTAGGTATAAATGGTTCTGATTGGATTTGGCTTATAAGTGGTGAAGTATGTGGTTGTGGTGAGTGTTTTGTGGAAGTTTCAGGTTGGTCTAAGGTAAATGATTGAGGTGGTGTTTGATGTGGTGAGGTTGGTGGTGGTGAGTGTGGTAGTGTTGGGATTGGTTGTTCAATTTCTTTTCTTTGCTCCCCCTGTTCAGGTGCCATAATTTCCATCTCCAAACCATCTCCACCGTCATTGCCATCAACATCATCATCAGAGTCTCCTTCAGCACTCTCATCATCACTCCCTTCTTCCTCTTCTGAGCTCAGCTCAGGCACATGCATAACAACCAGATCATGGTTTAACAACCAAGGTAAAATTTCAAACAGAACATTTGCATCAAAGTAATTAGAGACACCTGGGTTCTTTATTCTCTTGTAAGCATCAGGATCTTGCAGTTTATGTGTGTCTCCAATTGTTGGTAAATCTTGTAAGGTGCTGTTGAATATGATCTGCAGGAATCTTGGGTACTGCAAAAATCTCCTTCTCTCTGGTTTCTTTAGATTCCCGACTAGCTCATCAAAAATCATCTTGGAAAAGTTAAGGGGCAGATCAAAGATAGTTCCAACTGTGGCATTTGCTAGATCATGACTCATCAGAGTCCATGATCCCTTCCTCGGAGCAAATCCATGAATGATATGATGAATAAGAAATCTGTATAACATCGGAAACAGACCCTTCTGAAACTGTCCCTCATGGACATTTCCTTGATACCCCATTGTTTCTTTGAAAATCTTCAATAGATGCTTTGTATCGAAGCTGATGTGATTGTGATCATCGTCATTCAGTCTTAAACATCTTCTGATCATCCTTTCAGTGATCTGTATCTCATGTCTGGCCACGGTTGCTTCTATTCGTTTTTCATTACCGTCTTCAACTAGCTCTGCTGATCTCCAGAAATCCAAGGAGTGATTTCCGTAAATAGTTGGGCTTTCAGTGAGAGCGAAGCTGATATTTAACCGTGCCATCCATAAAATCATACGAGCCATCGGTTCATTCTCTGGTGTAACTTGTAGTAACGCACACATGTTGTGCTTTGTCTCAAAAACATACTTTGGCTCGTTATCTGCCATATCTGTAATACATAAACAAACACATTCAAAGTGAAATTAGACATAAAGTTTAATACTTTAGACAATTTCAAGTTATAAAAATGAAGAGGAAAGAAAGAAATCTTCAAGAACCTGTTCTTCGACAAATTAATAACCTAAACACATAAACAGAGTGTTAGTACTCGAATACATAATCAAGTCACATTACAATCAAATCGTGATCGGAAAACATAAGATTTAATGCTTACCGAGTCGGAATTAGTGGCTGGTAAAAATTAGGGTTTGGATTAATCTTGAATTCGATAAGTCGGTTATTTTTCTTAGTAAGAGTGGTTTTGCAGTGGAAGGAGAGAGATAGAGAGAAATAATGTAGAAAAATTTGCCTAAGTCTCTCTTTTATACATTTTGAAAGTGGGTTTTAAATGTTTTTTGTCTTCTTGTGAATTACTAGCTGTCAACCAGTAACGTTATCCACTTAATATTTTAAAAACATTTAATCTCATTTAAGATCATAAGACCTTACTCGAAAAATTAATTTATCCAAAGTCTACTCGGTCTACTTCCACTAACAAACCTTACTCGGTCAAACTTTATTCGAAAAATTTTCATTTTGAATATAAAGTTTGCCCGAATACTTCTCTATTTAAATCTTGCTCGATCAAGTAAATTAATTTAAAGTTAAGATATAATGAACATAGCTTACCTGAAATACTCGATTTCTTGAGAAATAAATCACAAGACAAATAATCAAGTATAGTTATCAAATAAACATTCTCACTGAGAATTAATTAAGATCCTCACAAAGATTTCTCAAATTCAAATTAAAACTCATCTAGCATGAACCCTAAAACTCATAATCACATTTTGTCATATTAACTAACATATTCAAACAACGTATTCATTCAAGTATGAATCACTAAACAATTTCATCATACCAACTCACATATTCAATCAATGCATTCATTTAAGTATACTTGTATGAAGATTGTGCTCGAGCACTCTTTCAAATGTAAAGTGTGCTCGGACAACAATCTTATGCAAAGTATACCCGAATAACTTTCATATAGTACAAAGTGTGCTCGAAAAGAAATTCTAGCAGACAGTGTACTCGGAAAGTTAAAGTTTTGAAAATTACCAAGTATATTGAAGGAACACAAGTGTACCCGAAATATAAAGTGTGCTCGGAAAACAAAGTTTGCCCGAAAACACTTGTAATTTCAAAGAAATCATAAACACACATATCAAAGAGCATGCTCGACATGCAATTAAGCACATAAACATTTAAGTGTGCTATAGTCTAAAATTTCATAGAGCTTGCTCGAAAATCCTAAGTTAGCACTAAGCTTGCTAGGATAAACACATTCAATCATCAGGTATGCCCTTGCTCGAGAGAATGTAACGTTTCCGGCAAATCCAGGTATACCCTAGCCGGTATATACTATTTACGTGTCATTTAAATATTGATTATATGAGTTATAGTACGTATATACGAGTATATATGATTCATAGTATGAATCATACTTGATTATATAGTGAATCGTATTGGAATTACAATTAACCAATGAACGATTATTGAAACCCGAACGAATCGAGGGAGCTAACTTGGAATCATGACGTTATTAGGAATGATTTCGCATAAACAAAGGCTGCGAGAACCATGATTGTCGCATCTCACGTTTCCGCCTTGGCGGGGTGTGACAATAACCAAAACAGTTGTCTAGTATGCCAACCGTACTAAGCAATTGTATGCTTGGGTTCGAATGTGTAAAACAACGGCTTTTGCACTTGTTGGGGTTATTAAGAGCATGCTTGGGATTGAGTTTGGAAAATGTTTATTGGCTTATTAGTTTCTTTTAAAAAAAAAAAAATAATAATAAAAAATAAATAAATAAATAAATAAATTTTTATGGTTGCCAACCACATTTTATATGCATGGAGATAGTTAGCATGTGTTTAACATCTAACCTCCATGAAACACCAACTAAATCATCTAGCTCATTCCTAAAAATCTAGTTAATTCAAATGACCTAAATATCTAACCATATCTATCCTTAGTCAACACAAGATCTCCATCCACTTACTATCACCAACTCAATCATAAAATACCATACTTACTTCCTTTTCTTGTCCCATGAAGCCGAACCAATTCACCATCCCAACAATCATTGCCTTTTACTTCTACAACAATGCAATCGTACTTGATTATTTTATTTCAAAACCATAGTCTCTTTGTCTCTTATAAACAAACACCAACCACAAAATAAACAAAGCACACTAACACTCTCTCACTCAGCCTCTCTTTCAACCAAAGCAAACACCCATCTCACTTTGCTATTCAGCTTCTGCCTAAACATTTCAGCTAGAGTAAAACGGCCATATCTCTCTACTTACACCTTCAGATCTCGATTTTCTACTTGGAGATTAAACCTCTATGTCTTACCTAAAATTCCCAACTGGTCTCACTCAATTTGGTTAAGTTTTCGACCACCAAATCAGCTTCATGGCTGGACTGCGTAGAAGCCGTAGCTGTTGTGCTACCTTTTGCTCACAGCCCATGTTTAGAGGCATTGGATCACATTTGCTCTCTCAATCGTATCTCAAACTGGACCTCTTCCATCTTGGTTTACATCTAAGTCACCTACACTCTACCATCTTCAAGGATTCAAGCGCTAGAGGTTGTATGGAAGTGCTAAAGGATGTATGGAAGTGCTAGGACTTCATGATCTTCTTTCTTTAACTAACTATAGGAGTTTCCTCTAATAGTGAGCTAAACTCACCCTTAATCTATTCTTTACTTATATGTAGTGTTTATGTAGTAATGATGTTCACCCAAACCAACACACTAATGAAATAATAAGAAACAAGGAATACATTAAGGAGACCATAAACTCGATAAATACACTAACCGGTGTAAAACCATACACTAAGCTAGTGAGACTTTAATTGAAATGTTAAGATTTAAGAAGTTGATGCAAGAACATAAAACTTTGCACTGGAGTATTGTGGTAAATTATGGATTATTTAACTAAATGGTTTGTTAGTGGACTAATGTATGGCTAAATGCACTAACTACAAGTTATTGTTAAACGGGTATTATAAATATATTGTTCGGTGCTATAAAGTATGATTTATACTGGCGAAAAGGTGATTTACCAGTGTGTATAGATATATTTATTACATTAAAAGCTAATTTCATAAATGGTTTGTATGTGAAAATGGTTGGCAAAAGTTGGTTAGACATTTTATACAAAATATGGATCATCTTGTGACGAGTAAGAACTTTATCGGATAAACAACTGTGTCAGAAAAATGACAACTTATAAGGAATTTTCGTTACAAAAGCTTTCATGAAAAACCGACACATTTTGATTATATATACACACACATATATGGGTGTGTGTGTGGTAGTATATCTATTTGACTATTTACAAAGGTTTTATGAAAACATATGTTGCGCATATATTTTTAACGAACAACGGTTTGAAATTATATGTTAAGTATATTTTCGGAGGAAATATATTCGTTAAACGTAATAACATGGTATATATAAATAAATAAAGCAATAATATTAATTTAGTCAATCAAGTTTCATGAGACATATAATGGAATCATGAATTTCTTGCGAATATGAGGTTAATGAAACTAAAGAAAATCAGTAACGGGTTGTAACACAATAATCACAAATATAATGTGTTGGGTGAACACGTTGCATAAACCGACTTGTCCAATAATAATACCCACTCGATATTAAAGCAATCTACTACATGCTAGGTTATATCTAGGTCGCTAGTTCATTGAGACTGTGTATTGTCCAACGCTCATTGATCAAAACTCGCGAGGTGAGTTTTCACGAGCCCCTTTTAATGAACTGTTTTTAAATATATTTTCCCGGGGCAGAAAACATGTCTTATTTAAAGTATTTAAGTACATACCGATCGTATGGAAATACTTGTATATTTATATATATATGGTTTGATGCACAGAATATATAAATTGTTTATCATGTGTTATTGTTCTGGGGTAACATAGTTCCCAGCATGATTATATTGCTAATAAATGATTATTAAAATGATTTGTCAGTGTTTATTTAAATTAGTGAAACTCACCAACTATTCGTAGTTGACCCGTTTTCTTTACATGTTTTCTAGGTATGCCAAAGTTGGAATGATTGATATGTGCTTAACTATCTGTGCTACCTGTTGGAAGCTTGCTGCTCTATATTTTGTAATGAATATATTAATGTCTTATCGGTAAAATATGTGTGTAACACTTAGACAGTAACGAAACTCGCAACAATGTAATATGTTATAAATTAATGTAGTGGTATTTTCTTTATAAGCAATGCTGTTGATATCAGATGTGTCTGTTGCATCCCGTGTACGTTTCCGCTGCGGTTACGGGGTGTTACAGAACTTGGTATCAGAGCCATTGGTTATAAAAGAATTAGGATGTCTTTAAAAGATACCTAAAATATAACCAGTAGCTCCAGTGTTATAGGATCTGAATATCAACTAACAATTTATTGTGACGAGGTCTGGATGAACTTGGATGGACAAGTGAATTATTATGGTCCGGAACGTAATAACAGACTTGTCCGCACGAGGGAATTCAGGGGAAGTCACGGGGTACATTAATAGGTAAAAATGGCAACATATGTGTAAAGTATATAGTATTATTTATACGTGTTAATGTGTATATATATATATATGTACATATCTTGTGGGTACATGTATTGAGAAATGGGACCCGGATAAGGAACCGGGGGATGTGATAATAAAAAGTACCGAGGATGCCGAAATTTCTAGAGCATCGGTTGGTGATAAGTCGGACTTATCGGGTTATAGTTATGATGGTACCAAGTCAAATCTCCCGTTTGACATTAACCAGAAATATCTAGTAACCGTCACTCCCAACCAAAAATTGATAAATCCCGTACCCTACCAGCACCGGTACCGCATACTCTAATAACTCCCTATGTTATCCTTACATCCGTTAGATGTTTACACCCACGTATGCTCGAATAGAATGATTACCTATACACAAAGAAGTGTTGGAATCATTATAGCATAGTTGGTTGTTCGTTCGTAGGTGGTATACTGTGTATGACGGATATACGAATAAACACGGATATTATGACTCCGTGGTATGTAATCGTTTGGTGCACACGGTGAGCATGTATCGGTTATGCTGACATGCAGACGGATATTGAAATCAAGCATATTAAACATTGATCTTGTTGAGAAGATCTATATGTCAAAGGGTGACAGGGGTTATGAACCATAAGTAGACGTTAACCGACGTCAGGTTAAGTCCATATGTTATTATATTTGTGGGACATATATACTAAATACTAGTATGTGTAATATGTGATAATATTTGGTGTGTATGTGTACCTGCTGTTATGATTGAACTGGTAACGAGTTATATGGTGAGAGTAGTATTGATTACTGCGTACGGGATGAGTACGGCAGAATGACGTAAAAAGAATAACTCCAATGATGGAGATTGATATGATTCAGTTGAATGCTCAAAGATAGCAGATGATGATACCGAGTGTCGTATCACAGATCACTGCTAGTGTTGATGCAAATGTGATCGCGGAATTATAGATCAAGCAATCACATGAATATGAATATTTAAATTCTTAGTGTTATTGCTAAGAGTGATTATGTTCCACCGAATATTAATATGACTACAAGTGTTAGTTATAAACTAAACATGAATAGTATTCGTAATGAATTAGATCCGGTATGAAGGATATGTTTGTTGATTGTGGTAAGGAAATTATTAATTGTTTACTGATGGTAAAGGGAGGAATAGATTAGCGAGTGGATAGAAAAGATCGAAATGGTCAAGGATTTTGGTAAGAGCCTAGAACATTGTGTAGTGAGATATGCTACAGATATGTTGGGAGATTATGTGGTATCGTGATGGAACACGATGGTACAAATTTATAGTTAGAAAATTTTTGTTCAGATAATATAGTCAGGATTTAAAATCCTTGTGCTAGAGCACTTTTATTCGAGTAATTAAGTTCAGAGATTGGGAACTGAGCTATGGAAGATAGAAATGTTGGGTGCTGATCACTTAGAACACGCTAATTGTTTGAAAGAATTGTCATGTTTGGTAACATGGTTAATTACTCCTGAAACTAAGCGAAGTGAGCGCTATATTGGGGACTAACTCCAGCGATAAGGAGTAAAGTCAATCCTGTAAAATATACAACCTTTAGAAGGGTGGTGTCACAAGCCAGCATTGATATATTTGACTCTATGGGAAGCGGACTGGAGGGACGTTGGGAGAGATGTCGAGTGTTAAAGAAGAGAAGTGATAAAGGCATGGTGCAAGATAGACTTTGAATAAGTAGGAAGAAGAATGTCGAGTGATAGTAGGCCACAGGTGTGGTAAAGATGGACGTAATGCCCTAATAGTAGAACCAATTAAAGCCATGTGAACCGACAACCCCAACACATTCGCGTACAACCACTCTGAAACCAACAACTTCAATAACAATCCATTCAAAGAAACCCAATTATGCCAAACAGTTGTAATTGCTATGAATGTGGCAATACAAGACGTTTCAAGAGAAATTGCCCAAAGTTGAACCAAGGTGTCGTTGGAAGATGAAACTCATTACAAGCATCAACCTCTGATCAAGCAAGGAGCCGAGAATTCAAATAAAGCACGTCATGATCCAAAGGGATCGGCTAACTCAACATGAGGCTGAAATCAAATATGAAAAGAAGATGATTAGAAGCTCTCCTTCGGACGATGAAGCGATTAGATACAGAGAAAAGTGTACGATGTAAAAGAAAACATATAGAAGATATCCCGGTGGTACACAAGTTTCCACAAGTTTTCCCAGAAGAACTTCCTGGATTACCGCCAACACGGCAGGTCGAATTCAGAATCGACCTATTACCTCAAGCTGGCCCTGTTGCTAAGGCGTCCTACCGACTTGCACCATCCGAGATGCAAGAGCTATCCAATCAGTTGCAAGAATTGTTGGATAAAGGATTTATTCGTCCTAGTTATTCCCCGTGGGGTTCACCAGTATTATTCGTGAAAAAGAAGGATGGAAGCCTTAGAATGTGCATTGATTACAGGGAATTGAACAAATTGACAATCAAAAAATAGGTATCCTCTCCCTCGAATCGATGATCTGTTTGACCAACTACAAGGTGCGAGATACTTCTCAAAAATTGATCTTAGATCGGGATACCATCAGGTTAGAATTCAAGAGGAGGATATCCCAAAAACCGCATTCCGGACTCGCTACGGCCATTACGAGTTCTTAGTTATGCCTTTCGGGCTAACGAATGCGCCGGCAGTATTCATGGACCTCATGAATCGAGTCTGTAAACCCTACCTCGACAAATTCGTCATCGTGTTTATTGACTATATTTTGATATACTCGAAGAGTAAAAAAGACCACGAGCAACACTTAAGATTAATTTTAGAGCTTCTAAATCAGGAGAAGTTGTATGCAAAATTCTCCAAGTGTAACTTCTGGTTACAAGAAGTGCAATTCCTTGGTCATGTTATAAACCATCAAGGGATACACGTTGATCCAAGCAAGATTGAAGCAATTAAGAATTGGCAAGCATCTAAATCTCCAAAGGAAATCCGCCAATTCTTAGGCTTAGCTGGGTACTATCGTCGATTTATAGAAAACTTTTCCAGCATCGCCCAACCTTTAACCCTGCTTACCCAAAAGGATCGAAGGTATGAATGGGGTGTAGAGCAGGAAGCGGCGTTTCAAACCCTAAAGCAAAGATTGTGCCAAGCGCCAATCTTAAGTCTCCCCGACGGAGACGATGGATTTGTCGTATATTGTGACGCATCCCGTAGAGGGTTAGGATGCGTGCTAATGCAAAATAAAAAGGTCATAGCGTATGCTTCTCGACAATTAAAGGTTCATGAGAAAAATTATACTACTCACGACCTAGAACTGGGAGCAGTCATTTTCGCACTTAAAATCTGGAGACATTATCTCTACGGTACAAAGTGCACCATCTTCACCGATCATAAAAGTTTGCAACACATATTCGACCAGAAAGAACTGAATATGAGACAACGAAGATGGGTCGAATTATTAAACGACTACGACTGCGACATCCGTTATCACCCCGGCAAAGCCAACATCGTAGCCGATGCCTTGAGTAGGAAGGATCGGGTTAAACCATTGCGAGTGCGAGCGTTGGGGATGATAGTCCAGTCGAACCTTTCGGATTTGATTCGAGTCGCTCAACGCGAGGCGTTGAAAGAGGACCAATTGGATAAAGAAGGACTTTTCGGGAACGAGAAGAATTTCGAACAGCGTGTGGACGAAATTCTCTATTTCAAAAGTCGGATTTGGATTCCGACCCTCCATGACCTTCGTGATTTGATCATGGATAAAGCGCATAAATCGAAATATTCCATACATCCGGGATCAGATAAAATGTACAAGGATGTGAAAGAATTTTACTGGTGGCCGGGTATGAAAAAGGATATAGCCACCTACGTCGGCAAGTGTACGACGTGTGCGAGGGTTAAGGCGGAACACCAGAAACCCTCGGGGATGTTACAACAACCAGAGATTCCCGAATGGAAATGGGAGCAAATCACAATGGATTTCGTGACACACCTCCCTAAGACATCCCGGGGAAATGATGCAATTTGGGTAATCGTGGATAGATTAACCAAATCGGCACATTTTATTCCGATTAGAAACAATTATAACACCGAGAGACTTGCGCAAATTTATATAAATGAAATAGTGTCTCGTCATGGCATCCCCATCTCGATCATCTCCGATAGGGATAGCCATTTCACCTCCAAACTTTGGCAAGCTGTTCAAGAAGCATTGGGAACACGTATTGACCTAAGCACGGCTTACCACCCTCAGACCGATGGTCAGTCTGAGAGGACCATTCAAACTTTGGAGGATTTGCTTCGTGCCTGCGTACTGGACTTTAAGGGAAATTGGGATCAACATCTCCCACTCGTTGAATTTTCCTATAATAACAGCTACCATAGCAGTATAAAGGCAGCACCTTATGAAGCATTGTATGGACGGAAGTGCCGATCACCACTTTGCTGGTCTGAAGTGGGTGACTCGCAGGTCATTAGATCGGATCTGGTCCAGGAGACGACCAGCAAGATTCTTGAAATTAAGAACAACCTAAAAGCCGCGCGGGACCGGCAGAAGAGTTATGCCGATACCCGTCGAAAACCGTTGTCATTTGAGAAGGGTGAAAAGGTATATTTGAAAGTATCACCCTGGAAAGGAGTGGTCAGATTTGGAAAGGCGGGGAAGTTGGCCCCTAGATACATTGGACCATTCAACATCACTGCAAAGATCGGTCCGGTAGCTTACCGACTAGAACTGCCTGAGGAACTAAGTGCAGTTCATAACGTGTTTCATGTGTCGAATTTGAAAAGATGTCTGGCGGATGAGACATCGGTGTTACCCTTAGAGGGTGTTCAAATAAGTGATAGGCTCAACTTCGTAGAGGAGCCCATCGAAATAGTGGACGGTAAGATCAAGCAACTTAGACACAATAAGGTCTCGTTGGTCAAAGTTAGATGGAATTCGCAACGAGGCCCAGAATTTACTTGGGAACGAAAGGATGAATTTCGGAAGAAATACCCCCACCTATTTCCTCAAAAGGAAGTAGTTGACGTGTAAAATTTCGAGGACGAAATTTTTATAACGGGGGGAGAATGTAACGTTTCCGGCAAATCCAGGTATACCCTAGCCGGTATATACTATTTACGTGTCATTTAAATATTGATTATATGAGTTATAGTACGTATATACGAGTATATATGATTCATAGTATGAATCATACTTGATTATATAGTGAATCGTATTGGAATTACAATTAACCAATGAACGATTATTGAAACCCGAACGAATCGAGGGAGCTAACTTGGAATCATGACTTTATTAGGAATGATTTCGCATAAACAAAGGCTGCGAGAACCATGATTGTCGCATCTCACGTTTCCGCCTTGGCGGGGTGTGACAATAACCAAAACAGTTGTCTAGTATGCCAACCGTACTAAGCAATTGTGTGCTTGGGTTCGAATGTGTAAAACAACGGCTTTTGCACTTGTTGGGGTTATTAAGAGCATGCTTGGGATTGAGTTTGGAAAATGTTTATTGGCTTATTAGTTTCTTTTTTTTAAAAAAAAATAATAATAAAAAATAAATAAATAAATAAATAAATTTTTATGGTTGCCAACCACATTTTATATGCATGGAGATAGTTAGCATGTGTTTAACATCTAACCTCCATGAAACACCAACTAAATCATCTAGCTCATTCCTAAAAATCTAGTTAATTCAAATGACCTAAATATCTAACCATATCTATCCTTAGTCAACACAAGATCTCCATCCACTTACTATCACCAACTCAATCATAAAATACCATACTTACTTCCTTTTCTTGTCCCATGAAGCCGAACCAATTCACCATCCCAACAATCATTGCCTTTTACTTCTACAACAATGCAATCGTACTTGATTATTTTATTTCAAAACCATAGTCTCTTTGTCTCTTATAAACAAACACCAACCACAAAATAAACAAAGCACACTAACACTCTCTCACTCAGCCTCTCTTTCAACCAAAGCAAACACCCATCTCACTTTGCTATTCAGCTTCTGCCTAAACATTTCAGCTAGAGTAAAACGGCCATATCTCTCTACTTACACCTTCAGATCTCGATTTTCTACTTGGAGATTAAACCTCTATGTCTTACCTAAAATTCCCAACTGGTCTCACTCAATTTGGTTAAGTTTTCGACCACCAAATCAGCTTCATGGCTGGACTGCGTAGAAGCCGTAGCTGTTGTGCTACCTTTTGCTCACAGCCCATGTTTAGAGGCATTGGATCACATTTGCTCTCTCAATCGTATCTCAAACTGGACCTCTTCCATCTTGGTTTACATCTAAGTCACCTACACTCTACCATCTTCAAGGATTCAAGCGCTAGAGGTTGTATGGAAGTGCTAAAGGATGTATGGAAGTGCTAGGACTTCATGATCTTCTTTCTTTAACTAACTATAGGAGTTTCCTCTAATAGTGAGCTAAACTCACCCTTAATCTATTCTTTACTTATATGTAGTGTTTATGTAGTAATGATGTTCACCCAAACCAACACACTAATGAAATAATAAGAAACAAGGAATACATTAAGGAGACCATAAACTCGATAAATACACTAACCGGTGTAAAACCATACACTAAGCTAGTGAGACTTTAATTGAAATGTTAAGATTTAAGAAGTTGATGCAAGAACATAAAACTTTGCACTGGAGTATTGTGGTAAATTATGGATTATTTAACTAAATGGTTTGTTAGTGGACTAATGTATGGCTAAATGCACTAACTACAAGTTATTGTTAAACGGGTATTATAAATATATTGTTCGGTGCTATAAAGTATGATTTATACTGGCGAAAAGGTGATTTACCAGTGTGTATAGATATATTTATTACATTAAAAGCTAATTTCATAAATGGTTTGTATGTGAAAATGGTTGGCAAAAGTTGGTTAGACATTTTATACAAAATATGGATCATCTTGTGACGAGTAAGAACTTTATCGGATAAACGACTGTGTCAGAAAAATGACAACTTATAAGGAATTTTCGTTACAAAAGCTTTCATGAAAAACCGACACATTTTGATTATATATACACACACATATATGGGTGTGTGTGTGGTAGTATATCTATTTGACTATTTAAAAAGGTTTTATGAAAACATATGTTGCGCATATATTTTTAACGAACAACGGTTTGAAATTATATGTTAAGTATATTTTCGGAGGAAATATATTCGTTAAACGTAATAACATGGTATATATAAATAAATAAAGCAATAATATTAATTTAGTCAATCAAGTTTCATGAGACATATAATGGAATCATGAATTTCTTGCGAATATGAGGTTAATGAAACTAAAGAAAATTATTAACGGGTTGTAACACAATAATCACAAATCTAATGTGTTGGGTGAACACGTTGCATAAACCGACTTGTCCAATAATAATACCCACTCGATATTAAAGCAATCTACTACATGCTAGGTTATATCTAGGTCGCTAGTTCATTGAGACTGTGTATTGTCCAACGCTCATTGATCAAAACTCGCGAGGTGAGTTTTCACGAGCCCCTTTTAATGAACTGTTTTTAAATATATTTTCCCGGGGCGGAAAACATGTCTTATTTAAAGTATTTAAGTACATACCGATCGTATGGAAATACTTGTATATTTATATATATATGGTTTGATGCACAGAATATATAAATTGTTTATCATGTGTTATTGTTCTGGGGTAACATAGTTCCCAGCATGATTATATTGCTAATAAATGATTATTAAAATGATTTGTCAGTGTTTATTTAAATTAGTGAAACTCACCAACTATTCGTAGTTGACCCGTTTTCTTTACATGTTTTCTAGGTATGCCCAAGTTGGAATGATTGATATGTGCTTAACTATCTGTGCTACCTGTTGGAAGCTTGCTGCTCTATATTTTGTAATGAATATATTAATGTCTTATCGGTAAAATATGTGTGTAACACTTAGACAGTAACGAAACTCGCAACAATGTAATATGTTATAAATTAATGTAGTGGTATTTTCTTTATAAGCAATGCTGTTGATATCAGATGTGTCTGTTGCATCCCGTGTACGTTTCCGCTGCGGTTACGGGGTGCTACAGAGAACGTATCATATCAAACCATACCCGAAAAATGACAAACTTAAACAGTAACATCTAAGCGTGCCCGGAAAGATTAACAAACCTTTCCTAACAACATATTCACACAAAGCTTACTCGGTGCACTCACTTAAGTGCACAAAGTTTGCTTGAAAACACATTCAGCATATAACATGCATAGCTTACTCGAAGCCAACATATAACATGCTTAGCTTACTCGAAACAAGAATTTCTTGTTGACAGTTAGCTATTTCATCACATAATCATCTCAAGACTTCAAGCTTACTCGGGATAGTGAGTGCAACAGTGTACTCTACCCGAAAAGTGTAAACACTTCAAAGTATGCTCGAAAATCAGAAGGTTAGTCAGAAATGACTAAGCTTACTCGGAAAGGTTGAAAACTGTCAAACCTTACCTGAGACAACATATTCACACATAGACAACTGTTTTGTACTCGGGAAGGTTAAACCTTACCCGAAAATACATATTCAAACAGTTTGTGCTCGAGAAGGTTATAAATCATCAAACCTTACTCGAGCTTACATATTCAACCTATTTTAGGCAAAATGCAACACTTTTTGACTTAAACCACTTGTCAAAGACATTTCTAAGTTATGTATCATTTCAGAACACAGTTTAAGAGCAAATGGTGCATTAAGAGATCAAATTTCAGTTATACTTCACTTCAAAACAATTTCTTTTATAAACTGAAAAGATCTCAGGAATGGGATCATATTGACTAAGTAGCTTTCTCAATACTTCACTCTCAGCATTATTATGACAACTTAGATAGGTTAACAGCAGGTATAAACTTAGCATGATTTTCATCTCTTTGGTGATATGATTAAGGTTCAATTAAAGCATAATGCATTAATGGTCAACATTGTGCTCTGATGCCTCATATCTCTTCTCAAAGCTTATTTGGCTTTCCCCAGATCACCCCAATTTGACTCCAACCTCCTGTATTTGGTCAAAAATAGTTTTTTTTGTATGACAGAACTTATTGTATTTTTGGACTTTTGATATTCAAACATGTATAGAGGTTGAACGTTGGACTTACAGTTAGCAACATGCCTTTCATTCAAGATGAGACAGATTTTGTCAACATCTTTGTAGTTCTTGTTATAACCCACTTGTTTGATAAAATATTTAAAACATTTATCAACTTTTGGTTGATTTATTCATTTTTCCCTTTGTTTTTGATATTTTCTCAAATTCTCTTAAAGCATGTTCTTTGTCATAATTAAAAATTGTTTCATTTTGGTTGACCAAATAACAACAGGCTTGTGTATGACTGGGTAATCACTTTTCTGCCATATCATTCGGAGAGATCTATCTTGAGACATGCAAAACAACTATGCATCTCCACATAAAGATTAGCATATCCATTGTGTTTATATCACCTTAGAGTTTACATCATCATGGGAAAGCAACCATACATGTTAATGACTATACTAAGGCCTTTTTAGCCTATTAATTCCATATGATCAGCTAAGTAGTCAATGTACTATCATTTCCCAAATAAACAGTTTAATATTCAATCACCCCAATACCTCTTCATTGTTAGGTTAATGGCTATCCTGTTTGACCAAAGGTGGTCAACAGGACCAAACATACATGTGAATATATGTACTGTCAAAGTCAGAGTTATTGACATAGTTTTAAGTGAAGAAATAAGAAACAAGTCATAATTGCCCCAAATGCATTCAGTTTTCAGGTCAATGGCTATCCTTTGAATCTATAGAGATTTAAGGACCAAACATACACAAGTGCATGTCCTTCCAACTGGGCAGATGACATCATTTTAAGCAAAAATAACTACTTGAGACCTTTCCCTACAAAAATCCTTCTTTTAAGCTTCTTAAAAGCTTGAACTGAATAATCTTATCATATCTCTACACCATTAATCAACTTGCTCATGTTTTGATCAAAATATAGTGTTTATGCAAAATTCATTATAAATTTCATTGAATCACTTAATTTTGACATAAAAACACATTTTGACATAAACAGTTGCATCACATACTCAAATCTTAATCATTCTTTCATCATCAAGAAAAACATACTGTAATCTCATTCAATGTCTATTCTATCTTAACAACTTCAGAAGATCAGATTAAAAACATATTCAAGTAATCATAAACATGTGATTACTCATGACATTATATAAGCAATTAAGCTCACATAAACAGATCAAATTACTTATCATAACATCAGATCAGTTAACAAGATAGTCAAGAATTGTCATCAATTTCAAACAAATTGCACAGATAGTTACTTAACCACCTATCAGTTAACTTCAAAACAGTGACATAATCAAAACATATTCAATCAACATTCAGTTGAAACATATTCAATATGTGTAATCTCTGAGAAAATAATCAGTTATCATAGAGAGACACACATAGAAAACAGTTAAGTCACATAGCATAGAACATACTCAGTAACATATTTAGCAACATATTCAGCAACATATTCAGCAACATATTCAACATGTGTGACCTCTTCTAAAATATTCAAGTAGCACATAGAGATACACAACCAAGCACACATCCTTAATCAGATTTCATCAGAGTTGATCATTCCCAGGGCTTTTAAAAGAAAGTTGAACCTGGTTCTATCAAGTGGTTTGGTGAATAGATCAGCCAAATTATCACTTGTATCAACTCTTTGCATTTCAATCAAACCTTTTTCACTGCAATCTGTGATGAAGTGATGTCTGATTTCAATGTGCTTAGTCTTAGAATGTTGCACAGGATTCTTAATAGTAAAATATGCAGCAGTATTATCAATGAGAATAGGGGTGTTTAGAAAGTTCAAACCATAGTCCAGCATCTGATTCTGAATCCAGAGAACTTGTGCACAGCAGACAGATGCAACAACATATTCAGCTTCTGCAGTGGAGATTGACACTGTGGTCTGTTTCTTGCATTGCCATGACACTAGCCTTTCACCCAAAAACTGGCATCCTCCTGATGTTGACTTTCTACTCATATTGCATCCATCATAATCACTGTCTGTATATGCAATCAGATCATAGGATTGGTTCTTTGGATACCAAATCCCTAAGTCTGGACTTCCCTTTAAATATCTGAATATTCTTTTCACAGCATTCATGTGGGAGACTTTTGGGTTTGATTGGAACCTAGCTTATACACAAACAGCAAACATGATATCTGGTCTTGTTGCAGTCAGATACATCAGAGATCCAATCTTGGCTCTGTATTCATGTTCATCAACTGACTCCCCCTTTTCATCAGCTATCATCTTTTCTTTGGTGTCCATTGGAGTTGAGGCAGCCTTGTAATCATGACAGTTGAACTTATTCAAAATGTCCTGCACATACTTAGCTTGGTGAATGAAGATTCCTTCATCCTTTTGTTGAACTTGCAGTCCCAGAAAGAAATTCATTTCACCCATGGAACTCATGCTGTACTTGGACTTCATCACCTCTTCAAACTCCAAACACATATTTTCATCTGTAGATCCAAAGATGATATCATCAACATAGACTTGTACAAGTAGCAAATCTGACCCTTGTCTTTTGTAGAAGAGTGTCTTGTCAATGGCTCCCCTTGTGAATCAATTTTCAAGTAAATGAGTTGATAACTCATCATACCATGCTCTAGGAGCCTGATGCAATCCATAAAGGGCTTTGTTTAACTTATACACCCTGTTTGGATACATAGGATCCTCAAAACCTGGTAGTTGAGCCACATACACTTCTTCATCAATCTTTCCATTAAGGAATGCATATTTTACATCAAGCTGGAATACTTTTATGTTATTTGAGGCAGCATATGCAAGAAAAATCCTTATGGCTTCCAGTCTTGCAACTGGTGCAAACACTTCCTCAAAGTCTATCCCTTCCTTTTGAAGACATCCCAGTGCTACAAGTCTTGCTTTGTTCTTAATCACCAAACCCCTTTCATCCCTTTTGTTTCTGAATACCCATTTGGTTCCAATTGCATATCTGTCATGTGGCTTGTCTACAAGATCCCATACATGTAAATCTCTAAACTGGGCCAATTCCTCTTGCATTGCCTCTACCCAACTATTGTCTTTTAAAGCTTGAGCAATATTCTTTGGTTCTAATTGGGATAGAAAGCAAGAGTACAGACAGATGTTAGCTATCTCAGAATGACTCCTTGTTACTCTTTCATGCAAGTTACCAATGATATTTTCAGCATGATGATTCTTTTCAATAGTAGGAGTTTGTATTATCATATTTGTAGACAAATTTGTGTCAAGATTTGTTTCATTGATTTCAGGTTCTTCAATGATCAAATCAGCTTCTGCATCATGAAACTCTGGTGCTTCATCATTGGTTTGTCCTGAAGTAGATGCACCATTGTTTCCCAGATTCAAACTTTGAAATAAGTCTTGAAATCTTGCTGTTGTTGCAGCTTCTTCATCATTTGTTTTGTTTCCTGTGTCACTCCCATTATGAACATGATCATTTTGTACATAAGGACTATCTTGACTTGTCATTTCCTGATCTTGTTCAATGTCATTGTTTGAGGAGCTATTCACAAAAGTGTATTCCTTTTCTTTCCTAGCAACCTTTTTCCACAATTCTTCCAAGTCCAGTTCTTTCTTCTTATTTTCTTCAAGTACACTGGTCTTGTAGAATGTATCATCAAAGTCTTCAGAATAAATCTTGAATGACTTTATTAATTTTTCATGATCAAACAGCCATGTTGCACCACTGACTGTATTGAATTGATTCTCATTAAAAATAATGTCAGATGACTCTATCACACTCATATGATCTTTCACATAAACTCTGTATGCCTTTGAGTGAGTAGAATATCCAACAAAGATACAGTCTAGTGACTTAGTTTGAAACTTGTTCAAATAGTCTCTAGTGTTCAATAAGAAACATTTGCAGCCAAAGGGCTTGAGAAACTTGATGTAAGGCTTTCTATTGTTGAAAATCTCATAAGGAGTTTTATCATGCCTTTTGTTCACAAGCACTCTGTTCTGAACATAACAAGCAGTGTTGATTGCTTCAGCCCAGAATGTGACAGGTAAGTTAGCATCAGCCAACATGGTTCTTGCAGCTTCTATTAGTGTTCTGTTTCTCCTTTCTGCAACACCATTTTGTTCAGGAGTTATTGGAGCTGAAAATTGTTGCATTATTCCTTTCAGAGCACAAAATTCTTCCATAAATCCATTCTTGAACTCAGTACCATTGTCACTCTCATCATCTTCACTTTCTTATTCAATTTGTTTTCAATCATTGTAACACAACCCTTAATCAACTCAGCAGTCTCATCTTTGGTACTTAGGAAATAAACCCAAGTATATCTTGAATAGTCATCAATGATCACCAGACAGTATCTCTTCTTTCCAATACTTGGCACACTCACAGGACCAAAAAGATCCATGTGAAGTAACTCAAGTGGTTGATCAATTGAGTTGATGAGCTTTGTCTTATGAGTAGACTTGTTTTGTTTTCCCTTCTGACATGAGTCACAATGATCATCTAACTTAAATTCTCTTGTAGGTAAACCAATCACATGTTCACCCTTGACCAGTCTATTCATATTCTTCAAGTTCACATGACACAACTTCCTATGCCACAATTTAGATTCATTTTCAGTGGCTTTGGAAACAAAACATGCACCACCTCTTGAAATAGCATCTTTCATATTCAACTCATACAAGTTTCCATTTCTTGGTGCCATCATCATAATCATTTCAGGTGGGATCACAAATTCAGGTTTTAAGATGAAACAATGAGAATCATCAAAACTGACTTTGTAACCCTTATCACACATTTGAGATATACTCAACAAATTGTATTGTAGTCCCTCAACATGAAAGACATTGTCAAAATACACCTCTTTCCACCATTTTCATCACTCCCAAAGGCAACTGGACCCTCATACTTCTCTACATAATTCACAAGTGACCTCTTGTCACAAGTCATGTGCCTAGAAAAACCACTATCCATATACCATATATCATTCAATGGAGTGGCCTGTTCCTGCACAAAGAGAAATTTGATTAGTTCGGTGATGAGATGCAAGCTTCTTCAACTTGCTACTTATCAGTGTCAATTTCAGTGGCAGCTTGGGAAGTGAGTGTAGTAGGTTCAGGATCTTCATGAGTGATCTCCAAGTTGTCTGAATGGTCAGTTTCATAACCACACTCTCTTGGTGTCTTGACAAGTGAAGCTAAATTGTCAAGCTCAACTGAGGCAGTTCTTTTTTCTTGTAAGACATAGTCCTTAGTTTCTGAGAAGTCTCTTACATCAGTCACAGCTTCAACTTTAGCTTCAGTTCTAGGTTTCCATGTGAAACCTTGTGGTTCATATCCATGTTTTAACAAGAACTTTTCATCACCAGTGAGTACAACTTGTTTCTTTCTTTGATATACAGTTTTTCTTCTTGATTTCTCACTGCCTAATGATTCTTGTGACTCATCAGACTTGACTGAATGAGTATTTTTGGTAAATTTCAATGACTGGTTCTCCATTATCACCTGCTTTTGCTTCTGAGGTGATTTACTTCTTCTTTCATTCTCAGTCATTTGCATCTTCTTCTTTGTCTTAGCCTTCACTTCAACTCTTGTCTCTATGCTATTCACATTTCCCTTTCCCAAATACATGGCATACTTCTCTTTGTACAAAACAAAGTCTTGACCAAACTTTGTTCCATTTGGGACATGAAATGGCTGAAACTTGAGTCTCTCATTACATGAATCAGTATGGTGTCCATATTCATCACACTTTCTACACCACACCTTTCTTTTGAACATCTCATGTTCTTTTGGTCTCCTGAATCTTTCACTTGGTTTGGGCTCTCTTACACCAATTGTCTTTTTGTTTTTCAGATTGTCAAAATCAATTGAGAATGGAACAAACTCAGCCATTCTGATGTCACTTCTTTCCACATTCCCTTTAACAAAGACAACCTTTTTCAAGTTCAGTGGTTGATCATCTTCATTCTCTCTATATCTTGACTTCCTTCTTTCATATTCCTCAACAGTTTCTACCTCACCCACATCAAAGTCTTCAACACTTGAAAAGATAGGATAAATAGGAGTAATATATTCTATTTCCGTTTCTTCCTTATTTACCTTCTTTTTCTTGTACTTTTCTAATTTTTCCAAAAACTTTTTGCTTGGAGGTTTGACAGCATTGTAACACACATTCTTCTTTTCACCAATGTCAAAAGAAACATGTTCTCTTTTCATATGCTCATTCATTCTTTTCATTTTATGTGTAACTGGAGGATACTTTGGAAGTTGATCAACAGATTCAGGCTTTCTATATTTTCTTCCTTTTTCAGCAGCTTGAATTTCTTTTTCAGTAATTTGATCACTCAAATCACTCAGATCATCTTGATCCAACTCATCTAAATCAAAGTCATCTTCAGAGACTTGAACTCCAATTGACTTTTCCTCTTTCATTTCTTTCTTCATAACAAATTCACCATCTTCACTCACCTCAACATTCTTATACAAATCTGCAACATCTTCTTTGTCTTGAAACACATCTTTGAATTGTTGTAGATAAGCACTTCTCTTTTCTTTGTCAACTTTTGGCATGAAGTTGTTGTTGAATGGTGGTGGAACAGCCTTGTACTTTTCATCTTCTTTTACTTTATTCAGAATTCCACAAATGTTTCCAGTTGAAACTAAGTTCTTTAGGAATTCATTTTCAGTTTGCAGCTTTGTATTCAGCACCTTTTATCAATCACCATCTTCTTCAACCCACTAATTTCTGTTGTGAATCTTGTCTGAGCTCTATAGCTATTCATACAATCCTCTTCCAAACTTTTCATTCTTTCCTCACTAACAATCTCACTTGCCTCATAAGCATTGATAATGCTTTGCTTCTTAAAACACTCACTTTCCAGCTTACCAATCTTTTCTTTTAATTCATTGACAAGTTTAGGTAAATCAGCATTAGGATCAGAATGTACCTTAGTTGAAGATGCAGAGTCTATGGCCATGAATGCCACATTAGCTCTTCTGATATCATCTGCTATATCTTCCTCATGGTTACTCCAGTCAAAGCTTCCCTCATGCTGAGTAGTTACTGCCACATTGCCTTGATTTCTTGATTGATTTTGGTTTGCTGGAATGTTGCTAGTTGCAGGGTTTTGAACAGGTTGATTCTGATTGTTGTTCATTTGATATACTTGATTCTGATTCATACCCTGCTGGTTGTTCATCTGAGGCTGATAGTGGTTGTTGAAATTAGGATTGAAGTTGTTGTTTGGATGGAAGTTGTTGTTGTTGGGATTGAAGCCTTGGTTATTGTTGAAGTTCTGCTGGTTGTTGTTTCTATGCACATTCTGCTGGTATTGTTGTTGGTTTCTAGGCTGTTGGAACTGATTGACTTGAAAGTTCCTTGGCATATTGCACTCTCTTGCAAAGTGTCCAGGCTGTTGACAGTTGTAGCAGATAGCCTTGGACTTGTCAAATCCTATTCTCTCATTTGGACCAGAAACTAGTGATCTACCAGTTCTATTGTACAGTCTCATGCTTCTTAATGCCACCATTGCAGCTTGCCATTTGAGATCCATGTCTTCAAGGTCATCAGCATCTATTTGTTCCAAATCATCCTGCACTACACTTGTGTGAATCAAGTTTT
Source organism: Bidens hawaiensis (assembly GCF_021521415.1). Taxonomy (NCBI): domain Eukaryota; kingdom Viridiplantae; phylum Streptophyta; class Magnoliopsida; order Asterales; family Asteraceae; genus Bidens; species Bidens hawaiensis. The sequence goes on along the minus strand of NW_027494357.1, from coordinate 191,578 downwards.
TGGCCACAATTGCATTGTAGGATTCAGTGAACATAGACATTAGGGCTTGTGCATCACTCCCTTGAACATGCCCTGCACCAGCACTTTGAGCATTTCCATTTCCCACAGAGACTGAATCATCATCAATTAATTGAACATTAAACCTATGTTGACCACCTTGACTGCTTGAACCACCTCCAATAAATGACTTAGCAGTCTCATTGTTGTGATCACTTGGTTCTTCAATGATGGGAATTTGTTGTTTATTCTTTGTTGTAAGATTTCCCATTGGAGCAATTAAAACATTTGACACATTGAAACTTGGTTTATCTTCATTGATCATTTCATTCTCAATCATTTCAAGTTCAGCAGCTTGAAGAAAACATACTACATCATCCAATTTCAATTCATTGAAATTTTGCTTTTGAAGGATGAATTTGCAAGCAGTATACCATTCTTTTGGCATTGAGTTGAGCAACTTTGTATTCAAATCAAAGTCAGTCATTACATAATCAGTTGTTCTCAACTCATTCACAATACTCAGAAAAAGTTCGAGTATTGACTTCAACCTTTCACCATCTCTATACTTGAATCTTTCTAACTGTTGCTTCAGTCTTTGCTTCTTAATGTTCTTCAATTCAGTGTTCCCTTCATACATCTCAAGGATTGCATCATACATTGCCTTAGCACTTTGATTATGTGCAACCTTTGTGAGGATTTCTCAAGACAGACTAAGTTTGAGCATAGCCAATGCTCTGTCATCAACTTTTCTCATTCTCTCTCTGACAGCAGCAATAGCATTTGCATTAGCACCTTCTTCAATGGCAGCTTGTGGACCATTCTTGATAGAATTCCACATATCTACATCATTATAACAAACAACAGCCTCAAAAAGCACTTTCCACTTGGTAAAGTTCTCCTGACCATACAATCTAGGTATCTTATTAGTAGACACCTCTTGTTCCTCATATCCATACATTTTCTTAAAATAAAAGTTAAGCTCTTGTCAAAAATAGATTAAAACAATTAGATCTGAGAATAAATTCTCAGATCTAAGGTGTCTGATATGAATAGAACAAGATTCAACAATAAAAATCAAAGCTTTAAGTGAAATAAGGAAAAGAAAATACCTAAAACTTGTAGATCTTGAAGGAAAATGAAGAACAGAGCTTCTGACGTCACAAATCAATCGAATAGTGCTCTGCTTACGTCATTCTTCTTCAAAACTTAATCAGCAACAATCTTTCTAAAAATAGCAGCAACAAGCTCTGATACCACTTGTCAGGTCCCGTTTATGATGGTCGATTCGGCTCGGATATTAATCAATCATGTCATAACTCACACAAAATTAATCATGTTGACAAGCGAGTTAATGACGGGTTACTATGTTTAGAAAGATGACCGTTTGTTAAAGGCGGAATCAATAATAAACATACGGTTGCAATGAATATTCAAAATACGAAGACACACACACGATTCACTCAAAAGATTTCCATTTATATAAAGTTAATCATACAAAAGGATAATCGATTAGGGTTTAGAAGGAATCCTAGGACAACCGTCACACACACAATATTCTTTCAATTAATGTGTCGGTCTTATCCGTATTGCGCTCTCTTTCGTTTCTTCGCGGCGTGCCCTAATTATTCTATTTATAGGCCTGCCAACCTAAGACAGCTGTCATTCCTTCTAGAAACCCTATCCGATAGTACATATTCAATTTACATATTCAAAAATATACTATGTGTAAAACAAGTCTTCCGGGTAGGCTTTTCATTAAACTTCAGTCTCCGAGTACGCAGTGTACTCGCCCTTCCTTCAGACTTGGTAAACATAGAAGTGTACTCGGAAATCAGTTTCCGGGTAGACTTTACTTAACGAATATTTTACCAAGTAAAATATTCACCGAGTAGACTTCAATCTTCTTGGACTTATCAAACTTTGCTCGACAAATCCTTACGAGCAACCCTGTTCTTCTATGGTCCTGTTCGGCTCATTGTCAGTTGAACAACTTATTCATAAGGCGTACTCGGGAGTACATACCTTACTTGAGCAGAACCTTACTCGATATAACTTAGAGATATTCAATTAACTCATCAAGTATACTCGAACCATAATTATTAAAGAATACCTTACCCGAAATACTTGGCTTCTTGGACTTGGTTGACCAAACCTTACTCGGAAGAGTAAAATACTTGGCCTTGAAGAACAACCCTGCTTGACAAAGTGAACCTTGCTCGGATATGCCAAATTACTGAACCTTACTCGGAAATCACTAAAAAGCATACCTTGCTCGGATATCCACTTAAGAAGACTATTTGAAGTAAACCTTGCCCGGAAGGCAAAATCTCGTACTCGGCTAAGTAAAAGCTTACTCGAAGGTCCAAGGTGTGCTCGGATTCAATACTTAGCAGTTTCTGAGGAGGTTGAGAAGATTCCAATCTTCCAAAATCTTCGTTTAGGTCAAATCTCCTCATTTGGGTCAAATTCTTGAATCAACAGAGGTGTTGGGTATCCCATGAGCTTTCCATGGCATTTTGTTTCCCCAACTTATTAGCATAGCAAAACCAAAACAAACGTGTGAGTTGGCATCCCATGAGCATTACATGGTAATTTTAATGGCCCAACTTAACTAACGAATCAACGAATCAATTAAGTTTGTTGGCCCATGAGCGTTACATGGAGATTTAACCGACCAAACTAAATAACGAATAAACGAATCAAGCATAAGTAGTTGAAACATCTCGTGTATCACCACAGATGATAATGTTCCAACAAAACATCACAAGTACAACGAATTGTGCAAATGTACAGTTGGCGTGTCCATGGCGTCCCATTGGTTTTACACCCGACTAGACATTTTAAAAACAATAAAACACAATAAAGGGTGTAACCGTTTAGCCGGCTACGTTAAACGCGTAAATTGTCGGTCGCATGACAATTTCCACTATGACGGGGAATCTTGTCACACTCCCTAGTTATAAGTTAAAAATAGCAAAAACAAAGCTAGGAAATTTTCAACGAAATACCTAACAAAAAGGCTATCTAATAAAGTTATATATATATATATATATATATATATATATATATGGGATTGAGGCGTAGCCTCGGAGTTATAAAAATATTTTGAGAATGAGACATAGTCTCGGAGTAAAAAAATATTTTGATGGTGAAGCATAGCTTTGGAGTTGTGTGTGTATGACAATAAAATAAACAATTAACTAAGCAGTTAAATAAGTACCAAATCTATCAAGTAATTACGTAAGCTGTAAACAATCATATAGAACACATCAGGTAAACAAATAAGCACATATGGGGCTCCTAAGCATGTTACTAAGGCACCACTAACGACCTATCTTAAAGCTTCAGCTCTGATACCAATCTGTCACACCCCAACCTACAACGGAAATGTCGGGGCGTGAACTGATTGTCCACAGCTCTCAAGGTACTGCTATGCAATATTATAAGTTTCAATTTCTATTAAATAAATTTCAAAAGAAACAAATATTCATACAATATCCCAAGAAAACAAAAGTGCATCAACAATTAAAATTCATAAATAATATTCTCTCGTTAATTTTCTTCAAGCATAAATCCTTAAATGATCTTGTACTTCAGTTACTTCACATCAACGATAACCTGCATATGCGTTGCAAATAAAGTAGTTTTGTCAACACAAGGTTGAGTGAGCAACACATTAGTTTAAATATACATATTTTATATATAAAAATAAGTAATTGCAATAAGTCATATGAGAAAAACAAATAAACCAATGAGTAAGTATAACTGAGATATCGAGAAGCACAAAGCTATAACAACTGGCGTATGATCATACTATTATGAGATTATGTTGGACCTCTCCGAATGCGGTTCACGTAAAGCATATAAGCACATAAACAAGTATGGTATAAAATTCGTTAGCACATAAGACAATGGTTGCAGTTTTGTGTATAAGGATATATGAGAAATACAATTTACGCATATGTCCCCAAAACGTGAGAAAACGAGTAAAAAAGGGGAATATGGTACTCACCTGATCGGATGAACGAAATTTAAGTGATGATTAGAAAAGTAAACCCTTCGGGATATACCGTCAAGGATTCCTAGTTAAATAATATAAATATGAATTAATTATAAACAATATAACATACTTTAATAACTTAAGATTTCGATGTGATTTGTGTTATGATTGGGATTAAGATATTTATTGATTAATATCTACGGTCATTGTTTTTTAATAATCTTATTAATAATAATTTCCCCAATAATTACCCATGATATAATATATATAATTAAATACTTAAATAATTTAATTAATATAAGATATGCTTGAAATAATAAAAGCCGAATTAAATAGAATAATTTAATTAAATATAAAGTGAGACATACTTTTAATTATTTGAATAAATAAGATATTAATATAAATAAATAGATAATCATAATAAATATAATATGTAGTAAGATGTAAATAAATATTTTGTATAAAAATTTTTAGGGGAATCTACTTAATACGTTTACATAATATATATATATATATATAAAGAGATTTATAAAGACGTTAAATGACGAGAAAACACACCAATAACGGAGTCGGGTTTTTAAATAACATACGATGATTTATTATTATTTACAATATGCTATATATATATATATATATATATATATGTATATATATACACACACACGGAAACTTATACGCGAGATTGATTTACGAGAATGTTGTCTTTAATAAAATTACTTGATGTTTAATATTAATTAAAATAATTAAAAACCATTAATATATATAAAATAACAAAATAAGAATAAAAAAAAGGGTGCTGCTGGCCAGGCTAGAACCTGAGCTGATGGCCGGCTCACCAAACATGCAAACATCTCTAGCCAACTGAGCTAAGTGATCAGCTGATTATAGACTGAAATTAAAACCTTAAATACAATACTGACAAAATCCCTAAATATTTATAAACCCTAGATTCTATAATTGTTCAATTGGATCTACGGTTGTTGAATTAAGGTTAAGGTTAATATTAAGCGCTGAAAATCGACCTATACTTATATATTACCAGTTATCGTTGCGGATGGATGGTCAACGGGGGACGAGAAGCTGGTGGCCAATCTTGATCTTGTTATTATTCAATTAAACATAGGGTTAGGTTCGCGATGGGTATACGATGTTGAGTATGGTTTTAATTGCAATATCATGTTTGTTAAGTTGTATACTGATTATCATGCGGTGTCGGCCAAACAAAAAATAATTTCAGATGCGTTTTGATTGAATTAACAAAATTAAAAATGTCGGTGCGCCGAGTAAGGAATGAAGATCATTATTTGATTCAATTACCAAGTTAATTTACGAGAATTGAGTTGCAAGACACGATGTGGGTAAACGGGTTCATGGTTTACGGGTTTTGGATCATTCGGTAAATGGGTTTGGTTCAAAATGAATATAAATGAAAGTTTGTTAACATATATTTTAATATAAAAAATATAATAACAATTGATGATATGGAAATGATTACTCGATAAACTCGGTATTTTTATTAGTAAAATATACCAAACATAAAGGCATGTCGGGTATAATATATGAAGAAAACCGAGTTGTTACACCCTACGTTGTGATCATTAGCTTACTTTGTGATCATTAGCTTACAATGTGATCATTCGCTTACTTTATGATAATTAGCTTACAATGTGATCATTAGCTTACTTTGTGATCATTAGCTTACAATGGCATCATTAGCTTACTTTGTGATCATTAGCTTACAATGTGATCATTAGCTTAATTTGTGATCATTAGCTTACTTTGTGATCATTAGATTACAATGTGATAATTAGAATACAATGTATTCAAATACATTAGGATAAGGATGAAAATATTCTAAGTAAATGTAATCTAAAACAAGACCATTAGATTAGACCAGACTTAGCCATTTTGGCTGGAATACGAGCAATACAATTAGGACAAGTTTGATACGTGCAACTGATATACAGTTAGCAGAGCTCGATTAAAGAAAGGGATAACGATCAACGGAGATCGAAACAAGATCTAGGTGAGTTTCTAGCCCAATTCTTTGTTTTGTTTTCGGGGCTGTCTGCATACTCGATGTGATTATTTAATACACTTACCTTAAGTGGTAAGAGTATGCTATATATGATATATTGATAGATATGAATGATTTCTTGTCGGTACGTGAACGATCTTCGGATATTGCGCGTACTGTCAGGTTTTAAATAAAGATATGAATGTTATATGCAATGTATGGACGATGTATGAACATTATGAATGAATGCTTGACGGTGCCTGAACGATCTTCGGATATTGCACGTATCGACAAGAAGTATGATTCTTAAATGAATGATGTGAAGAACGCCTAGAGTGTTCTTATGCTACGATGTAATTGTTGTATATGTGAAGTATGTGTATGCAGGTACATGAATGGTATGTGAGTTATACGTATGACGTAGTAAGTTAGGATGACAAATCCCTCTAACTTCTGTTGGATATAGACTTGGCACGTGATGCGTAGTTAAGGGCTGCGGGCCTTATACGTGATACAGATGATAGATGAGAACGTAGTTAAGGACTGTGGGCGTTATACGTACTTTAGCTAGGAGCCGGCATAGGAAAGGACCACGGACCTTATACGTGTTGTAATTGCATTGTGGTAGCATAGGGGAGGACTGCGGACTTCGTACGTGCTATGAATTAGGTTGCAACATAGGGAAGGACTGTGGACCTTGTACGTGTTGTTAATGTAGGATGGTATAGGGAAGGACTGCGGACCTTGCACGTACCATAAATGGTGAACATAGGTAAGGACTGCGGACCTTTTACGTGTTCATGACCTTGAGTATAGGTGTAGACGGCGTACTATGAACATACTCTCGGCGGACTGAGGTAAGTAATAGTATGTATGTATATATGAATGTATGATAGAAAGGTAACTGGCTAAGTATGGATATGTATCCTCGGATATGAATGTATGTATGATATTTGTATGTATGGTATGTCGCCTGATTAATTAGAACTCACTCAGTGTAGCTAACTTTTAGTATGCACGCGGGTGACGCGAAAGTTTTAATTAATTCTGATTTGTTAGAACTGTGTTTACAAGTAAATCCGACGTTAAAGTAGGGCTACCGGGTTCGGGGCCTTACAAGTTGGTATCATAGCAAATTTCGAGAGATTTAAGCATCCTACATGCTTAGACTCGAACAGAGAATGTGATTTACATAAGAAAAGAAAGAAGATGCCAGTTCAAGATAGCCATGTGTCACCCAAGCAAGCTCGGTAAAGGTAAAGTGTATGGCTAAATAATGAATGGTAATATTAGTTTGATTGATAAAGAAAGGATATGTGAATGTTTGGGATAGGATTAACTAATTGTTTGATTGATTAACTGTTTAAGAGTAGACTTAGCACAAATAGACTCATAAGGGGAAGTGTATAGGACACGGAAAGTAACGTGATCAGCTAATCACAGCTGGCCAGTGTTATTACCGGTTAGCCTTACTATCTTTGTACTAAATAGTTCCTTGAGTGATTACGTTTGTGTTTTCCTTTTCCAGAATACGATGGCCGGAGCCAGGGCAGTTGTTGGAACTGGAGGTCGTACAGGACGTCGTGGTAGGCGACTCATTGTTCGGGAATCTTCTGTAAGGATAGCCACTAACACGGAGGGAGAAGGAATTGCAACTGGTCAAAACCCAAGCAACAACGAAGGGCATCAACTTGATCCTACGTTTCAAGCAACAATTGTTCAAGCTGTAGCCGCTGCTGTAAAGAACTTGAGTCCTGAAGGGTCTGCTGGAAGTCATGAAAGAACTGCTAAGAGGTCGGGAGAGAATGGTAAGGGAGGTGAGGAGAGGGAAAAGGGTGATTCAGTTGAAGTTCGGTCTGTTAAGGTTAATGTAAGGAAGAGATGCCGAGGTGGGTGCAACTACAAGTCATTCAAAGGTTGTGACCCGCCTAAGCTTACTGGTTTAGGGGACGCAATCGCTACTCTCCAATGGATAACCGCAATGGATAAGGTTATCCGAATTAGCGAGTGCCGTCCTGATCAAGCTGTGGGTTACGCTACCCAATCATTCGGTGATGAGGAATTGTACCGATGGGAAAGTGTGGAGCAGACCAGGGATGAGATTAAGGCAATGAGGTGGGATGATCTGAAGGAGTTGATGATCAACAGGTTCTGTGCTGATGCCGAAGTTGAAAGAGACGAGATAAAATTCCTGAACTTGAAAGCGGGAAAGATGACGCGTCGTGAGTATACTACTGAATTCAACCGAATGTCTAGGTTGGTGCCGGATATGATGAACACTGAAGTGAAGTGGGTCAAGTGCTACATCAGAGGACTTCCGCAGAAGGTCCGTACGTTAGTCAGGGATAGTAAACCTGCTACCTTTGATTCTGCTGTTGAACTTGCAGAAGTGGTTTATGATGACCTGGCTATGGACGATGCGGTAGTGGAGGAAAAGAAGGAGAAGAAAAGGGCTACTCCAGCTAAGCGGTCTAGCGATATGGTAACAACAGCTGATGAGAGAAAGACTAAGGTTGGGAACAAGGCTGCATGTAAGACGTGTGGGCAAGTGCACTGAGGAGAATGGAAGACTGGGACAGACATGTGCTATCGGTGTGGAAAGAGTGGGCATTACTCTCGAGAATGCCCTGATCGAAATGTTTCAAATGTTGTAAAGCTGACCACATGTCTAGGGATTGCAAGGAAACACAGGCGGGAGGTGCGAAAGGGTAAAGACTTAAGAAACTGCAGAGAGGAGCGCTCGATGAAGGAATAATTGCTTACGTAATAGTTTTATTTCGTTTTAAGTATGATTGCCTAAGAACTTGTTTTGTTTTAAGGTTCAAATCTTATGCTTATCTAAGACGTGTAATATATTGAGTTTGGTTATGAATGATTATTTATGTTATGATAAAATGTCGTTTTAGACAATAGTGTTAAATAGTATGAAACAAGGTCCCTTGGAAGGAAGAGACAAGACTTGAAACATCGAGGGCCTCATGGACAAGCTACCTTGAATAGCTAAAGCACATGAACACCACTCGGTGACTGCAAGTCAGGAGTAAGAAGGATAACCCGGAAAGAAAATACGATCCGATAAAGTGCGTAAATATTGGAAGTGTTCCTTTTACAAGAAATAAGCTAGGTTTCGGGGAAGAAACCTCTTTAAGGAGGGAAGACTTGTAACATCCCAAAATTCTAAGATAATATTTAATATATTATTTGCGTCGGGTGAAATAATTAGGCTAGTGGAACGATAATAATAATAATATATGAAAGAGTAAGTATGCTATTTAGATGAAATGAGTTATTGACCAAAAAGGAAAGATGGGCCTTAGGTCCATGGGCATAAGGGAGTATAATACCCCCTTAAACCATAATCCTTTCCATTTCCATCCATCTTATCTTTCAAGAATCTCTACATACTCTAAAAACATACATATAGCCACCATATACGGCCGTGAGCAAAGGGAGAGATCCAAGACGAAAAACAAAGATAAAAATTGATAGATCTTGGATATTTAAGCAAGACACAAGATTGTAGTTCATAATCAAGCTAAACCGTAACCTAAAAATGAGTCAAGGTATGTTCTTGATCTTTAAAGCTTATTTTTTTATAAACAATTAGCCATGTAATTAAACCCTAGAGTAGATCGGGTATAAACGGACCATAAAGTAGCAAACTTGATGTTAAAATGGACTTAACGAACTTATAGTTATGAACGACTCGTTTAAAGAAACCCTAGATCTAGTTTTGAACATATTTAGTGCTAAATGTTCAAACTTTATGGTCACCCGGGTTAAGTTTTGGCCGAAATGGGTTAGGGAAACATTTATGGGTCCATACCGAGCCATAATAAGGTGTTAGGGTTAAAATGAGTAAGGATAATGATGGTAAGGGGCCAAACCGTGACCCATTTGTTCAGCTCGTTCGCTTACTTTTATGGATTTCGCTTACTTTGTAACTCGCTTACTTTTATGGAATTCGCTTACTTTTGGAACTCGCTTACAATCAAGTTGATTACTTTTGATTCACTTACTTTGTACCATTCGTTTACTTTACGAACTCGATTACAATCAGTTAGCTTACTTTGGAATTCGATTACTTTAAAGGACAAATCGATTACTTTTGGGAATTCGATTACAATGAATTCGATTAAAATGGGATTTAGATTATAATTCATGAATTAGCTTAAAATGTGATCATTAGCTTAGTTTGTGATCATTAGCTTACTTTGTGATCATTAGCTTACAATGTGATCATTAGCTTACGTTGTGATCATTAGCATACTTTGTGATAAATAGCTTACTTTGAGATCATTACTTACTTTGTGATCATTAGCTTACTTTGTGATCATTAGCTTACTTTGTGATCATTAGCTTACAATGTGATCATTAGCTTACAATGTGATCATTAGCTAACTTTGTGATCATTAGCTTACTTTTTGATCATTAGCTTACAATGTGATCATTAGAATACAATGTATTCAAATACATTAGGATATAAGGATGAAAGTATTCTAAGTAAATGTAATCTAAAACAAGACCATTAGATTAGACCAGACTTAGCCATTTTGGCTGGAATAAGAGCAATACAATTAGGACAAGAATTTATACGTGTAACTCATATACAGTTAGCATAACTCGATTAAATAAAGGGATAAAGATCAACGGAGAGCGAAACAGGATCCAGGTGAGTTTTTAGCCCCCATTCTTTGTTATGTTTTCGGGGCTATGTGCATACTTGATGTGATTAGTTAATACACTATCTTAAGTGGTAAGTGTATGCTATATATGATATATGTGATAGATATGAATGATTGTGTGTCGTTACGTAAACAATCTTCGGATATTGCGCGTACTGTTAGGTTATAAATAAAGATATGACTGTTATAGGCAATGTATGGATGATGTATGAACGTTATGAATGAATGCTTGACGGTGCGTTAACGATCTTCGGATATTACACGTATCGACAAGAAGTATTATTGTTAAATGAATGATGTGAAGAATGCCTAGAGTGTTCTTATGCTATGATGTAATTGTTGTATATGTGAAGTATGTGTATGCAGGTACATGAATGGTATGTGAGTTATACGTCTGACGTAGTAAGTTAGGATGGAAAATCCCTCTAACTTCTATTCGACATAGACTTGGCATGTGATGGCATAGTTAAAGAATTTGGGCCTTATACGTGATACAAATGATAGATGAGAACGTAGTTAAGGACTGTGGGCCTTTATGTACTTTAGGTAGGAGCCGACATATGAAAGCACCACGGACCTTATACGTGTTGTAGTTGTATTGTGGTAGCATATGGGAAGACAACGGACTTCGTACGTGCTATGAATTAGGTTGCAACATAGGGAAGGACTGTGGACCTTGTACATCTAGTTAATGTAGGATGGTATAGGGAAGGACTGCGGACCTTGCACGTACCATAAATGGTGAACATAGGTAAGGACTGCGGACCTTTTACGTGTTCACGATCTTTTAATCTTGTTTATGAGTAAATTCGATGTTAAAGTAGGGCTACCGGGTTCGGGTCCTTACACGGCCCTGTCTAGGATGGTTTGAGTTCGGTCAACAAACCAACATAACAAATGATAGCGCCAGTGAGGTGTAAACACAAATTAATATATATTCTGATTATTAGAATCCAAATGACCCATTAAATATTGCACGTCTGATTGACCTCTCATTAAAAATAAACCAATTATAACATAAAACCAACAAACTATAGAGCATGTTAAAATCGGGTATATCATAACCATGAAGTTAAAACCTTTAATTATTAAACCGACCACACTAACGGGCCGTGAACCAAACCAATACACTTTGTTAATATTTCCAAGAATATGCTGATAGTATAGCAAGTTTGAAACTATAAAAATTACGCTATGTGCATGTAACAACTCGGGTTTTCGAATTTATATTTTACCCGACTCGGTTCGATGTTCGGGTTATTTTATTAAATAAAAATATTGCGTTTATCGAGGAGATAAATTATTAATATATTATTTTTTAAATCATTTATAAAAAATATATTTATTATACCTTTCTTATTTTCACTTTTAACCCAAAATATAAAGTTTAATCCTCTTTTTTACATATCCTCAAACATCAGGGACTAAATGAAAAGTTTTGTTATAACCCTTTTCACAAACTGGGTAACCCAAGACCCGGATCCAAGTTCTTGCCCAAATTCAAACCCGGTTATCAAAATTGGTTATCTTGGACAACAATTCTCATAATAAACTTGGTAAATGAATCAACAAATATTTTTTTATTGTTATTATCGGCCTAACCGACACTCTTAACACGTTAATATAATCAATTTTGATTCGTTTTTCTTTAATAACCAAACCGACAATCTTTTAATCTTGTTGGATACGAAAACAGTTGAGATAATCCAATTAATTATACAGATACGATCCTCTAACCCTAGTCGTTCATAACCCTATAAATAATTGTATTTGTTTTGCTGTTTACTTGCTCCTTCATACACATTCTTGGCCGGAGACTGTTTAACCATTTAACCTATTTCCGCTCATCATCTGAGGTAACTTATTAGTGCAATATGACCGCAATAATGATATTAACAAAAGCCTTATCATCTATTATAACCACATCAATCGGATTAACCTATTGATGTTGTTAGGGTTTGTTCTTGAATATGTTCAAGCTGCATTTGTTTATAATTAATTGATTCTAACTTATAGTGCATGTCGCTGGTAGCCAGCTGGTTAATACATTGGTTGCGGAGTGGCAAGTCGCGGGCTCGAACCCTTGCCACCCCGTTTATATATATATATATATGGTATTTTACATTTTAAAACCATTTTAATAAATAATAAATATAATAATAACTAATAAATAAACTATCTTTTTATAAAACCGACAACGGAACTTATGTTTTTCCCGCATCTTTATTTAAAGTTTTTCCTTGTGTATATGTATATGTGTATATAAATATATACATATATGTATAGATATGTATAAATAATACCACGTAATTAATATCTTGGATTTATAGATTTAATATATATTAAAAAGGTATATTTTTTATACTTATATATTTTAATGAATTAATTAATTATAAAAGATGTATTTACTTTTAGACAAATATTTTTATATAATAAAATATAATATTAAGTATGATTAAAAAGGATTTATAGACTAATAATATACTTTAATCTAATTATATTTAACTATCGAACTCTCAAATCCGATTTATTCTTGTACTTAGTATCTCCACATTCAATTTCCCTTCTTAGGCTATATCGTCAACGCATGATCCGCGGGCGTCATTCTTATTGTTATCTATTCACTTTTGCTCGTCTATTAAGGTGAGTACCACATTCCCATTTTTATACTATTTTGGGGACGTATGCGTTAATAATTGTTTCTCTACTACTTAATACACATACTACACCTATTGTCACTTGTGTTTAACAATTTGTACCTTATTTGTTATGTGCCTGCATGCTTTATGTGAACCGCATTCGGAGAGGTCCAGCATAATCTCAGAATAGTATGATCATACGACAGTCGTAATAGCCATCGTCCAGTTTATCTGGCATCGTGCTTATCGACAACTCATTTATTTACTCATTGGTTGAATTGCTTAGCTCATTTGACCTTGTTGCATATTTATTTATCTATTATATATACACACCAAAACTGGTGTGCTATTGACTCAACCTTGTGTTGAAAATCTACTTTATTTTTAACGCATATGCATGTCATCGTGTGATGTGAAGTTAAGTCAAGATTTGAAAGAGAACTTAGGATTCAAGATAGAGAAATAAACAAGACTTTTGATTATGATATATGTTTGTTTGGTGAATTATTTGATTTTGGATATTGTATTGAATATTTGGTTTTAATTGAATTTAATTTAATAGATATTGAAATTTCCAATATTGCATGATAGTACCCTGAGAGCTGTGAGCAATCAGTTCACGCCCCGGCATTTCCGTCTTAGGTTGGGGTGTGACATTGCAGCCCCCAAAAACCGTGACAACATATGGCCATTCGGTAACTCGTTTAAAGACGAACATGTTTGAAAACTAAAGAAATAAGCAATTGTATTAACTTCTGAACTGTTAACATAAGTTCCAAAAGTTAAAACACTTTATTTCAGTCCTTAAAACCCCTAAAAGACCAGCCTCCAAAACTAATACTGAACCATGTATTAAAAACCTTTTAAACTGACATTTTTGTAACTCGTTAACTACGAAACGAACCCCGCAACCTAAGTAATATTATAACATATTTTTATCAGACCTAAATATAATATTTTGAAGAATAATAACCTGACCTAAAACTGTTTTTCATGAAACATTGCTTTCAAAAATCTGGCTAGGATCCAAACGAGACAAAACCGGACCTGTTAGTATAAACGCAATCGGGTATATGCTTTAAAACCCATGAAAGAATAAAGAAACTTATTTCTATCTATCATAATAGATCTTAACATGTATTATGAACAAAAGTGGGTTTTTGTTAAAAATGGTATGTTTGGAACTAAAGAATAACAAGTTCAACCGTAATTTCTGAAAAATATAATACTGAAACTTCGAAATAGAATATATTGATTTTAAAATAGAAAGGTTTAAGTCAAACATGTTCATTTTAAAACCCTGAACTTGGTGTAAATCAGCCCTGCAAGATACCTTTAAACCGTGTGTTAAAAGGCGTCCGAGCCGACACTTTTATAACACGCTCTAATAAGAAACAAGTCGTGCAACTTAAGTAATAATATTATATCTTTTTGCAGCCATAAAAATAATATTTTAATGATGTATAACCTGACCTGAAATCATTTATACTAATATGCGTTTTTAAAACTGAACTAGAACCCGAACGTGCCAAAACCGGGCCCGTACCCGTAACAGCAGCCCTAAGTACCATTTTTAAAATTCATGGAATGCTAAAGCAACTTATTTTTATGTATTATAGCAGGTCCTAATTTGTTTGATAACCAAAAATGAGTTTTGTTAAAATTTTAACATAAAGGTGCTAACGGGCCCAAACCAAACCAAAGCCATTGTTTGGGTTCTGAGCACCCTAAACCCAATATAAAACATTTAATTAGTCATTAATAAGTATTAAAACATGCCCAAAACTGTAACATCTAAAGATTTATTTGAGTAATATTAAAATACTAGTTGTGCCGGTAGAATTAATTTAAGTATAATAATAATAATAATAATAATAATAATAATAATAATAATAATAATAATAATAATATAATAAAGATAAGGATGGTGGGCTAAAAATAAATGGAATTAATTATAGACTTAAGATGAAGATGGGCCTAAGGTCCATAGGCTTAGGGAGTATAAATACCTATTAAACCCTAAATCATTTCCATCTCCATCATTTCCATACCTTAGCCTACACCATAAAAAACGCACACTTAAGCCAAAAAATCTCTATCTATCCTATTCAACGATCCAAGGCCAACCTAAGGTAAGAAATCATTTATCTCAGTTGACCCAACAATTTAGAACCCGGCACCGCAGCCCCGGGATGTCGAATGAGCCGTTTGAATCTAGATCTAGCTTATTTCGGGTGTTTAATCAACCAAAAATGAGCTTAAGGGCCACCTTAGCTTAGATCTAGACACCCCAAAGCTACCTGGGTTATAAACGATCAAAATCCGGCCAACCATTGTGGTTAACGGCGGCTGAAGGCGCCGGAATTGAAGAAAAACCTTAAAAACGCGAAATAGAAGGATGGTCTGCACATATAGGCCGTATAAGTATGTACACCGTATATGTATAGACCATACTAGACAGGTGCCCGCGTGATGCAGCGGGTGTTTGACCCTATTAATCACGTAACAAATATGAGTGTTTATGGTTCGGTTAAAACCTTGAAATCCTTTAAACCGGTCATTGGTTTGGCTTTTTTTTAGTTGGTCGGTTTCAAATATTTCAAAACGTAGTGAATTGGTTTGCGGTTTATATTGGCAACCGACCATATGGCACCAGACAGACTGTAAATGTTAAATGCACTTTATTATTTTTTATTATTAATTATTAGATATGTTTAGTTATATATATATATTAGATATAGCTAAAATGTAATTGAACACAAATCTTTTTATTACAAATAACTTGGCTATACAACTTTAAATTAACCTGATTGCAATATGATTCTTTTTCTGATATTTATTGTTATCAATTCGCGTCCTAGATCTTCCATTAGTATTTACCATTTTTGTGGCTAAAATTATTATTCTTTATTTATGATCCTCTCAAGTATCACATTATGTTGGTGTTTAGTTATAATTGAAGGTACATTTAAATTAATAATTATTTTAAACTAAATTTATTATTAAAATTTAATTTGTGAAACCAAAATGGAACCAAGCCGTTGGTAACTATTGATTTCAACTTTCAATGGTTGAGTTTGGTTTTGGACGACAAAAAATCAGTATTAACGGTTGAGTTCACAAGTTTAACTTAAAACCATCAAAACCGACACTAAACACCCATACATAACATATTAATTTATTTAAATTGAAAAAAATAGAACAATATCATATTCAAATTAAAGAGAATAAAATGCTCGTTTTTATGATGTAATTTTTTTTTATAAAAATGTTAACGTATGAAAAGGCTATAGTCGTTTAAAAATCTTGGGTGGGAAGTTAGTTAAAAGTTTAAATTAAAAACATAATATGGTTAAAGATGATGGACCAAACTTTTAACTTGAATGAATTGTGTTTAAAAGACAAGTTTACCCTTACTAACACTTGTACCTTATGCATTAGCAATTGTAAATCCCTTAAAATAAAGTGTCTTATTTGCCCTTGTTTGGTGTATTATATATAGTGTTGATAAGTATATACGACCGTATATGAATATGTAACATATATGTATATGCGCCGTGTATGTATGTATGTCGTATATGTATGATCAACGTGTATGTATGATCAGCGCATAAGTATATTAAGAACGCATAAGTCACTTATGTGTATAACTTACATGCAGCGTATAAGTTATACAACGTATAACTTATATGGACGTATAAGCTTATAAGCTAGAATGACTTATCCAGGGGGAAGAACTTACACGCCTAAAACTTATATGGGCCTAAGTGATTTTCTAAATAAACGAAAGATATACGACATATACGTATTTAAATGATAGATATGGACTTATATGATGGTTAAGATAAGAATAAGTAAATAATTAATAATGAAAGGTAACTTTTAAAATGAAGATTTGATTTGATTAAATAATTGAACTTCAGTTTTTCTGATGAATTTTTAGTAAAGGACTGTTAATGAAAATAAAATTTTTCCAAGCTGACATGGCGGATCAACCCTAGCCAGGGGCTCTACCCCTTGGACCCTGCTAGGGGTTGCTGCCCCTAGAACTCTGCTGCCTGGGTCGCTTCTTCCGGACCCCCTTAGCCAGGGGTTACAATAACCTAGAAATATGATATAGATATCTGTTAGTGCACGGTTTTGCGTCTCGAGTCTTTGTATTTAAAGTTAATGTTTTATTTATGATTTAATGTAATAATAGTTTGTTTATTGAGTTGTTCGCTAAGTTAAAGGCTAGTTCGCTAGGGGATGTTAGCGAACTAGTCAGTAAATATATTCCTCCTGATTCGTTAGGGGATGTTAACGAATCAGGGGGTGTTTCGCTAATTTAATGTATGTAACGAAGGGGAGGCTGGTTCGCTAGGGGATGTTAGCGAACCAGATCACCTTCTATTTATTGTGAACTCCTGTTCACGTTTTATATAGTTTTGAGAAGAGAGTTTAATTAACGAATGGCTGTCCAATCTCTCTCTCAAGCTTCACACTAATCTTATACAAACACCAATACTAATATATTGATAATAGATACACATATATAACACTGAATCAAAGTTAATTATGAGCTAGATCCTTAATCGTATTAATCGTATATACACAGATCTGAGATCTGTTCGTTGTTACTGTTATTGATACGAGTCATCATATTCCAACAAGTGGTATCAGAGCTGTTGGTGCTCATACACTTGATTTGGTTTGATATTGTTATCGTTTTTATTAATTTTTCTGTTTAAGCGTTTTTGAATTGATTTATGGTTAAATTGTTTGAATTATGAACAATTTGGACCGGATTTGGATTGATTAAGGTATTGGTAAGGATTTGTGAGGTGGAATTGAGGTTTGAATTGGATCTGTGTAGATTGGTTTTGGATTCGGTTTAAGTCCGAAACAGGGGATAGTTTTTGGTGTAATTGAATTGGTTTAGGGTGTTAATCGGTTACGAGGTTTAGTGTACTGGATTCGGAATTGGTTTACGAGGATATTGGTAGGTCGATTGTGCGATTTGGTTGAATAACGAAGTCGTATTACAGATTTAACAATTCTGGGTTTCTGGGTTGATGTTCATAATTTTCTGGAAATTCACTTTGAATATTTGAAGATTTGAAGATGAACGTAATTCGCTATCATCTTCCTGGTGATTCGCTATATGCTTATTCGTGATTATTCGTGATTCGTTATCAAATTTGTTGCTTCATTACCTTGTTCGTTAGCCAGTTCGTGTGAGTTATTGGTTCGTGTTATCTAGTTCGTTATCTAGATTAACCAATTCGTGTGACACGCGTCCAACTTGGGATTTGTGTCCTAACAACCTTTGCCACATGGCATAAGGTGTCAGAGTTTGTTACAAACAGTTGTAACAACCTGATTCGTTATAGTTGATTCGCTATCAACTGTAGCTGATTCGTTATCTTATTTCGCTAAGCATTCCTTAGTGATTCGTTACTGATTATCATCTGATTCGCTAAACTAATCCTTTGTGATTCGCTAAACTAATCCTTTGTGATTCGTTTGGTCAATTCGTTAAGTTGACTTTGTGATTCCCTAAACTAATCCTTTGTGATTCGTTTGGTCAATTCGTTAAGTTGACTTGTGACTCGCTAAACCTTCATCTCATTCGTTATCTGTTTCGCCATTTGGTCAATTTTAACCTTGTTAAGAGTTGATTCGTTAAACACTGTTCACAGTTCGCTATAACTGTTCACAGATTGTTAAATTTTATTTGTTACACCCTTTAAATTTTTGAAACTTTTCAAAGATGGCCGGTATGTATGCATTAGCGTC
This sequence comes from Bidens hawaiensis, assembly GCF_021521415.1. NCBI lineage: Eukaryota > Viridiplantae > Streptophyta > Magnoliopsida > Asterales > Asteraceae > Bidens > Bidens hawaiensis. The sequence goes on along the minus strand of NW_027494357.1, from coordinate 172,459 downwards.
TCAAAACATGTTAATGCAACAGATGTTGCAACTTGATACCGAGATAGGTTCGCATTCTAAATGTCCAAGATTGATGAAGTTCAGTGACTTTGCCAAGTGGGAACCTCGGTTTCGTGCACATTTGGGATATGTTCATCCTGATTGCTCTTACTATCTTGATGAAGTTTATGTGGCACCAATGATTGGTGATGATACTATTGGGTATACTCCTAAAGCTGTTTCTCAATACTCACAAGAAGAGAAGAAAGCTTTAGAAATCGAGATAAAAGCCTATTCTACTCTGACTATGGCATTACCAGAAAATATCTTTCATCAAGTTGGTAGTATCAAGAGATGTGCGTCTTTATTTCAACATCTGCATATGAAAAGTATGGGAAACACAGCTGAGATTAAGAAAGTGATGCTCAAGTTTCAGTTTCGAAACTTTAATTTATTGAAGGGAGAAACAGTTGAAGAGATGACTACTAGATTTAGTAATTTAATTGCTGAAATGGACAAGATGAAAATGGAGATTTCTGAGAGGGATAAAATTGACACTATTAAATGTGTGCTTCCAAGTTCTTACCCAACATTTCTAATGGTCTTGAAAGAAAATCACTATTTCTTGAATGTAGACTTGACGGCACTTGAATATTTACAAAAGATCGAAGCCAGAGAGTATGATCTTAAAGTGTCAAAAATCCTCCAAAGAAAATCAAGATCCAGCTTTCTACGGTGGGAGTATGCCTCTTAGTTCAACGATCTCTCCAATCACTGCTTTTCTTACTCATGCTGCAAGTGAACAAGAATCAACTATATTGAATGATCCAAAAGTTTGTTTCTATTCTGCTGGTAATTCGGGTGGTTCTGGAAGTTCAACTAATACAAATCCATTTGCTACACCACCTAGTGTTAATATGAAGGAAGCTGAGCAAAACTTTGCTTTTCTGACGGCTTTTATGTCTTCATATGAAAACTTAGTGAGTAGTAAGAATGCCACAAGTGATTTAACAGATGAGGACTATGATCAGATAGATCCAGATGATCTAGAAATCATGGATTTAAAATGGAACATGGCTATGATCGTCCGTAAAGTTAAAAGATTCATGCAGAGAACTGGAAAAGATCTTCCAGCTTTAAACAAGAAGTTGGTTTTGACACATTAAAAGTAAAATGTTATAATTGTCAAGAATTTGGGCATTTCGCGAAGGAATGTGACAAACCAAGGAAAGAATACACTGGTCCTCGTGGTCAAAGTCAAAATGCTTCTACACCACGAGGAAGTGATGTTGAAAAGAAACCATCTTCTTCTACAACACAAGCAATGTTAGCAGATGGAACCGACTGGTCACAACGGTTACTATGCAATGATGTTCAAGCAAATTTGGCTATGTTTGGGTTACATAAATATTGTCAAGATGCAACTGGTAGTGAGATGTCTTCCGATAATGATTCTGGATCTGATTCTGACGACTCTTGCGACAAGCCTTCCGAATCAATGTTTGCTTGCATGGCCAAGATTAACGAGGTTAGTTATTCTATTTATGCTACTTCATCTGTTAAAGCATCATGTGTTGACTGTGAATCTAACAAATCTAAGTTAGAAGCATTGAAAAATAGAAATGATAGTCTAATAAGAGAAATTGCTTCTCTTAAGATACTTATCGACAATCTCTTGAGTCTCAAATGAGATCTCGAGAAAAGATTGATGCATTGTCGACAAGTAACCACGATCTCAAGGCTGAGTTATCTGTGAAGATGACAATTAATGAACAAAAATTTCAAGAGATTTTGAAACATCATTCAAAGATAACTGAGCTTGAGAATGAGGTTCTTGAGTTGAAGAACAAATTGGGGAAATTTAGAAATTCATCTTTTCTGTTGAATGAAATCATTGAGGTATCTGGAAAACAAAAGGATTCCAAGAAAGGTATTGGTTTTGTTGAAATTCCACCATCTTTCCATAATGATTAAAAAATTAATCCTTTTGCAAGAAAAGAAGAAGATTTGATTCAAAAAGAATATGTGATTTCTGAAAAACCTAAATTGGCTAAACCTGAAATTGTCAAACCCCAAGTTGCTCCTAAAAAACCTCATGTGGAAAGTAAAAAGGTCTTTGTTGAAAATGTTGACAAAGTGATTATTGAAGATGTGTTTGAACCTGAGATAATACACAAGAATAAGAACATTCCTAGTTCTAATTATATTCTTTGCGAACCTCAAGAGTTTGAGGAAACTGTGTATGGTTCATTCAAATCTCAAGTGAACAAGGTAGAAACTGTGAAAACCAAACCAGTGAGGGCAAAGAAGTCAGTTAAACCAAAGATTTCTGACGAGGACTTAATGCTATTTAGATGAAATGAGTTATTGACCAAAAAGGAAAGATGGGCCTTAGGTCCATGGGCTTAAGGGAGTATAAATACCCCCTTAAACCATAATCCTTTCCATTCCCATCCATCTTATCTTTCAAGAATATCTACACACTCTAAAAACATACATATAGCCACCATATACGGCCGTGAGCAAAGGGAGAGATCCAAGACCAAAAACAAAGATAAAAATTGATAGATCTTGGATATTTAAGCAAGACACAAGATTGTAGTTCATAATCAAGCTAAACCGTAACCTAAAAATGAGTCAAGGTATGTTCTTGATCTTTAAAGCTTATTTTTTTATAAACAGTTAGCCATGTAATTAAACCCTAGAGTAGATCGGGTATAAACGGACCATAAAGTAGCAAACTTGATGTTAAAATGGACTTAACGAACTTATAGTTATGAACGACTCGTTTAAAGAAACCCTAGATCTAGTTTTGAACATATTTAGCGCTAAATGTTCAAACTTTATGGTCACCCGGGTTAAGTTTTGGCCGAAATGGGTTAGGGAAACATTTATGGGTCCATACTGAGCCATAATAAGGTGTTAGGGTTAAAATGAGTAAGGATAATGATGGTAAGGGGCCAAACCGTGACCCATTTGTTCAGCTCGTTCGCTTACTTTTATGGATTTCGCTTACTTTGTAACTCGCTTACTTTTATGGAATTCGCTTACTTTTGGAACTCGCTTACAATCAAGTTGATTAATTTTGATTCTCTTACTTTGTACCATTCGTTTACTTTACGAACTCGATTACAATCAGTTAGCTTACTTTGGAATTCGATTACTTTAAAGGACAAATCGATTACTTTTGGGATTTCGATTACAATGAATTCGATTAAAATGGGATTTAGATTATAATTCATGAATTAGCTTAAAATGTGATCATTAGCTTAGTTTGTGATCATTAGCTTACTTTGTGATCATTAGCTTACAATGTGATCATTAGCTTACGTTGTGATCATTAGCATACTTTGTGATAAATAGCTTACTTTGAGATCATTACTTACTTTGTGATCATTAGCTTACTTTGTAATCATTATCTTACAATGTGATCATTAGCTTACAATGTGATCATTAGCTAACTTTGTGATCATTAGCTTACTTTTTGATCATTAGCTTACAATGTGATCATTAGAATACAATGTATTTAAATACATTAGGATATAAGGATGAAAATATTCTAAGTAAATGTAATCTAAAACAAGACCATTAGATTAGACCAGACTTAGCCATTTTGGCTGGAATAAGAGCAATACAATTAGGACAAGTATTTATACGTGTAACTCATATACAGTTAGCATAGCTCGATTAAAGAAAGGGATAAAGATCAACGGAGAGCGAAACAGGATCTAGGTGAGTTTTTAGCCCCCATTCTTTGTTATGTTTTCGGGGCTATGTGCATACTTGATGTGATTAGTTAATACACTTTCCTTAAGTGGTAAGTGTATGCTATATATGATATATGTGATAGATATGAATGATTGTGTGTCGTTACGTAAACAATCTTCGGATATTGCGCGTACTGTTAGGTTATAAATAAAGATATGAATGTTATATGCAATGTATGGATGATGTATGAACGTTATGAATGAATGCTTGACGGTGCGTGAACGATCTTCGGATATTACACGTATCGACAAGAAGTATTATTGTTAAATGAATGATGTGAAGAATGCCTAGAGTGTTCTTATGCTATGATGTAATTGTTGTATATGTGAAGTATGTGTATGCAGGTACATGAATGGTATGTGAGTTATACGTCTGACGTAGTAAATTAGGATGGAAAATCCCTCTAACTTCTATTCGACATAGACTTGGCATGTGATGGCATAGTTAAAGAATTTGGGCCTTATACGTGATACAAATGATAGATGAGAACGTAGTTAAGGACTGTGGGCCTTTACGTACTTTAGGTAGGAGCCGACATAGGAAAGCACCACGGACCTTATACGTGTTGTAGTTGTATTGTGGTAGCATATGGGAGGACAACGGACTTCGTACGTTCGATGAATTTGGTTGCAACATAGGGAAGGACTGTGGACCTTGTACATCTAGTTAATGTAGGATGGTATAGGGAAGGACTACGGACCTTGCACGTACCATAAATGGTGAACATAGGTAAGGACTGCGGACCTTTTACGTGTTCACGATCTTTTAATCTTGTTTATGAGTAAATTCGATGTTAAAGTAGGGCTACCGGGTTCGGGTCCTTACACGGCCCTGTCTAGGATGGTTTGAGTTCGGTCAACAAACCAACATAACAAATGATAGCGCCAGTGAGGTGTAAACACAAATTAATATATATTCTGATTATTAGAATCCAAATGACCCATTAAATATTGCACGTCTGATTGACCTCTCATTAAAAATAAACCAATTATAACATAAAACCAACAAACTATAGAGCATGTTAAAATCGGGTATAACATAACCATGAAGTTAAAGCCTTTAATTATTAAACCGACCACACTAACGGGCCGTGAACCAAACCAATACACTTTGTTAATATTTCCAAGAAAATGCTGATAGTATAGCAAGTTTGAAACTATAAAAATTACGCTATGTGCATGTAACAACTCGGGTTTTCGAATTTATATTTTACCCGACTCGGTTCGATGTTCGGGTTATTTTATTAAATAAAAATATTGCGTTTATCGAGGACATTAATTATTAATATATTATTTTTTAAATCATTTATAAAAAATATATTTATTATACCTTTCTTATTTTGACACTTTTAACCCAAAATATAAAGTTTAATCCTCTTTTTTACATATCCTCAAACATCAGGGACTAAATGAAAAGTTTTGTTATAACCCTTTTCACAAACTGGGTAACCCAAGACCCGGATCTAAGTTCTTGCCCAAATTCAAACCCGGTTATCAAAATTGGTTATCTTGGACAACAATTCTCATAATAAACTTGGTAAATGAATCAACAAATATTTTTTTATTGTTATTATCGGCCTAACCGACACTCTAAACACGTTAATATAATCAATTTTGATTCGTTTTTCCTTAATAACCAAACCGACAATCTTTTAATCTTGTTGGACACGAAAACAGTTGAGATAATCCAATTAATTATACAGATACGATCCTCTAACCCTAGTCGTTCATAACCCTATAAATAATTGTATTTGTTTTGCTGTTTACTTGCTCGTTCATACACATTCTTGGCCGGAGACTGTTTAACCATTTAACCTATTTCCGCTCATCATCTGAGGTAACTTATTAGTGCAATATGACCGCAATAATGATATTAACAAAAGCCTTATCATCTATTATCACCACATCAATCGGATTAACCTATTGATGTCGTTAGGGTTTGTTCTTGAATATGTTCAAGCTGCATTTGTTTATAATTAATTGATTCTAACTTATAGTGCATGTCGCTGGTAGCCAGCTGGTTAATACATTGGTTGCGGAGTGGCAAGTCGCGGGCTCGAACCCTTGCCACCCCGTTTATATATATATATATGGTATTTTACATTTTAAAACCATTTTAATAAATAATAAATATAATAATAACTAATAAATAAACTATCTTTTTATAAAACCGACAACGGAACTTATGTTTTTCCCGCATCTTTATTTAAAGTTTTTCCTTGTGTATATGTATATGTGTATATAAATATATACATATATGTATAGATATGTATAAATAATACCACGTAATTAATATCTTGGATTTATAGATTTAATATATATTAAAAAGGTATATTTTTTATACTTATATATTTTAATGAATTAATTAATTATAAAAGATGTATTTACTTTTAGACAAATATTTTTATATAATAAAATATAATATTAAGTATGATTAAAAAGGATTTATAGACTAATAATATACTTTAATCTAATTATATTTAACTATCGAACTCTCAAATCCGATTTATTCTTGTACTTAGTATCTCCACATTCAATTTCCCTTCTTAGGCTATATCGTCAACGCATGATCCGCGGGCGTCATTCTTATTGTTATCTATTCACTTTTGCTCGTCTATTAAGGTGAGTACCACATTCCCATTTTTATACTATTTTGGGGACGTATGCGTTTATAATTGTTTCTCTACTACTTAATACACATACTACACCTATTGTCACTTGTGTTTAACAATTTGTACCTTATTTGTTATGTGCCTGCATGCTTTATGTGAACCGCATTCGGAGAGGTCCAGCATAATCTCAGAATAGTATGATCATACGACAGTCGTAATAGCCATCGTCCAGTTTATCTGGCATCGTGCTTATCGACAACTCATTTATTTACTCATTGGTTGAATTGCTTAGCTCATTTGACCTTGTTGCGTATTTATTTATCTATTATATATACACGCCAAAACTGGTGTGCTATTGACTCAACCTTGTGTTGACAAATCTACTTTATTTTTAACGCATATGCATGTCATCGTGTGATGTGAAGTTAAGTCAAGATTTGAAAGAGAACTTAGGATTCAAGATAGAGAAATAAACAAGACTTTTGATTATGATATATGTTTGTTTGGTGAATTATTTGATTTTGGATATTGTATTGAATATTTGGTTTTAATTGAATTTAATTTAATAGATATTGAAATTTCCAATATTGCATGATAGTACGCTGAGAGCTGTGAGCAATCAGTTCACGCCCCGGCATTTCCGTCGTAGGTTGGGGTGTGACAGTGCAGCCCCCAAAAACCGTGGACAACATATGGCCATTCTGTAACTCGTTTAAAGACGAACATGTTTGAAAACTAAAGAAATAAGCAATTGTATTAACTTCTGGACTGTTAACATAAGTTCCAGAAGTTAAAACACTTTATTTCAGTCCTTAAAACCCCTAAAAGACCAGCCTCCAAAACTAATACTGAACCATGTATTAAAAACCTTTTAAACTGACATTTTTGTAACTCGTTAACTACGAAACGAACCCCGCAACCTAAGTAATATTATAACATATTTTTATCAGACCTAAATATAATATTTTGAAGAATAATAACCTGACCTGAAACTGTTTTTCATGAAACATTGCTTTCAAAAATCTGGCTAGGATCCAAACGAGACAAAACCGGACCTGTTAGTATAAACGCAATCGGGTATATGCTTTAAAACCCATGAAAGAATAAAGAAACTTATTTTTATCTATCATAATAGATCTTAACATGTATTATGAACAAAAGTGGGTTTTTGTTAAAAAGGGTATTTTTGGAACTAAAGAATAACAAGTTCAACCGTAATTTCTGAAAAATATAATACTGAAACTTCGAAATAGAATATATTGATTTTAAAATTGAAAGGTTTAAGTCAAACATGTTCATTTTAAAACCCTAAACTTGGTGTAAATCAGCCCTGCAAGATACCTTTAAACCGTGTGTTAAAAGGCGTCCGAGCCGACACTTTTATAACACGCTCTAATAAGAAACAAGTCGTGCAACTTAAGTAATAATATGATATCTTTTTGCAGCCATAAAAATAATATTTTAATGATGTATAACCTGACTGGAAATCATTTATACGAATATGCGTTTTTAAAACTGAACTAGAACCCGAACGTGCCAAAACCGGGCCCGTACCCGTAACAGCAGCCCTAAGTACCATTTTTAAAATTCATGGAATGCTAAAGCAACTTATTTTTATGTATTATAGCAGGTCCTAATTTGTTTGATAACCAAAAATGAGTTTTGTTAAAATTTTAACATAAAGCCATTGTTTGGGTTCTGAGCACCCTGAACCCAATATAAAACATTTAATTAGTCATTAATAAGTATTAAAACATGCCCAAAACTGTAACATCTAAAGATTTATTTGAGTAATATTAAAATACTAGTTGTGCCGGTAGAATTAATTTAAGTTATAATAATAATAATAATAATAATAATAATAATAATAATAATAATAATAATAATAATAATAATAATAATAATAATAATAATAATAATAATAATAATAATAATAATAATAATATAATAAAGATAAGGATGGTGGGCTAAAAATAAATGGAATTAATTATAGACTTAAGATGAAGATGGGCCTAAGGTCCATAGGCTTAGGGAGTATAAATACCTCTTAAACCCTAAATCATTTCCATCTCCATCATTTCCATACCTTAGCCTACACCATAAAAAACGCACACTTAAGCAAAAAAATCTCTATCTATCCTATTCAACGATCCAAGGCCAACCTAAGGTAAGAAATCATTTATCTCAGTTGACCCAACAATTTAGAACCCGACACCGCAGCCCCGGGATGACGAATGAGCCGTTTGAATCTAGATCTAGCTTATTTCGGGTGTTTAATCAACCAAAAATGAGCTTAAGGGCCACCTTAGCTTAGATCTAGACACCCCGAAGCTACCTGGGTTATAAACGATCAAAATCCGGCCAACCATAGTGGTTAACGGCGGCTGAAGGCGCCGGAATTGAAGAAAAACCTTAAAAACGCGAAATAGAAGGATGGTCTGCACATATAGGCCGTATAAGTATGTACACCGTATATGTATAGACCATACTAAACAGGTGCCCGCGCGATGCAGCGGGTGTTTGACCCTATTAATCACGTAACAAATATGAGTGTTTATGGTTCGGTTAAAACCTTGAAATCCTTTAAACCGGTCATTGGTTTGGCTTTTTTTTAGTTGGTCGGTTTCAAATATTTTAAAACGTAATGAATTGGTTTGCGGTTTATATTGGCAACCAACCATATGGCACCAGACAGACTGTAAATGTTAAATGCACTTTATTATTTTTTATTATTAATTATTAGATATGTTTAGTTATATATATATATATATATATATATTAGATATAGTTAAAATGTAATTGAACACAAATCTTTTTATTACAAATAACTTGGCTATACAACTTTAAATTAACCTGATTGCAATATGATTCTTTTTCTGATATTTATTGTTATCATTTCGCGTCCTAGATCTTCCATTAGTATTTACCATTTTTGTGGCTAAAATTATTATTCTTTATTTATGATCCTCTCAAGTATCACATTATGTTGGTGTTTAGTTATTATTGAAGGTACATTTAAATTAATAATTATTTTAAACTAAATTTATTATTAAAATTTAATTTGTGAAACCAAAATGGAACCAAGCCGTTGGTAACTATTCGATTTCAACTTTCAATGGTTGAGTTTGGTTTTGGACGACAAAAAATCAGTATTAACGGTTGAGTTCACAAGTTTAACTTAAAACCATCAAAACCGACACTAAACACCGATACATAACATATTAATTTATTTAAATTGAAAAAAATAGAACAATATCATATTCAAATTAAAGAGAATAAAATGCTCGTTTTTATGATGTAATTTTTTTTATAAAAATATTAACGTATGAAAAGGCTATAGTCGTTTAAAAATCTTGGGTGGGAAGTTAGTTAAAAGTTTAAATTAAAAACATAATATGGTTAAAGATGATGGACCAAACTTTTAACTTGAATGAATTGTGTTTAAAAGACAAGTTTACCCTTACTAACACTTGTACCTTATGTATTAGCAATTGTAAATCCCTTAAAATAAAGTGTCTTATTTGCCCTTATTTGGTGTATTATATATAGTGTTGATAAGTATATACGACCGTATATGAATATGTAATATATATGTATATGCGCCGTGTATGTATGTATGTCGTATATGTATGATCAACGTATATGTATGATCAACGTGTATGTATGATCAGCGCATAAGTATATTAAGAACGCATAAGTCACTTATGTGTATAACTTACATGCAGCGTATAAGTTATACAACGTATAACTTATATGGACGTATAAGCTTATAAGCTAGAATGACTTATCCAGGGGGAAGAACTTACACGCCTGAAACTTATATGGGCCTAAGTGATTTTCTAAATAAACGAAAGATATACGACATGTACGTATGTAAATGATAGATATGGACTTATATGATGGTTAAGATAAGAATAAGTAAATAATTAATAATGAAAGGTAGCTTTTAAAATGAAGATTTGATTTGATTAAATAATTGAACTTCAGTTTTTCTGATGAATTTTTAGTAAAGGACTGTTAATGAAAATAAAATTTTTCCAAGCTGACATGGCGGATCAACCCTAGCCAGGGGCTCTACCCCTTGGACCCTGCTAGGGGTTGCTGCCCCTAGAACCCTGCTGCCTGGGTCGCTTCTTCCGGACCCCCTTAGCCAGGGGTTACCATAACCTAGAAATATGATATAGATATCTGTTAGTGCACGGTTTTGCGTCTAGAGTCTTTGTATTTAAAGTTAATGTTTTATTTATGATTTAATGTAATAATAGTTTGTTTATTGAGTTAGTTCGCTAAGTTAAAGGCTAGTTCGCTAGGGGATGTTAGCGAACTAGTCAGTAAATATATTCCTCCTGATTCGTTAGGGGATGTTAACGAATCAGGGGGTGTTTTGCTAATTTAATGTATGTAACGAAGGGGAGGCTGGTTCGCTAGGGGATGTTAGCGAACCAGATCACCTTCTATTTATTGTGAACTCCTGTTCACGTTTTATATAGTTTTGAGAAGAGAGTTTAATTAACGAATGGCTGTCCAATCTCTCTCTCAAGCTTCACACTAATCTTATACAAACACCAATACTAATATATTGATAATAGATACACATATATAACACTGAATCAAAGTTAATTATGAGCTAGATCCTTAATCGTATTAATCGTATATACACAGATCTGAGATCTGTTCGTTGTTACTGTTATTGATACGAGTCATCAGATTCCAACAAGTGGTATCAGAGCTGTTGGTGCTCATACGCTTGATTTGGTTTGATATTGTTATCGTTTTTATTAATTTTTCTGTTTAAGCGTTTTTGAATCGATTTATGGTTAAATTGTTTGAATTATGAACAATTTGGACTGGATTTGGATTGATTAAGGTATTGGTAAGGATTTGTGAGGTGGAATTGAGGTTTGAATTGGATCTGTGTGGATTGGTTTTGGATTCGGTTTAAGTCCGAAACAGGGGATAGTTTTTGGTGTAATTGAATTGGTTTAGGGTGTTAATCGGTTACGAGGTTTAGTGTACTGGATTCGGAATTGGTTTACGAGGATATTGGTAGGTCGATTGTGCGATTTGGTTGAATAACGAAGTCGTATTACAGATTTAACAATTCTGGGTTTCTGGGTTGATGTTCATAATTTTCTGGAAATTCACTTTGAATATTTGAAGATTTGAAGATGAACGTAATTCGCTATCATCTTCCTGGTGATTCCCTATATGTTTATTCGTGATTCGTTATCAAATTTGTTACTTCGTTACCTTGTTCGTTAGCCAGTTCGTGTGAGTTATTGGTTCGTGTTATCTAGTTCGTTATCTAGATTAACCAATTCGTGTGACACGCGTCCAACTTGGGATTTGTGTCCTAACAACCTTTGCCACGTGGCATAAGGTGTCAGATTTTGTTACAAACAGTGGTAACAACCTGATTCGTTATAGTTGATTCGCTATCAACTGTAGCTGATTCGTTATCTTATTTCGCTAAGCATTCCTTAGTGATTCGTTACTGATTATCATCTGATTCGCTAAACTAATCCTTTGTGATTCGCTAAACTAATCCTTTGTGATTCATTTGGTCAATTCGTTAAGTTGACTTTGTGATTCGCTAAACTAATCCTTTGTGATTCGTTTGGTCAATTCGTTAAGTTGACTTGTGATTCGCTAAACCTTCATCTCATTCGTTATCTGTTTCGCCATTTGGTCAATTTTAACCTTGTTAAGAGTTGATTCGTTAAACACTGTTCACAGTTCGCTATAACTGTTCACAGATTGTTAAATTTTATTTGTTACACCCTTTAAATTTTTGAAACTTTTCAAAGATGGCCGGTATGTATGCATTAGCGTCTCAAAACATGTTAATGCAACAGATGTTGCAACTTGATACCGAGATAGGTTCGCATTCTAAATGTCCAAGATTGATGAAGTTCAGTGACTTTGCCAAGTGGGAACCTCGGTTTCGTGCACATTTGGGATATGTTCATCCTGATTGCTCTTACTATCTTGATGAAGTTTATGTGGCACCAATGATTGGTGATGATACTATTGGGTATACTCCTAAAGCTGTTTCTCAATACTCACAAGAAGAGAAGAAAGCTTTAGAAATCGAGATAAAAGCCTATTCTACTCTGACTATGGCATTACCAGAAAATATCTTTCATCAAGTTGGTAGTATCAAGAGATGTGCGTCTTTATTTCAACATCTGCATATGAAAAGTATGGGAAACACAGCTGAGATTAAGAAAGTGATGCTCAAGTTTCAGTTTCGAAACTTTAATTTATTGAAGGGAGAAACAGTTGAAGAGATGACTACTAGATTTAGTAATTTAATTGCTGAAATGGACAAGATGAAAATGGAGATTTCTGAGAGGGATAAAATTGACACTATTAAATGTGTGCTTCCAAGTTCTTACTCAACATTTCTAATGGTCTTGAAAGAAAATCACTATTTCTTGAATGTAGACTTGACGGCACTTGAATTTTTACAAAAGATCGAAGCCAGAGAGTATGATCTTAAGTGTCAAAAATCCTCCAAAGAAAATCAAGATCCAGCTTTCTACGGTGGGAGTATGCCTCTTAGTTCAACGATCTCTCCAATCACTGCTTTTCTTACTCATGCTGCAAGTGAACAAGAATCAACTATATTGAATGATCCAAAAGTTTGTTTCTATTCTGCTGGTAATTCGGGTGGTTCTGGAAGTTCAACTAATACAAATCCATTTGCTACACCACCTAGTGTTAATATGAAGGAAGCTGAGCAAAACTTTGCTTTTCTGACGGCTTTTATGTCTTCATATGAAAACTTAGTGAGTTGTAAGAATGCCACAAGTGATTTAACAGATGAGGACTATGATCAGATAGATCCAGATGATCTAGAAATCATTGATTTAAAATGGAACATGGCTATGATCGTCCGTAAAGTTAAAAGATTCATGCAGAGAACTGGAAAAGATCTTCCAGCTTTAAACAAGAAGTTGGTTTTGACACATTAAAAGTAAAGTGTTATAATTGTCAAGAATTTGGGCATTTCGCGAAGGAATGTGACAAACCAAGGAAAGAATACACTGGTCCTCGTGGTCAAAGTCAAAATGCTTCTACACCACAAGGAAGTGATGTTGAAAAGAAACCATCTTCTTCCACAACACAAGCAATGTTAGCAGATGGAACCGACTGGTCACAACGGTTACTATGCAATGATGTTCAAGCAAATTTGGCTATGTTTGGGTTACATAAAGATTGTCAAGATGCAACTGGTAGTGAGATGTCTTCCGATAATTATTCTGGATCTGATTCTGACGACTCTTGCGACAAGCCTTCCGAATCAATGTTTGCTTGCATGGCCAAGATTAACGAGGTTAGTTATTCTATTTATGCTACTTCATCTGTTAAAGCATCATGTGTTGACTGTGAATCTAACAAATCTAAGTTAGAAGCATTGAAAAATCAAAATGATAGTCTAATAAGAGAAATTGCTTCTCTTAACGATACTTATCGACAATCTCTTGAGTCTCAAATGAGATCTCGAGAAAAGATTGATGCATTGTCGACAAGTAACCACGATCTCAAGGCTGAGTTATCTGTGAAGATGACAATTAATGAACAAAAATTTCAAGAGATTTTGAAACATCATTTAAAGATAACTGAGCTTGAGAATGAGGTTCTTGAGTTGAAGAACAAATTGGGGAAATTTAGAAATTCATCTTTTCTGTTGAATGAAATCATTGAGGTATCTGGAAAACAAAAGGATTCCAAGAAAGGTATTGGTTTTGTTGAAATTCCACCACCTTTCCATAATGATTAAAAAATTAATCCTTTTGCAAGAAAAGAAGAAGATTTGATTCAAAAAGAATATGTGATTTCTGAAAAACCTAAATTGGCTAAACCTGAAATTGTCAAACCCCAAGTTGCTCCTCAAAAACCTCATGTGGAAAGTTAAAAGGTCTTTGTTGAAAATGTTGACAAAGTGATTATTGAAGATGTGTTTGAACCTGAGATAATACACAAGAATAAGAACATTCCTAGTTCAAATCATATTCTTTGCGAACCTCAAGAGTTTGAGGAAACTGTGTATGGTTCATTCAAATCTCAAGTGAACAAGGTAGAAACTGTGAAAACCAAACCAGTGAGGGCAAAGAAGTCAGTTAAACCAAAGATTTCTGACGAGGACTTAATGCGTTTCATTAATCCTCCGAGTTCTAAGTCTTCATCGGCTAGAGTTTTTAAGTTAAAAGGAATAGACACAATGTTCACAGAAAAAGATATTCCAGTAAGTATCATCAAACCTGAACTTATTGAAAGTGTCTTTATCAATGAAACTTCAAAAATTCAAGAACTTGAACGTGTGTATGCTCAAACAAAAACATCAGTTCAATCTGACCCATTGACTAAGGCAAAACAACTTTTAGAACATGCTAAGAAAATTAACTTTGTGAAGTCAAATGGGACAGATACACTAAAAAGTTTTTCGAACTGTTCTAATTTAGATTTTTACCTAAAGAAGAAGTCTGAATTATCTGATGAGTTTGCAAAAAGTATGACAAAAAATGTGAGTCATCATCAACCGTCTGCATCATTTATTCCAACTACTTCTCAACATCATCATGTAGACATGCGAAGTTGTTTTCTTTGTGAGGAATTGTAGTCAGCAGAACTATCAGAATCTTCATCCTTTTATCAAGGGCAAATCTAAGCCAATTCCATTGGTCAAGGAGATCCTGAAACGACCTGTGTCATATGCTGATGATACTCATATTTTGTTCTTTAATGTGAATCCTCGGAAGGTTCTTCATGTCAATGAGACACATGGTCAAGTGAAACCAAAATTTGTTCCAACTGAACCCATATGTCAGAATAAGAATTCAAACATTTTTCAGGCAGCTTATTTAAGACGACAGTCTAGGAAGCCGGTAACTTATTCACAAGTGGCTGTACAACAGTTGAAATCTGTTCAAGTTAATGATCAAAGAGAAAACCAAAAGGTGCCCAAGACTGAGGCCTGGGCTGCCTTTTTGAACTAATCACTTTTGTTTGTGTGTAGGGTTCATCCAAGACCATCTCTGGTGAAAACTGGATCATGGATAGCGGAAGTTCTCGTCATATCACTGGGAATCACGACCTATTAACCAACGTAAGAAATATTGAAGGGGGTTATGTAGCTTTTGCTGGGAATTATGGGGGCATGTTCACACAAGAGGGTGAAGTTTCAAATGGTCACATTACGTTTGAGAAAGTGAATTATTGCGACAAAGTTGATCATAACTTATTGAGTGTGTCACAGATTTGTGATAAGAAATACACTACCGTTTTTACTGATAGAGAGTGTCTTATTCTGAAACCGGGATACATGATTCGCGAGGACATGGTTGTCATGAGATCACCACGATTAAATGATATTTATGTCTTGAATATGAACTCTAGAGCATCTACATCGATCGAAACGTGTTTTGTCACGAAAGCAACTGAGAAAGACTCCATACTTTGGCATCGAAGAATGGGTCACATAAACGTTAGAAAGATGAATTATTTAATGGCGAACGATTTGGTTGAGGGGGTGTCGTTGAAAAATTTTATGTTATCAGATCATTGTGTTGCTTGTAAGAAGGGCAAACAAAAGAAGAAGTCACACCCATCTAAGGTATTCAATTCCATTGATGCTCCGCTAGAACGACTTCATATGGATTTGTTTGGTCCAGTGAATCATGCGAGTATTTCTGGAGACTGGTATTGTCTTGTCGTGACTGATGATTATTCAAGATATTCGTGGGTTTTATTCATGAGCTCGAAAGATCAAACGCCTGTTTTGGTACAAAACCTTATCACGAAAATCGAATCACTTTACAAACAAAAGGTGAGGAGAATTCAGAGTGATAATTGAACAGAATTCAAGAACACTATGTTGGATTTATTTTGTATCCAAAAGGGAATTCACCGAGAATCTAGTGCACCCTATGTACCTCAACAAAATGGCGTTGCTGAAAGAAAGAACAGAACCTTGATTGAAGTTGCAAGAACCATGCTCACTGATTCTAAGCTTCCTGTGCAATTCTGGAATGAGGCTGTGAATACGGCTTGCTATACTCTTAATCGAGTTCTGATGGTTAAACGACTAAAGAAGACCAGTTATGAATTGTTAAACAATCGTAAGCCTAACTTAAAGTATTTGGAACCTTTTGGGTGTCCTTGTACTATGCTGAAGAGGGATGCGGGTAAATTTGAAGAGAAGGCCATTGAGGGTTATTTCTTAGGGTATGCATCACCTAAGAAACGAGTTTTCAATTTTACGTCTGGTTGTGTCAAAGAGTGGTACTATGTTGATTGTCAGAAGTACACTACTCCTTTACAAGGGAAAGGTCCCGATTGGATGTTTTATTATAATGGCCTATTTAATTCTTTCAGCCCATCAACTGATCATCCAGATGAAGATGTAGTTCGGGCGTATTTTGAAGAACATTTTGAAATTCCACGATTTGCAAGTTCAAATGATGTTGAAGCTCCAATTGCTGCTCCAACTGAAGAACCTGAAAACGAAGCTCCTGTTCATTTTGATACTGCTTCTACCTCATCTGATGATAATGCTTCCATAGTTGAGAATAATGTTTCATCTCCTAAGTTGGGTGAACATTATACTAACTTATTTGAAAATGTTGTTGTGTCTGAAAATCCGACTATCAGGATTCATAATTATCATCCACAAGAAAACATTATTGGAGACCTTGATGTAGGGGTTCAGACACGACATCAAATCGCCTCTTCAAGTGACAATAATGCTCTCTGTGTTCATGCTGACTTACACGCATCTGAAATTGCAGCTGTTGCTAAGTTTTCCTGTTTCTATCTCTAGTCGAGCCAACAACTCCTCGTGTGGCTTTACAAGATCCTTCTTGGGTAGAAGCTATGCAAGAAGAACTGCAACAATTTGCTCGTTTAGGTGTTTAGGATCTTATTGATAAACCTGCTAGAGTCAAGAAGGCAATTCCGACTAAGTGGGTATATAAATGTAAGAAGGATGATCGTGGGGTAATTGTGAGAAAAAAGGCACGTTTAGTGGTGCAGGGATTTCATCAGCAAGAGGGTATTGATTACACTGAGGTTTATGTGCCAGTGGCAAGATTAGAGTCGATTCGAATCTTCCTGTCTTATGCTGCTTACAAGAACATCAAAGTGTATCAAATGGACGTTAAGAGTGCCTTTCTAAATGGGGAACTTCACGAAGAAGTGTTTGTCCTACAACCTCCAGGTTTTGAGGATCCTGATTATCCTGACCGTGTTTACCGTTTAAACAAGGCATTATATGGTCTTCATCAAGCCCCGAGAGCTTGGCATGGCACGCTCGCCGACCATTTGACGGATAACGGCTTCAAACGTGGAACGGTTGACTGCACTTTATTTTACAAGAATATTGGTGATGATCTTCTGCTTGTTCAGATTTATGTTGATGACATAATCTTTGGGTCTACGAACGACAAATTATGTAAGGAGTTTGAGAAGTCTATGTAGACCAAGTTCGAGATGAGCTCGATGGGAGAGATGAATTTCTTTTTAGGGCTGCAGGTTCACCAGTCTGGTAAGGAAATCTTCATTCATAAGACAAAATATGTGAACGATGTCTTGGAACGGTTCAAGATTACTGCCGAAAAAATCCCTTCTACTCCTCTTCCAATGGGTTACAATTTATCACCGGATGAATTGGAGAATACCGTTGATCCGACCCTTTATCGTGCTATGATTGGGTCTCTAATGTATTTAACTGCTTCTCGACCCGGCATAATGTTTGTTGTTTGTTTGTGTGCTAGGTACCAAGCTAGTCCCCGAGTGACTCACCTGGCAGCGGTCAAGCGTATTTTGCAATATCTACGGGAAAATCCTGACATCGGGTTATGGTACCCCAAAGATAATACTTTCGATCTTACCGCCTACTCAGACTCAGATTATGGAGGATGCAACATCAATTTCAAGTCTACTACAGCGGGATGTCAATTCTTAGGAAGCCGACTTGTTTCCTGGCAGTGTAAGAAGCAGACAACAGTCTCCACATCAACCGCCGAAGCTGAATATGTTGCAGCCTCGAGTTGTTGTTCCCAGGTTTTGTGGATACAACAACATCTTCGCGACTACGGTTTGAAGTTTCTTACTACTCCCATCTTGATTGATAATTCTGCTGCTATTAGTATCACCAAGAATCCCGTACAACATTCTAAAATGAAACATATCGAAATTCGATATCATTTTATACGGGATTGCTATGCAATGAAATTAATTGATCTTGAGTAAGTGCACACAGATTTTCAAAAATTCGATCTATTTACCAAAGCGTTTGATAAAACACGTTTTAACTTTTTACTTGGTTTAAATGGATTGAAGACCCTTGCTGAGATCCTATAATTAGGATAATTATCTTTAAATTGCTTTATTGTTTTAGCTTAACTTTTTTATGTTTTTAGGTTTTAGGGGGAGAATTTTAGAAAATTCAAAAAGATTGTGCTTTGAGTTTGTATAGAAAACCCAAAAACATTAGAAAACATAGAAAAATCAAAAACATTTTAAAAAATTAGAAAATCTCAAAAATATTGTGATTTGTGTTGTATAGAAAAATTTCTGAAAAAGTCAAAAAGAAAGTGAATTTCGTTTTTGTTAAGAAAAATCCGAAAAGATAAAAAGATTGTGTTTTTAGTTTGTAAAGAGAAAAACCAAAAATATTTTCGTTTATGATCGCTGAAAATTATGTCATTTGCTTCTATTTCGAAGGACATATACTTGTATATGTTTGGTCCTGATAATTTCTTGAAATCTTCGGGTTAGCCATTTATCTGACAAATGGAAAGTATTTGGGGTGTTCATTAAGCATTCTATTTTATTTTTAGCTGAGAATTTAGTCAGGTATTTAAATTTGTAAAGAATGCTTGCATGTCTTGGTCCGGTTCTCTACTTGTAGATGAATAGGATAGCCATTAATTTATGAACTTAAATTAACTGGGGCAATTTTAAAATCATTTTTATGCTCCTCAAAATTTTGAGTTTTTGAAGCAAAAAGAGAAAATGATAGTACATTGATTATTTGACCCCAAGTTCAGAAAGAAATAAGCTTAAAAGATTGTGTGCTTAATCATTGGTGCATTGATAGGTCTTAAACAAGCTGTTAGAGTAAAGTAAGTGATATAAACTTAAAGAAAAGCCAAATTGAAAGAGGTGTTAGTCACTAGCAAAAGTCTCGGTGAGGATGGTAGAAATGTAATAACCAGTCATACTCAAGCCTTATATTTGTTGATCACCCAAAAATAAAATAAAGCAAATAACAAGCGTTAGGATTCTGGTCACTGTGAGTCTTTATGCGGCTTAATCATCTGGGTATTCATAAGCATGAACATTTCACTCGCTTTCAAGAAGCAAACCCAAAGTCATTAAACTTGATCACCGCTGTACTTTGTATAATCTAAATTACTGACTTGATCAAGATCCACTGTTAGTCATACAACTGTTCCTCCCTTGCGTGCGTCTTAATACCAATAAGAAACGGACCCCAGGGGATACAATGTATGTAAGCCGACGGATGGACTCGTGCATACTCACTCACAGTAAAAGAAACTTGATGCATTGCTCAAAAGTTCTTAATTGGTATCAAAAAGTTTGATCAACATTATAATGGTTTAAGTCAAGTTGGGGTGATTTGGCAAAAACCAAATTAAGCTTGAACCGAGATTAGGGGCTGATAGTTTCTGATATTCTGTGCGCTAATTGAACCATAAATCATATCACAAAAATGCTCGAAGGTTTGTTATAAGATTTAAGTGGACAACAATATCAATGACTGACTTAACGCCAGTCATAATATCGCTGAAAGATAAAACTGTGATGAAAGGGCATTTTGGTTAATATGATTCTCTGCTCAAACTCAACAAATAATACAAAAATATGTTATGTTTTTGAAAAATTAATGAAAACACAAAAAGATTGTCTATTTTTAATTGTTCGGATATTCTTTTGTAAATACATTCTTTATTTTTTCAAAATACCAAAAATATTTTCGTTTTTCTTTGTACATATTAATTTTAAGTTATGTTTCATAAGAAATGAAATGCTTTTTAAGGTATTTGGTTGTCGGGATAAAAAGATTCTCGATAACCTAATTTACTTATTTTATTTAATTATTTAATTCATTTAATTATTTAATTATTTAATTTAAAATTAAATAAACAATTTTTTAGTTAGAATCTAATTTGTTATTTATGGATAACGAACTAGGTGATTCTTTAGCGAACTAGCTTCTGGTTCGCTCACCTAATTCGTTTCCGCACTCTGTAACGTATCATCCCTTCGTTATGCATATTTAACGAATTTAAGTTAGCGAATGGGCTAATTCGTTAACTTTAATTTAAACGAATCGTCTGATTCGTACAAGTTGTACCTCGGGTTGTGTGCATGGTTATAAAAGACAAGAAAACGAACAGTTCTCCACTGTTCGCCTTCTTCCTTCACCTTAAAGTAACCTTATTCAAAATTTTCTTTGAAATCTCGACCTTCTTGTTTTGACATTTCAAGGATAGATTTGAATTTCTAAGGTATAGCCGATCATGGCGATCTAATTTTCGTCAAAAATGGCTAAGATTTAATAGTTAAATTATGAACTTTTAAGGGTTTAAGGGTTTCCGAGCTTATAAACCCCATTTATGTTTAATTTGTATTGACAAACTTGTTAATTTAGATATCATTGTGATTGGAATGTCATTTTGATACCCTTGGTGGATTTTAATCATTATTTGATTGTTGTTTGCTGGGTTAATTATGTATCTGTGTTTTCGGTGGTTATGGTCTGTTCGTTTAACCTAAGTATCTCGAGATGCTGAGTCTCAACCTCATCCATCTTAGTTTACGACCAGAATTCCAAGTTCAATGAGCTCATTATTTTGATGATTCGATGATAGTTATGGCCTAATTGGATCTGTGATTATACTGTTGACTATTGTTGACTATTGTTGTTCATCTTAATTTTGACTTTGACCAAGGTGGTCAAAGAACAAGTCTTAATTATCTTAACCATTCGTTAATCTTAGAGAATTGGGACTGTTTCGTGTCCAATTCGTTAAGATCTTACACGAACTAGCTAAGCGAATAAGATGTTACACGAATCGGATATGGATTCGCTTAAAACATAACGAACTAGAGTTTAGTTCGTCAATATTAAATAGTAATTCGCTATGTTCAGTTCGTTAAATAATTTACTTGATATCGAATCGCCTGGTTTGTTATCTTATTATAACGAATCATTGTGATTCCTAACGAATGACATTTATTAATTAACTTAATTTCAATATTCATTTAATTTAATTAAAGAATTTAAATCGTCTAATACGCGTAAATAGATTAATTACACATATCTTTTAATTATATATACATCATCTATAGATATCTTGAATATTTTGACATATTTTCTCATATTCGGTTTTATTTATACAGTAAAACATGGCTGATCAAAGACAAAAAAATCAACCACCACCAGAACAACTTCCACAGAGACAAGCACCACAACAAGATCAACAAGCAGAAGTAATCTTATTACCGTTTGATAAAAAGCACAACATTTGTGCTTATGTTGATAAAGATGTACATGATTTGGAAACATTTGGAGATATGCTGACCTTCTTACGACGATCAAAGATACACTATGCCATTACCGCTAGACCTAAGGTGTATCTAAGTATTATCAGACAGTTTTGGAACACGGCTGAATATGTTGAAAAAGATAAATCTATTAGAGCTACAATCAATCGAACTCCAATTATGATTGATGTTGCAGTCATTCGCCGAGTACTTCAATTTGATGATAATAATGACAACCCAAGTGAATTTGACAAACGGATGGTTAGAGACTTATTTACACGCTTGAATTATGGGGGTGATATTCTTAGGTCTATGTTAAACAAGAACGGGTTGTGTGCACCATACAAGTATCTTCTCCATGTGTTACTTCATTGTATGAGTGGACGTCGGGGTGGATTTGATGAGTGTAGACTGAGTGTGCAGTCGGCCTTTGATGCTTTGATTCTGAACATGCCGTATAATTATTCAGAGTTAGTATTTGATCATTTGAAGGAACAGGTTCAGCAAACTCTTCAGTCGAAGAAATTCTTGATGTACCCTCGTTTCCTATAACTTATTATTCAAGATTTGATTCCGAATTTGGATATCGATCAGACGAGAGTGAATGATGTACTTCATCAAGAACACATGACTGCTGACACCGTTCATCGAATGTTGACGTATAGAAAGGAGAAGCCAAAGGACAAACGGATGATTGGTCATATAATCAATCCGGATTATGTATGTCCTCCTAATGAGCGCTGGATCCACGACGATTCGGATTGCGAGCGTGAAGGGGGAGAAGGTGGGAACGGTGATGGTGGAGATGATGATGGTGATAATGATGAGAATGATGGTGATAGCCGAGCTGGTGAAAGAGCTCTTAAAGAACAACAAGATGCAGTCGATGCTGCTCTAGCTGCCACCATGAAAGCTCAGCTGGAAAAAAAAAGAAAGGGTAAAGCTGTAGCTATTGGTGAACCATCAAAGAAGCCCCGTGTGTCTGCTGGGGCTGGGGTAATCATTGGAACCCCACCACCATGTCATACAACGCCTCAAAGCTCGGCGGTGCCGCTAACTACTTGCACTCCGATGCTTACTTTGACGACGACGTTGGTGTCACACGAGAGGCTCGGTCTTTTCCTCAAATGGCGTTAACCGAGATACCGAGACCTCCTGCTGCATTGTCTACAGTATCTCCTACTACATCAATAAGACTCCTCCTCCGCCAACAACTACTTCTCCTCCTCCTCCACCTCCGCCTAGTGATGTCTCATTCATGAGAATCACTCGGCCTCAAGGACCTGTTCAACCGGTACACCCATCCTTATACAACTTGCCACCTGGTCGTCAGACTGAGATGCTGTTAAATCTGCTGCATCTTTATGAAAATCAAATGGCAGCAGATCGACAGAATCAAGAACGACTCATGGAACATCAGAAGCGATTGATGAGTTACGTTTCATTTTGTCAGAAGGAAACGAAATCGTTGCGTGTGATTGTTGAGTCTCAGGGGGTGAAGTTAAAAGAACAAGAACAGTTAATTTTACAATTAACTTGTAAAGAAGATGCCCTAAAGAAACACAAGAACGACGATGAAGATCCTGATGAATCCGATGCAGGAGTTGAGCCTAAACAATCTCACGGTTCATCTGCTGGTGTTGGTACAAATGGGGGTGAAGACTCAAGTCAATAGATTGTCGTTTATTAAGATCCTACAGCTGCCAAGCCGATTGAAATGATTGCAGCTAATACGGTGATATTTGTAGATGGATCCGGGGTGGCGAAGAGTGTGGTGAATAGAGACGAGATACAAATTGGTGATATTTGTAGAAAGATCCTTGACACGGGAGCAGATTTCAATACTGCTTGGGCTGAATGACGATCAATTGAATGTGTTAGAGGCTGAGCCCAATGTTGAGGTTGTGAATAAAGAAGGGTTGGATGAGGATCCGTTGTTTATGAATACGGATTTTATTTATGAGAATGAGGACATTGAGATGGAGGATGTGACTGCTGATGAGTACCCGGACTTGTATCAACATACGAACGTTGATCAAGGTGCTCCGGAATTTCAAGAAGAGGTGTTTAAAGAGACTGAGGATGAATTGGAAAAGGTTGTGCAGCGAACAGTACCCTCACTCAAAGAAGTGACTGATGAGGACGTAGAAAGATGGTTCAAACGTCATAAAGTGGATAAAATTATCAGTGCTTATCGTTATGTAGATCAAGAAAGAAAAGATACTGCTGCTGCTTGGGTTAAGAAAATCAAGTGACTACCTTCAAGACTGTGTCCAAGGTACATGGTGACATTGTCTCCTGGCTTTATGACTCTGACCTTAAGGTATGTATAGTCAAGTGGGAAAAGGGTGTCCAGTTTACGAGAAAATAAGGGACATTTTAACTTTACCGCGATGGGATGTTCGTACCCTCGCGAGACGTCCATTTATCAACCGTGGGGATCATCAGACTGCTGACTTATTTTACCGACAATTACTGTTTGAGGTCAATCACGGCTTCATGTTCTTTAAGCCCCGGGTCCCAAGACGAAAATGTATTGATGAGATTGATCCGAGGACGGGCTGGAGGAAACTTGTTTTGAAAGTAAAGCCACCCAAGACTATGAAGCAGGTTCCTGTGAATACATTGCCTCAAGATATTTATCTGTCTTTCAACCGCTGGTATTATGACAACCACACCAGCGAGGCCGTCATTGTTTTGGGAAGAGGTCTGAAGACTAAGTTTATCAAGATAATCGACCCAATGTGGTTGGTTAACTTATCAGAGACCGATAATGATGTGCTCTTCAAGAATCAGATCCTGTTCGAGCGCCAAGAAGATTACGACCTGGCTATGCAATTCCAACGAGTCGTTCATGTGTGTCATGAACATGGAATTCATAGTTGCAGAGACTGGCAGTCAAAGCGATTCAAATAAGTTAAAGACAAAGAGCTCAAGACGAGGGGGTGTCTGTTAGTGCACGGTTTTGCGTCTAGAGTCGTTGTATTTAACGTTCATGTTTTATTTATGATTTAATGTAATAATAGTTTGTTTATTGAGTTAGTTCGCTAAGTTAAAGGCTAGTTCGCTAGGGGATGTTAGCGAACTAGTCAGTAAATGTATTCCCTCCTGATTCGTTAGGGGATGTTAACGAATCAGGGGGTGTTTCGCTAATTTAATGTATGTAACGAAGGGGAGGCTGGTTCGCTAGGGGATGTTAGCGAACCAGATCACCTTCTATTTATAGTGAACTCCTGTTCACGTTTTATATAGTTTTGAGAAGAGAGTTTAATTAACGAATGGCTGTCCAATCTCTCTCTCAAGCTTCACACTAATCTTATACAAACACCAATACTAATATATTGATAATAGATACACATATATAACACTGAATCAAAGTTAATTATGAGCTAGATCCTTAATCGTATTAATCGTATATACACAGATCTGAGATCTGTTCGTTGTTACTGTTATTGATACGAGTCATCGGGTTCCAACAATATCGCTAGTTAATTGATACATGTGTGCATACTCTATGTTATTAGTTAATACACTTACCCTAAGTGGTAAGTGTATGTTATGTGAATATTTTATAAATTATTTATGAACGATACAGAAGGGTATGTATGAAATTGTATGAATGATAGTATGAAGAAATATATGTATGAAGGTATGAGTAAATAGAAAGGAGAGACCAGACCCTTATAATATATGAGAGGATAGGGACCAAACCCTTATAATATCTAAGAGGATAGGGACCAGACCCTTATAATATCTTAGAGGTTATAGGGCGAAAGACTCTTTAAAACGTATAATTAAATATGTAAAGTAAGATAAAATATGAAAGTATGAAGAAAGGAAAGTAAGAAGGTAAGAATGAAGATATATACTTATGTATGTTTAAAAGAAGGTAAAGTCTGAATGTATGAAGTATGTGAATGTAATGTATGTTGCTTGATTAACTAGAACTCACTCAGCGTAGCTGAATTTTAGTATGCACGTAGGTAAACAGGCTAAGGCAGCTAGCTTGAACGAAGACCCATGACATTGGACTGAAGAGGCTGAAATCTTTAGAAGAATTGCCATGATGTTAAAATATTATATTTTATGTTATGTTTAAAGACAAGATTTGAATGTTTTGTATCGAATGGTTGACTTTTATTATTCCATGAAAAATTTTTAATTAACTCTAATATTTATAACTTTGTTTATGAGTAAATCCAATGCCAAAGTAGGGCACTGGGACCAGGGCCTTACAAAAACTTTCTTGGGGTAAAAAACCAGATTTGAATCAATAAATGTGGTTAAGGGCATTTTTGGAACAAAAGAAAAATCGGTTAATTCTTAAAAACTGAAAATACAAGAATATATTTTTATAACAAAAACATTTGAGTTAATATGGCTATAAATAAGTTTTAAAATGTCAAGGGTAAGTGTATTTAGAAAGAGGGCCCGTTTGTAAGTCTAAACGTGTTGTTTCGTTAAAAACTGGCGAACGAACCGGGTTATAAAGACATAAATGCTTCAAAATTATAAAATCATAGTTTTCCAGAAATTTGTATTTTAAATACTTTATTGTAATGATATAAACGATTTTCAATACATACAACACCCTTTTTGTCAAAATATGACGTTTAGACGTGACTTACGGTAAAATGACAAAAACCGAACAAGCATCTTGAAAAATACAAAATTATAGAGTTTCTGATTTCTTATAGTAAGTATAAGTTTAAAATACCATAATTTGAATGTTTACTTGTTTTACCAAAATTAACTAAGTCTTTAACCCGGTTTTTTCCGAAAACGAATGTTAAAAGAAAGTGCAGGTACTAAACCCTGTACAAGACCAAAATTGTTGAATAATCAGAACTGGAAATAACATATTTTTGTATAATTTATGTTTTTGGAAAATTTGAAGTCTTAGTTACAAGATCATTCGTTTATTTAAACTATTCTTTCAAAACATATCGTTAAAAACCCACAACACCGGTTAACTGATATTGTCAACTTTTGCAAACACAAGGCATGGCTGTTTAAATAAGAATCATTAGACTTTTGATATCAATGAAATATATATACCTTATATGGTCATACGGTATCCCGAAACCTAACTGAAGACCCGGACTTTCCAAAACTAGAAACTTTATCGAAACCCAAGCAAGTGGATTGAGATGACTGAAACTCTGAGAAGTTGAACTAGATACCCCAAACACACAAAACCAATGTTATAAAAATATTCCAAATGTAATCTTTCCATAAAAGAAACTTTATTCACCGGGAATCGAACATTTGGTCGAAACTTAGAACTAACTTGTACACAATACCAATAATGAATTTATATTGATGTACAATAACTTATTGCTGATTATTATATGCTAGGCTTGCTTGGTGGTTCATAGCATAGTTGCAAGCTCATAGATTGTCTTTCATTTACACATATTGCATACGGTCCAAGGTGAGTTTCGTGCTGCCCTTTTTACTTAAACCTTTTGGGCTGGATACATGTTGGTTTTACTTATGGTTTGATGTTTATCAAGAAGTGTTCTACAACCAAATTTTTGTCCCATCTTTTACTTAATCATTAACCCGAGGAAATGGTCCGGAGCCTCGTATGGGTAGTACTATTCGGGAGACCCCACTCACAGTGACCCTATGTTGGGTGAACCACACTAAGATATGCGGATCGTTGCGGCATATAACCTACTTGTTTGATTATTGCTTTTAGCAGGGTGATAGTCTTGGGCTGTTTAACTTCTAGTATGAGTTGGGGATACTTATGCTAGCTGTTGGTTTGATTGTGGACTTGATTGATGTTCACCATGCTTCATACTTACATACACGCAAAATTTCGCGCTTTTATAAATTAACTCTTTAATGTGTATGTGAGCTAAACTCACGAACTCACAAACTTTTTAGTTTAAGCTTTTTAGCATGTATTCAGGTACCCTGTGGATAGCGATTTGGATTAGCATTTTGCTGAGCATGATTAAGGATATAGGCGAAATTCGAACAATAACAATGAAGATTAGATTCCTAGAAGATTAGTAGAACCTAATACGGGATTGCAACAATGTCAGAAAAGAGATGGTTGTGTAGTACAAACATTCTTTTAAAGAGTCTTTGAAAGAAAAGAGATAGCTGTGTAGTACACATTGTTTTAAATACATAGTACAAACATTGTAGCTTATATTTATCAATAATATCCCGCTGCTTACACTGGTACCAATTTGTCCATAAAACGACTAGTCCCCTATGGCAGGGTGAGACATATATATAATTTATTGATTAAAAAACTTACTTCATAAAGTGAAAGCATATTAGAGTTTTTTTTATTTACAATCTTCAACAATATACATAGTATAATATGTTAATAATAACATTTAAAATTATATTATTTTCAATATTTAACAAACACGGTTAGTTGCTGATTTTTGGATTTCACCAAGTATGTTGTGAAATATATTTTAACAATGCATGGTAGTATAATACGTAAATATTTATTTTTATAAATGTGTGTAGATATAATATAAATAGAGTTTAAAGAAAAGTGAATAATTTAATCATGTTATAGATATAATATAAATAGAGTGTAAAAGAACGGCGAGTAATTATTGATCTATAATATATATTAGTTTTGGATGGAAACAATTGTAAGAATTAACCAAAAAACGACATGTGTCTACAATTATTTTACTTTATTAGAATAAGTAGTTGGTAGGTGTTAGGTTAAAATAAGAAGTTTGATTTTTCTAAGAAAGCTAGGAAGAAGATATATTAGTCATACTACTTTAATATTCAATACCCACATACTTAAATCTCAAAAACCCACTTATATTAATCTAAAAAATTCAATTACATTTTCACTCATCTCCAACAACCACCACCGTTCCATCGCCCACCGCCACCACCTCGCCGGAAAAGTCTTCGAAAATTTTGCCGGAAAATTTCACCAGAAAAGTTGCTGGAAAGTTACCGGTAAACAATCTCCGAGAAATTTCGTCGAAAAAATCGTTATAATAATCTTCAAAAAGTCACAGAAAAGCAATTACCGGAAAAGGTCATTGGAAAACAACTACCGAAAAAACACTATGGAAAAAACACTATGAAAAAAAAACATAATGAACACCGGGTTTGTTGCTAGGCAAGCGATGCTAAAGGCGGAAGCGAGGAAAATTTCTAAGTATGAGAAGGCGTGTGTTGAGAATCAACATGCCTTCATTCCCTTTTGCTTTTGATACATTTAGATCTTGTAACATCCCAAAATTTCTAAGAATAATATTTAATATATTATTTAGTTATGGTGGAAAATTTACTTGAGTTAGTAGAGAAGTAATAAATAATAAAGATGGAAGGCTAATAGGCTAATTAGATGTAATTAATTATGGACCAGAAAGGAAAGATGAGCCTAAGGTACATGGGCTTAAGGGAGTATAAATACCCCATAAAACCCTAATCCTTTCCATTTTCATACATCTCTACACCATAGCCCACACCATAAAAAACACACACTTCTTCAATTCCCGTTTTTGAGAAAACCACCCACCAAGACACAATAATTTTCCCAGATATCTAGCCGTTGGATCGGTCTAAAATTTTATTTGAGTGTTCAAGGTATATAAATGAAGATTCCCATCGATTGGATCTTCGATCGGAAGTCGGGAAGTCCAGTTTTTATCAGCAAAACCATAACAACTTAAAAGTGAAGATTCCAGCGACTGTTCAGCTGTTCCGGAGACTGTAGCGGCGGTTTCCAGTGAAAGAGAGTTGATGGGTTTGTATATCGGGATGCGACGGTTCCGTGGCCGCTTGAATCACTCAAATCGGAGTTCGTTTGATATGGTTTTAAGCCTCTAGAGTGATTTCAGACAAAAACCTCAAAGGTACGTTTTTGTTAAAAAGGCTTACTTTTCATGAACGGATTTACATGAAAATTGGTAGGATGATATATTGGGTCATGATTACTGATAAAGTAGTGAACTTGATAGTAAACGGGTTAGTTGGTTCGTTTCGGGTAAAACGAGTAGTGTTCGCTTTGTGAAAAGGACGGGTAAACGAAGTCGGTTTTGCATGAAACTTAAACCTAGAGTTGATCGGGTCTAAATAAATCATAAAGTTGCCAACTTGGTGATTAAAATGAACTTAATGAACCCATGGTTATGTGCGGCTCGTTTAAAGAAAACCCAAGATCTAGTTTTAAACATTTAAGCCTAAAGGTCCAAACTTTATGACTTCACGAGTCAAGTTTTGGCCGAAAACGGCTAGGAAAACAATTATGAGTCCATACCGAGCTTTGGTAAGATGTTAGCGTTAAAATGGGTAAAGATGACGATAATAAATGACCGATCCGTGACTTAATATTCAAATAAAACTCAGCCCGTTCGCTTACAATGTCCAAAGTCGCTTACATTGGACTTGTTGCTTACATGTGGGTTGATTACAAGGACTTAACCTTAATAAGGGACTCTCTTACTATATAGTCGATTACAAGTTTGAAATCGCATACAATCTGAAAATCTCTTACAATGCAACTCGCATACTAGAACTCGATTACTTTAGAGTTCGCTTACAAGAGGAACTCGCTTATAAAGCTTATGGTCGCTTGCAATGAACAACCCGATTACACATACTTAGTTGATCACACTGGGATCGTTCACTTTGTACTCGATAACAACAATCCATTTGATTACAAGGAGGATTCAATTACTCCTAGGACTCGCATACAATGGCCTTATCGAATGCAATATACAATTCGCATACACCCCTAAGTTTCGATTAAAAGTTGACATCGATTACAATAGTCATCGACTACCATGTGACTCGATTACATATGATCAATCTATTATGTATTGGTTCATAAAACAAGCCATTCGATTACAAGAGCGAGACCCGATTACAATTAACCTACTCGATTACAATATAGTGAGTCGAATACTGTTGGGTCAAGATTTGACACAAAACTGATCAGATGGAAGATTGGAATCTTCTCAACCTCCTTGGAATTCGCTAAGTATGGATCCGGGTACACCTCAGACCTCCGAGCATGCTTTTACTTAGCCGGGTACGATATTTTGTCTATCTGGCAGAGTTATCTTCACTGAGTCTCCTTTAGTGAATATCCGAGCAGGGTTTGCAAACTAGTGCATTACCGGGTATGGTTCACTAGTATACGCAAGTCCGGGTAAAGATCACTTTATCAAGCAGGATTGTTCTTCTTAGCCAAGTAAAGTTCACTTCCGAGTAAGCTTTAGGAAAAAAAAGCTCATGAAGCCAAGAAATTGGAAGACCGGGGCAAGGTATTCATTAATAAGTATGGTCCAGGTAGGCTTGATAATCTAATGATATATCTCAAGTATCATCGGGCAAGGTTCAACTTAAGCAAGGAACAGTGCAACCGAGCACACTTTGCTAATAAGTTATTTTCTAACAAAGGGTTGAAGGGACCATTGAAGAACAAGGTTGCTCGTAAGGGTTTGTCGGGCAAAGTCTGGCAAAGTCAAGAAGATTGAAGTCTACCCGGTGAGTATTTTACTTGGTAAAATACTCTTCAAGTAAAGTCTACCCGGAAACTAATCCCGAGCACACTTCTATGTTACCAAGTTATGAAGGATGGCCGAGCATACTCGGAAAGACAAGATTGATGCAAAGCCTACCCGGAAGACTTGTTTTACACTTAGAATATTTCTGAATATGTATTATCGGATAGGGTTTCTAGAAGGAATGACAGCTGTCCACAGGTGTCAGGCCTATAAATAGAATAATTTAGGGCACACCTGGTGTAACGATTCCGGCAAAATCAGGTATACCCTAACCGGTATATACTATTTATGAGTTATATAATACTGAATATATGAATTATAATGTGTTTATACGAGTATGTATGATTCACAGTACGAATTATACTCGATTATACAGTTAATCGTATTAGAAATACGATTAACCGATTAACGGTTATTGAAGCCCGAACGTATCAGGGATACATTATAGACGGGATATATGATATTTAGTGATGTTTACGAAGTATTAAAGCTTCGGGATGAGTGAATTAAAGCACAGAAAAAGGATTTCGATTTAATGATACGTCGGTACGTTAAACGAAACCTTTAATACCAAACCGAGCAAGAGACGATCGATCAAGCCGAAAAAGATGCACAATTATTAATAATATGATGTATTAAGTTAATGAAAGTCATGGTTTAAGTTTTTGAAGTTTTTAAATCGGTTTTATATAAATTTCATTTTTAAGCCGAAGAACTACCGTTTTAGCCTCGTTTTAAGCCGAATTAAACGTTTAACCAAAAAACGAACTGAACCAGATTATCCAAAACATTATCCAGATCTCCGATATCCGAATGTGTGGTTAGAAATGGAGAGGTGGGTCCCACCCCACCTCCCTCTCACTCCGGTCGCAATAAGGGGTAACCCCCCTTTTGCTTTATCATTTTTTTTAAACACCACATTCAACCTTCATCATTCTCTCTCAATCTCTTGAGCTAAAACCCGAGTTTTGAAGCAAGAACAACGAGGTAAAGATCGAATTATAGTCGTTTTCATCTACCTTTCTCGAGTTATTTGCAAGAAAATGAGGTTTCAATGATGAAAACCGATTCTTGCATGATCAAGTGATGTATACGGGTTATACAAGGGATCTTGGTCCAATAAAGAAGTTAAACGAATCAAAAACGAATTTTTACGGTTAAATCTTTGTTTTAGTATCATAACCGTAACCATGAAAGAAATGGCTTGATCGTGAGTGTGACTTGCTTGGTATTGTGGTATGTTGTTTGTAGGCTCTGTGTTTAGTGGTAGATAAGGCGGAAAGACGAGTTTGTAGCTTGTAGTGGCGGAAAACGAAAGGTATATTCGGTTTATGTCGGTGTATGTGTTTTTGGACAGATTGTTGGTCGTTTAGAGTTAGGTCATGAAATTTTACAGAGGTGTTAAACAAATGAAAATATGAGTTCTGTGAATTTTTTGTAATATTTGGATAAAGGATGAATATTTGGTGAATTTAATGCTCGGTTTTGGCCAAAAATGGTGAAAAATAGTTAAATATCATGAAAAATTCTGAAAAATTGCAGATAAGCTTTTCATATCATGTATAAGTCACACACAAAATTTGAGGTCCGTTGGAGAAGTCTAAGTAGGCTTTTCGGTTAAACGAGTTCTAGGGATTTCTAGCTCGGTTTTAGTAAAAAGGGCATGTAAAAGAAGATTTTGGTTCTGGAAATATTACAGGGGACTATGTGGATGGCAGGGGACATCCAGGAAAAATTTGGGATTTTTCTAAGATCGTTTGGTATTTACGACATATTTAGTGTTTAAATGGTGTTTAAAAATAGATAAATAAATTTTAAATATAGAAATTAATTCTGGAAATATTTTTATAAAATTTCCCACTGTTAAAAAGTGATTTTTGCAAAATTTCAAGATCCGAGAGTAAACGGATAATTATTTGTGCTAATTATCAAACTTTTAAAGTTAAAACGTGTAAACCAGTGAAGTTCGCTTAAGCGAGCTGACTGGTGAATAAAAACCCTAAAAATGAACTATTTTCATATAAATGAGTTAAACAAGTAAAAATAAATCATCCGAAAATAATTCGGATGATTTGAGTAATTTTAACCTATTTTAACAAGTTCCGGTACGCTAAAGACGGAAACGGGTTCCGCGGCCAAACGGGGCGTCTAAACCGAGCTCAAATTTCACAACTTTACTTAAACTATCAGTCAACGACTATTTTCGGGTCGTGTGTGACCAAACTCATTTTTGAAACATAAAAACGAATAACCGTGCTAGGCACGCAAAACGAGAAAAACGACTAATAGTAATTTGGACCATGGAACTCTAAACGACATCACAATCTGAGTCCGGAGAAGTGTTTCTGGGTTAACATTGCCCCCGGAACAGGTACAGTACTGGGTTAACAGTGTCCCCAGATGTACCGATCGATAAGGTTAAAGATTATATAAACATTAATTGTATAATAACGATCGTAGGGATCATATTACAGATTGGACGTGTTAATTGATAATGATTGTTGTTACCTGCTTGCATGTGCTAAGGTGAGTTTCACGAGCCCCTTTTTCTGAATTGTTTTAAATGTTTTCCCGGGGCGGAAGCATGTTACTACTGAAATATTTAAGTACATTCTGAACGCATGGATTTGCGTGGATTTTACTGAACGCATGGATTTGCGTGGATTTATATATATTGTTTATTGTACGGGAATCGTACGGAAATGTACTAAGATGGTAATTGTCTGAGTTGTTAATATTGTAAGGTCCCGCAACAGTGTTCTGGGTTAACAGTGTCCCCAGATGTCATTGGAAGTGTTCTGGGTTAACAGTGTCCCCAGAGGTTATTGGAAGTGTTCTGGGTTAACAGTGGGTTTCTGGGTTAACAGTGTCCCCAGAGGTTATTGGAAGTGTTCTGGGTTAACAGAGGTTTCACTTGTGGGCTCAGCATAATTACATCGATAATATTATATTTTGATATTGATATATCATGGTTACTCGAATTGTGAAACTCACCAACTATTCGTAGTTGACCCGTTTTCTCACATGCTTTTCAGGTACAATTAAGATGAAGTAATTGCTTACGTGCTAAGTGCTTGATGTGTGTAAGATTTGCGTGCAGGATGTTAGGATACATTATAACAAATAGAGTTATGTATCGTATGGTATGATGTGTGTATCACCTAGACGGTAATGAAATACGAGATAATGTAATTTTGAAGTATATTAATGCATTCAGTTTTCTTTATAAACAATGTGGTTGATATCAGAGGTGTCTGTCGCATCCTGTTTACGTTTCCGCTGCGGTTGCGGGGTGTTACACCTGGACACACAACAAGGCAGACAGTCACATTTATTAAGAAAGAATATTATGTGTGACGGAAAAAACCTTCCTTATCAAGAAACCCTAAAACGATTATCCACTTTGTATGATTCATTTATATAAATGGAAATCTTTTGAGTAAATCTTGTTTGTGTTGATTACCTTTGAATACTGTTTAAGCAACCATATGTTTGTTATTGATTCCGCCTTTAACAAACGGTGAACTTTCTAAATATAGCAACCCGTCATTAACTCCCTTGTCAACACATCTATTTTTGTGAGTTATGACATGATTAGAGTAAGATCCAGCTGAAATCGGGGACCTGACAAGTGGTATCAGAGCTTGTTGCTACTATTTTGGAAATATTCTTATTGCTGATTGAAGATTTGAAGAAAGATGACGTATGCAGACCACTGTTTCATTGATTTGTGACGTCAGCAGCTCTGTTTTTCATTTTTCTTCCAGATCTACAATATACTGGTGTTTTCTCTTCCTTATTTCAATTAAAGCTTTAATCTTTATATCTAAATCTTTCTCTAATCATATTAGACACATCAGATCTGAACAACCTGTTTTCAGATCTGATTATTTTTTAAAACTTTGATTTTTACTAAGAAACTGATTTTTTAAGTCTTTGAAAATGTTTGGATATGAGGAACAAGAGGTGTCTACTAACAAGATACCAAGATTGTATGGACAGGAAAACTTTACCAAGTGGAAAGTGCTTTTTGAAGCAGCAGTGTGCTACAATGATGTTGATATGTGGAACTCCATCAAGAATGGTCCACAAGCTGCAGCTGAAGAAGGTGCAAATACAGCTGGAACTGCAGCTCTAAGAGAAAGAATGAGAAAGATGGATGACAGAGCCTTAGCTATGATTAAGCTAGGACTGTCTTGGGAGATTTTAACCAAGGTGGCACATCACACAACTGCCAAGCAAATGTATGATGCCATCCTTGAGATGTATGAAGGGAATACTGAGCTGAAGAACATAAATAAGCAAATATTGAAGCAACAGTTGGAAAGGTTCAAGTATAAGGAATGAGAAAGGTTGAAATCAATACTAGAACGTTTTCTAGGTATTGTGAATGAGTTGAGGAAAACTGATTATGTCATAACTGACTTTGATTTAAATACAAAGTTACTCAATTCAATGTCAAAAAAATGGTATACTGCTTGCAAGTTCATCCTTCAGAAGCATAATTTCAATGACTTGAAATTGGATGATGTGATATGCTTCCTTAAGGCTGCAGAACTGGAGATGATAGAGAATGAAATGATTAAAGAAGAAAGACCCTGCTTCAATGGTTTAAATGCATTGATTGCACCCATGGGAAATTTGACTACCAAGAATCAGCAACAAATTCCCATTATTGAAGAACCAGTTGAGCACAATGTTGATACTCCAAAGTCTTTTATTGGTGGTAGCACAAGTAATCAAGGAAATCAGCAGAGATTCAATGTGCAACTGATTGATTACACTGTTACTGCCTCAATGGCAAGTGGGAATGTACCTCACTCTAGTGGTGGAAATGGTCAAAGCAATGAAACACAGGCATTGCTGTCTATGTTTACCGATTCATATAATGCATTTGTTGCAAAGAATCTAATTCACACAAGTGTTGTACAAGATGATTTAGAGCAAATTGATGCAAATGATTTAGAAGACATGGATTTGAAGTGGCAAGCTGCCATGTTAGCTTTGAGAAGTAAGAGGTTGTATAATAGAACTGGTAGATCTCCGGTTTCTGGTCCTAATGAGAGGATTGGATTTGACAAGTCAAAGGCAATCTGCTACAATAGCCAACAGCCATGACATTTTTCAAGAGAATGCAAATTTCCAAGGAATTATCAGATGAATCAATTCCAAAATCAACAACGAAGAGGTCAACAGCAATACCAGCAGAATCAACAAAGAAACAACAACCAAAACTTCAACAACAACTTCAATCCCAACAACAATTACAATCCCAACTTCAACAACTTTCAGCCTCAAATGAATAATCTTAATCAAGGGGTGCATCAGAATCAAGGTTTTCAAATAAACAATAATCAGAACCTTCAAGCAGTTCAAAATGTTTCAAACAACACTGTTCCAGCCAACCAAAATAAACCAAGAAACCAATGAAATGTGGCAGTTACTACACAACATGAAGGTAACTTTGATTGGAACAATCATGAAGAAGACATTGCAGATGATATCAAGAGAGCAAATGTGGCATTCATTGCTATAATTGAGAAAGAAACTGCATCTGCATCTCAGGTACAATATGCTCCTACTGTTGATTTAAATGAACATATCAATGAATTGAAAACAAAAGTATGCAAGCTGGAAAGTGAGTGTTTTAGGAAACAAAGCATCATCAATACATATGAGGCAAGTGAACTGATAAGTGAGGAAAGAATGAAAAGTTTGGAAGAGGACTGTATAAACAGCTACAGAGCTCAAAAAAGGTTCACAACTGAAATAGATGGGTTGAAGAAAATGGTTATAGAAGAAAAGGTACAGAACACAAAACTACAAGTTTATAATGAATTTTTGAAGAACTTGATCTCCACTGGAAACATCTGTGGAATTTTAAATCAATTTAAGGAAGAATACAAGTACAAAGCAGTACCACCACCATTCAACAACAACTTTATGCCAAAAGTTGATAAAGAGAAAAGAAATGCATATCTACAACAATTCATAGATGTTTTTCAAGACAAAGAATAACTTGTAGATTTGTATAAGAATATTGAGGTGAGTGAAGAAGGAGAGTTTGTTGTGAAGAAAGAATTGAAAGAAGAAAAGTCAATTGGAGTTCAAGTCTCTGAAGATGACCTTGAGTCAATTGATTTGGATCAAGATGACTTGAGTGATTTGAGCGATCAAATTACTGAAGAGGAAATCAAAGCTGCTGAAATAGGAAGAAAATACAAGAAACCAGAGTCTGTTGATCAACTTTCAAAGTATCCACCAGTCCCACCAAGAATGAAGAAACAAAATGATAGGATGAAAAGAGAACATGTATCTTTTGAGATTTGTGAAAAGAAGAAGATAAGCTACAATGCAGTCAGGCCACCAAGCAAGGCTGTGTTGAAAAGGATAAAGCAAAACAAAAAGGAGAGAATAACTGAAGAAGTTGAATCAGAAAACTTTATCCCAGTTTATCTAGTCTTCTCTAGTCATGAAGTACTGGATGTTGGAGAAGTAGAAACTATGGAAGAATATGAAAAGAGACAGTCAAGGGTTAGAGAAAACAGCGATGAAGAACCTATGATTATGGAAAAGGTTATCTTTGTCAAAAGAAAACTTGACAGACAGGATATCAAGTTTGAGGAGTTTGTGCCTTTTTCAATTGATTTGATGGTTTAAAGAATCAGAAGACTCTAGGAGTCAAGACACCTAAGCCAAGTGAAAGGTTAAAGAAACCAAAAGAACATAGAAATTTAAAGGCAAGGTATGGTGCAAGAAGTGTGATGAATATGGTCATCACACATACTCATGCAATGAGAGATTGAAATTTCAACCATTTCATGTCCCAGATGGAACAAAGTGTGGTCAAGACTTTGTCCTATACAAACAGAAGTATGATGTATATCTGGGAAAAGGAAAGGTGTGTGGAAATGAAACCATGAACAGAGAAGAAAAGAAATCTGAAAAGGAGACAAGAATTGAGAAGAAAGATGAAGTAAAAAAAAAGAAGCAAGTGACAGAATCAGCAAGGAGAAGTAAATCTCCTAAGAAGCATGAGAAATTGACCAAAAAGAACTATCAGCCATTGAGAATCAAACAAGATACTCAATCAGTCAAATCTAATGAATCTCAAGAATCATCAAGCAGTGAGAATACAAGAAGAAAAGGTGCATATCCTAGAAAGAAACCAACAGAACTCACTGGTGATGAGAAGTTTTTGCTAAAACATGGATATGAACCACATGGTTTCCTTTGGAGACCCAAGACTAAAACTAAAGTTGAGATAGTTGCTGATGTGAGAGACTACTCTGAAAGGAAAGATTATGTGATCAAAGACTATAACACTGACTCAGCTGAATTACAGACCTCAACTTCACTTGTTAAAACCCCAAGAGAGTGTGGTTATGAAACTGATAATTCAGACAACTTAGAAGTCACTCATGAAGATCCAGAACCAACAACACTCACTTCCCAAGCTGTCAAAGAAACTGAAATTGATGAGTTGCAAGCTGTAGAAGCTTGCACTTCATCACTCAACTAATCAAACTCTTTCTTTTGTGCAGGAACAATCCACTCCTCAAAATGAAATATGGTATATGGATAGTGGTTGTTCTAGGCACATGACTTGTGACAAAATATCACTTGTTATCTATGAAGAAAAGTATGAAGGACCTGTAGCATTTGGGAGTGATGAAAATGGTGGAAAGATTGTGGGGAAAGGAATCTTAACAAATGGAAAGGTTTCTTTTGATAATGTGTTTCATGTTGAAGGTCTTCAGTATAATCTACTGAGTATATCACAAATGTGTGATAAGGGATACAAAGTCAGTTTTGATGATTCCCACTGTTTCATCCTAAAACCTGAGTTTGTCATTCCACCTGAAATGATTATGATGATGGCACCAAGAAATGGCAACTTGAATGAATTGAATATGAAAGAAGCTGTTCCAAGAGGGGGTGCATGTTTTGTTTCCAAAGCCACTGAAAATGAGTCCAAATTGTGGCATAGGAAACTATGTCATGTGAACTTAAAAAACATGAATAGACTTGTCAAAGGTGAGCATGTCATAGGCTTACCTACAAGAGAGTTCAAATTGGATGATCATTGTAATTCATGTCTAAAGGGAAAACAACACAAATCTACTCATAAGCCTAAGCTCATCAATTCAATTGATCAAATACTTGAATTACTTCACATGGATCTTTTTGGTCCTGTGAGTGTGCCAAGTATAGGAAAGAAAAGATACTGTCTTATGATCATTGATGACTATTCAAGATACACTTGGGTTTATTTCCTAAGTACCAAAGATGAGACTGCAGAGTTGATTAAGGGTTGTGTTACAATGATTGAGAACAAGTTGAATAAGAAGGTTAAAATGATGAGAAGTGACAATGGTACTGAGTTCAAGAATGGAGTTATGCAATAATTTTGTACAGAAAAGGGAATACTTCAACAATTCTCAGCTCCTAGAACTCCTGAACAAAATGGTGTTGTAGAAAGAAGAATAAGAACTTTAATTGAGGCTGCAAGAACCATGTTAGCAGATGCTAATCTGCCTGTTACTTTTTGGGCTGAAGCAATAAACACTACTTGCTATCTTCAGAACAGGGTGCTTGTAAACAAAAGGCATAACAAGACTCCATATGAAATATTCCACAACAGAAAGCCTTATATCAAGTTTTTCAAGCCCTTTGGATGTAAATGTTTTCTTTTGAACACTAGAGATTATTTGAACAAGTTTCAAACAAAGTCTCTAGATTGTTTCTTTGTTGGATATTCTACACACTCAAAAGCTTACAGAGTATATGTGAAAGACCATTTGAGTGTCATAGAATCATCTGACATCATTTTTAATGAGAATCAATTCAATACAGTTGATGGTGCAGCATGGCTATTTGATCATGAAAAGTTAATAAGGTCTTTCAAGATTTATCCTGAAGACTTTGATGATTCATTCTACAAGACCAGTGTAATTGAAGAGAAAAAGAAGAAACCACTGGACTTAGAAGAATTGTGGAAAAAGGTTGCTAAAAAAGAAATGGAATATACCTTTGTGAAGAATTCCTCAAATGATATTGTTGAACAAGTTCAAGAAGATAATCAAGATGTTCAGAATGATCAAGTTCAGAGTGAGGAAGACTCAAGCAACCAATCAAGTGAAGAAGAAGCTACATCTACTGCAAGATTTCAGCATTTATTTGAAAGCTTAAATATTGGAAACAATGGTGCATCTACTTCAGGACAACATAATGATGAAGCACCAGAATTTCATGATGCAGGGACTGATTTGATCATTGAAGAACAGGAACTCAATGAGTCAAATCTTGACACAACTGTGTCTACAGATATGATTGTTCAAACTCCTTATGTGGAAAAGAATCATCCTTCTGAAAACATCATTGGAGATTTGCATGAAAGAGTTACAAGAAGTCACTCAGAATTTGCAAACATCTGTCTTTACTCCTGTTTTCTATCCCAAATAGAAACTAAGAATATTGCTCAAGCACTAAAAGACAATAGTTGGGTGGAAGCCATGCAGGAAGAATTGGCACAGTTTAGAGATCTACACGTGTGGGATCTTGTTGATAAGCCATTTGACAGATATGCAATAGGAACCAAATGGGTTTTGAGGATCTTTTGTATCCAAACAGGGTGTATAAGATAAACAAAGCCCTTTATGGATTGCATCAGGCTCCTTGAGCATGGTATGATGAGCTGTCAAATAATCTTATTGAAAATGGTTTCAAAAGAGGAGCCATTGACAAGACACTCTTCTACAAAGGAAAGGGATCAGACTTGCTTCTGTTACAAGTGTATTTTAATGATATCATCTTTGGTTCCACAAATGAACAAATGTGTATGGAGTTTGAAGGGGTAATGAAGTCCAAATACAACATGAGTTCAATGGGAGAAATGAACTTCTTTCTTGGATTACAAGTTCAACAAAAGGCTGAAGGGATCTTCATTCATCAAAATAAGTATGTGCAGGACATCTTGAACAAGTTCAACTGTCATGAGTACAAAACTGCCTCAACTCCAATGGATACCAAGGAAAAGATGATTGCAGATGAAAAGGGGGAGCCTGTATATGAACATGAATACAGAGCAAAAATTGGATCTCTGATGTATCTGAATGCTACAAGACCAGATATCATGTTTGATGTATGTGTGTGTGCAAGATTCCAGTCAAGTCCAAGAGTCTCCCACATGAATACTGTTAAAAGAATATTCAGATATTTGAAGGGAAGACCAGATTTGGGAATTTGGTATCCAAAGAATCAATCATTTGATCTAATTGCCTACACAGACAGTGATTATGATGGCTGCAATATGAGCAGAAAGTCAACATTAGGAGGATGTCAATTCTTGGGAGAAAGGCTAGTGTCATGGCAATGCAAGAAGCATACAACTGTCTCAATCTCAACTGCAGAAGCTGAATATGTTGCTGCATCTGCCTGCTGTGCACAAGTTCTATGGATTTAAAATCAGATGCTGGACTATGGTTAAAATTTTCTGAACACCCCTATTCTTATTGATAATACTGCTGCATATTTTACTATTAAGAATCCAGTTCAACATTCTAAGACTAAGCACATTGAAATCAGACATCATTTCATCAGAGATTGTAGTGAAAAAGGTTTGATTTAAATGCAAAGAGTTGATACAAGTGACAATTTGGCTGACCTATTCACCAAACCACTTGATAGAACCAGGTTCAACTTTCTTTTGAAAGCCCTGGGAATGATCAACTCTGATGAAATCTGATTAAGGATGTGTGCTTGGTTGTTTACCTCTATGTTCTAAATGATTACTTTGTTTAGAAGTTTCACAAATTGAATGTTACGTGAATATGCTTGAGTATGTTAATGAATATATTGATTGAATATACTTGAGTATGTTACTGAATATATTGACTGATATGTTCTTTGACTAATTAATGTATGCAAAAATGACATAAGTGATTTGACTAATGTGTTTGCATGTTTATCAGTGAATGTGCATTTGTGATGTTAAGATGAGTAGTCATGCTATGAATTACTTGTTAAATGCTTATCTGACAACACTGCTTAATTGCTTGAATATGTGTTTTATCTGATCTTCTAATGTTGTTATGATGGAATAGACTTTGAATGTGTGTACTGTATGTCTGTCTTGATGATGTTATGTTTGATTAAGATTTGATTATGTGCTGCAACTGTTTATGTCAAAATGTGTTTTATGACAAAATTAAGTGATAAAATGAATTTTGCATAAATACTATATTTTGAACCAAAACATGAGCATGTTGTTAATGGTGTAGAGACATGATAAGATTATTCAGTTCAAGCTTTAAAGAAGCTTAAAAGAAGGATTTTTCAATGAAAAGTCTCAGGTAGTTATCTTTGCTGAAAATTATATCATTTGCCCAGTTGGAAGGACATACACCTGTGTATGTTTTGTCCTGAAATCTGCAAAGATTAAAAGGATAGCCATTAACCAGAAAACTGAAAGCATTTAGGGAAATTGTAACTTGTTTCTTATTCCTTCACTTAAAATTATGTCAATAGCTTTGACTTTGAAAGGACATATATTCACATGTATGTTTGGTCCTGTTGACCACTTGTGGTCAAACAGAACAGCCATTTACCTGACAAATAAGAGAAATTGGGGTGACTGAATATTAAACTGAATATTAATGGGAAATGATAGTACATTGACTACTTAGCCAATCATATGGATTTATTAGGCTAAAAGGGCTCTTAGTACAGTCATTGACATGTATGGTTGCTTTCTCATGATATGTAAAATCTAAGGTGATATAAACTTAAAGAAAATGCTAAAATTTATGTGGAGTTACATTGTTGTCTATGCATGTTCCTAGATAAATCTTTTCAAATGATAGGCAGAAAAGTGATTATCCAGTCATACACAAGCCTTTTGGTCTTTGGTTACCCTAAATGAATCATCTTTTAAAGGAATGACAAAGAACTGATGTGAACTACTTTAATTTCAAATGTTTATTCAACATTTTCACAAATTTTTATTGAGAAAATACAAACATGAGGGTTAATTACAGAACTACAAGGGTGGAGGCAATCATATAAGTCCTTTAAACATCCTGAATGAAAGGCCTGTAAGACCGACTTGCGTGGCATGTAAGTCCAACGTTCAACCTCACATATGTTTGTAGATTTGAAAAAAAATATCTTATTAATTTTCAAAAATATGTT
Source organism: Bidens hawaiensis (assembly GCF_021521415.1). NCBI lineage: Eukaryota > Viridiplantae > Streptophyta > Magnoliopsida > Asterales > Asteraceae > Bidens > Bidens hawaiensis. Next base: position 128,815 of record NW_027494357.1, on the reverse strand, counting down.
ATGTCATTAAAGTTTTTAACCAAAACCAGGGGGTCAAAGTCAAATTGGGGTGATCTGGGGAAATCCATATAAGCCTTGAGGATAGATAAGGAGCATCAGAAAACAATATGTGTTATCCATTGAATTTTCTGCAAAATTAATTGAAAATAATCATATCACCAAAGAAATGAAAATCATGTTAAGTCTAGACCTGCTGTTGACCTGTATTTGTAGTCATAATAATGCTGAGAATGAAGTATTGAGAAAGCTGCTTAGTCAATATGATCCCATTTCTGAGATCTTTTCAGTTTACAAAAGGAAATTGTTCTGAAATGAAACATAACTGAAATTTGATCTCTAAATGCACCATTTGCTCTTAAACTATGATCTTTAAAGATAAAATTGTTCTGACAAATTTGACAACTGGTTTAAGTCAAAAAGTGTTGCATTTTGCCTAAAATAGGTTGAATATGTTAATTCGGGTAAGGTTTGATGTTATTAGACATTCCCAAGCACAAACTGTTTGATTATGTATTTTCGAGTAAGGTGTGATGTTCTCAAAACCTTCCCGAGTACAAAACAGTTGAATATGTTTGCATATGCATTTTCGGGTAAGGTTTGATAATTCATAGCCTTTCCGAGCAAGCTTTGTCATTTTTGACTAAGTTTATGATTTTCGGGCATGCTGTGAAGTGTTTACACTTTTCGGGTAAGGTACACCATTGTACAAATTTCTCGAGCAAGCTTGAAGTCTTGAGATGATTATGTGTTCTAGCTAGCCTATTAACAAGAGAAATTGTTTCGGGCAAGCTTTGCATTTTGTTTATGCTAATTGTTATTCCAAGCAAACTTTGTGAACTCCTTGAGTACACCTGGTAAACTTTGTATATGTGAATATGTTTTCTTTGAAATTACAAGTGTTTTCGGGTAAACCTTGTTTTCCGAACACACTTTATATTTCGGGTACACTTTGGTTCCCCTAATATACTTGGTAATTTTCAAAATTTGATTTTCCGAGTACACTATCTGCTAGAAGTCCTTTTCGGGCACACTTTGTACTCTAGGAAGATTATTCGAGTATACTTTGCATAAGAAGGTTGTTCGGGCACACTAACATTATGATGGTTGCTCGGGCACACTATGTTTTCGAGTATGCTTGATTGAATATACTTTTATTGTAATTGATTGCAGATGATTCTTATTTTTCTTAGGATTTTTGCTAGATTAAGATTTTAATTTAAATTTGAGAAATTTATATGGGCATCTTAATTGATTCCTAGTAAGAATGTTTATTTGATATTTTGTACTTGATTAATTATCTTGTGATTAATTTCTCAAGAAATCTGGTATTTCGGGTAAGCTTTCTTCATAGTGTCTTGACTTTAAATTACATAGCTTGATCAAGAAAGGTTTGTGATTAAAAGGGCTTAATATTATTCGGGTAAGATTTGTGTAAGAGGGAGTATACCGAGTAGACTTTGCAAAGGATTACTTTTCCGAGTAAGGTTTGCTAAGCCTAAAAGGGCGGAGTAGCTATCCCCATGCCAAAAATATTTACGATGTTCAGTAGCTTTTCCATGGCTTCCCTTGCATTACCGGGTATGAGTGGTTTTGTTGCAGAAGTGATAGTCTTTTTAGGAATAAAATCGGGGTACATACCAATGCCTATTACAGGTAGAAAAATGGAGATGGAAACAAATAACTCACGCGGTCCAGAATCAAAAACATAAGAGTACTAATTGAATCTTTACTAAAAAAACTAATTTGACTAACAAAACTGATTCGGTTGAATTGACTTGTTCAATCTAGACGATTTACATACCAATGCCTATTACAGGTAGAAAAATGGAGATGGAAACAAATAACTCACGCGGTCCAGAATCAAAAACATAAGAGTACTAATTGAATCTTTACTAAAAAAACAAATTTGACTAACAAAACTGATTCGGTTGAATTGACTTGTTCAATCTCGACGATTGAATATAAATAGGCTATTATGAGTTCGAGCAAGCCGCTATGGTGAAATCGGTTGATTTGAAGCACTTCTTTTTACACTATTTCAGAAACCCAAGGACTCAATCGTAAGGATAAGTAAAATACAGGATTTCCAATCCTAGCAGGAAAATGAGGGAAAAGGATACTCAATTGAAAGTAACAAAATCGGGGTACATACCAATGCCTATTACAGGTAGAAAAATGGAGATGGAAACAAATAACTCACGTGGTCCAGAATCAAAAACATAAGAGTACTAATTGAATCTTTACTAAAAAAACTAATTTGACTAACAAAACTGATTCGGTTGAATTGACTTATTCAATCTCGACGATTGAATATAAATAGGCTATTATGAGTTCGAGCAAGCCGCTATGGTGAAATCGGTTGATTTGAAGCACTTCTTTTTACACTATTTCGGAAACCCAAGGACTCAATCGTATGGATATGTAAAATACAGGATTTCCAATCCTAGCAGGAAAAGGAGGGAAACGGATACTCAATTGAAAGTGAGTAAACAGAATTCCATACTCGATCTCATAGATACATATAGAATTCTGCGGAAAGCCGTATTCGATGAAAGTCGTATGTACGGCTTGGAGGGAGATCTTTCATATCTTTCGAGATCCACCATACAATATGGGGTAAAAAAGCCAAAATAAGTGATTTTAGCCCTTAGAAGAAAATTTCCTATTATTCCTTGTTACTGGACGACTAACCAATTCCTTAAAAGATAAAAAAAGATTTCAACAAAAAGCGCTTATACAACTATGAATAACATGGTGTGCAGTATCGGTTAGCCATAGACCTCCAGTTACGGAGTCTAATCCTCCACGAAAATTAAGAAAGTCCCCATATTTTGACCAATTCAAGGTGAAAAATTGGGTTGCTCCCTCGGCAAAACTGGGAGAAAGTTGAGCCAACAGATCCCGATTCAAGATAAATTCATGAGGAAGTGGTATTTCTTTAGGATCTACTCCAGCGTTTAGAAATTGGTTAATAGGTAAAGATACATGTACTTGATGCCCCGCCCAAGAGAGAGACCCAAGTCCTAGTAGCCCCGCTAAATGTTGTTGAATTTGTCTTAGATGGATGGTCCACTTTTATGAGTATTGCAATGAGTTTTATTATCCTTTTTACTTTTAATATGTATATTTTTTTTTAGTTATTGTATCGTTACGAATGTAACCAAAACCAATTGAACTCGCGATGCTCAAGTTTTACCGACCGATACACGTAGTTTGAAATGTGTTGTAACTGAGACTGACCAAATTCGTACACTACCAAGGTTTTTCAAGGGTGGTTATTTTGACGTAGGTTTGCCTCTGGCCTAGATTAACTTACTAGATTAACTTAAGTGAAATGAAGTCTCTATCGCTCTACTTAAAAATCAAATATGAAACTTCATGCACCTTAAAGTTCATAGGACGAAAAGAGGTTTTTTTGAGGCCCTGATACTCAGCCTAGCATTGAATAGACTAGGTATTCACCTTATCAATATATCAAATCAACGGTGGGGTCTGTTTGGCACCTAACTGGGCACCTAAATCGGACCGTGTTCGATTTTCCACAATTTTTTCCATACCTCTGTGTAAATAACCCAATATTGGTTCACAGTCAATAACATCTTCACCATCTAGAGTAACAATGAGTCGAAGAACACCATGCATTGATGCGTGGTGAGGTCCCATATTTACTATCATGAGGTCTTTTCTTGTAGATGGTACAGTCATAGGTTTTTCCTAATTCATTCTTCCATGAATTGCTGAAAGCGAAAAGAAGTTCATCAAACTTTAAGCGAAGAATTCAAATTAACGAGTTTTTCTCTTTCGAATATCCAACCGCCCTATACTTACGAAGTTGATTGGCATTAACCCTAGATCGTTGCCCCTGAGAAATTAATCAATACTTTCTACTCGAGCTCCATTGCAAACTATTTACATTACAATTGCAACCCAATAAAAAAAGAAGGGTTCTAGTAGAATAGAAAAACGACGTGGAGCCTTTCCTTATAACGAACGTAAAAAAAAGAATTCATTAAACTTATCCAATTAACTTCTCATTGATGGATTGTTTCATCGAGATCCAATCCAAATCACGATGTCATTTTCTTGTTCTTAAATGGGCCTCTTTAATCTTTTTAGGTTTATGCTCTATTCCGGGTAAAAAAATATTTGTTTTAAAATATCAAGTGGACAATATTACTATTTGACAGCTAATAATTCACAAAACGACAAAAAACATTTAAAACCCACTTTCAAAAGGTATATAAGAGGGAGTTAGGCAAAATTTTCAACATTATATTTCCCTCTCTCTCTCTCTCTCTCTCTCTCTCTTTCCACTGCAACTGCTTATTCGCAAAGAAACCCAACCGACCTGTCGCATTCATTATTAATCCAAACCCTAACATGAATCAGCCCTCTAATTCCAACTCGGTAAGCATCAATAATGTGTTTTCCGATCATGATTAGACTATAATGGGCATTGATTATGTATTTATTTACTAATATTTTGTTTATGTGCTTAGGTTATAAACTTGTCGAAGAACAGGTTCTTGATGATTTTTCTCTCTTTCTTCTTCATTTTTATACCTTGAAATTGCTTAAAGTATTGAACTTTATGACTAATTTCAGTTTGAATATGTTTGTTTATATGATTCAGATATGGCAGACGATGAACCCAAATATGTCTTCGAACCAAAACACAACATGTGTGCATTGTTACATTTCACACCTGACAATGAGCCGATGGCGAGGATGATAGCATGGATGGCACGGTCAAATGTCAGTTTTGCGTTCACTGAAAGCCCTGTCATCTACAGAAATCATTCTTTGGATTTCTGGAGATCTGCAGAACTGGTAGAAGACATCAATGGTAAAAGAATTGAAGCAACCGTTGCTAGACAGAAAATACATATTACAGAAAGGTTGATAAGAAGATGTCTACGGTTAAATGATGGTGATCATAATTCTATAAACTTCAGCACACCTCACTTGATGAACATATTTGAAGAAACAATGGGGTATCAAGGAACAGTACATGATGAACATTTTCAAAAGGGTATGTTCCCTATGTTGTACATGTTTCTTATTCATCATGTGATACATGGATTTGCCCCAAGGAAGGGATCATGGACCTTGATGAGTCATGATTTGGCAAATGCCACGGTTGGAATTATGTATGATCTACCCTTCAATTTTTCAAAGATGATATTTGAAGGATTAATAGGAAACTTGAAGAAGGTAGAAAAGAAATGATTTTTACAATACCCAAGGTTCCTACAAATAATCTTCAATAGTGAACTCCAAGATCTACCTACTGTTGGAACTACACACCTACTGCAAGACCCTGACACATACAGAAGAATCAGAAATCCAGGTGTTTCCAATATGTATAACTCAAATATCCCATTTGAGATCTTGCCATGGTTATTGAACCATGATTTGAATGTGATGCCAGTGCCCGAGTTAAGCTCAGAGGAGGAAGGAGGAGATGATGTTGAGAGTGATGATGATGGTTCTGATGATGAAAATGATGATATTGATGGAGATGAAGGAGGACAAGGAGTAGCTATAGATAATGATGCACCTGATCAGGGGGAGCAACTTGAACAACCTATTCCAACACCACCACAATCACCACCACACATTGACCAACCCATTGTACCCTCACCACCACAAACTCTAACACATCAAACCACTCAAACCCCACCCCAAACCCTAACCATAAGCCAACCTGAAACATCAACACATACATCCCCAACACCACAATCACCACCATCATATAGCCCAACTCACATAGATCAATTCATTCCAAGTCCACCTCATACACAATCACCACCACCATCCATATTTCAAACCCACACCACAAACCAAGAACAGGCTGAATATGAACAATTCTCTATATCACCACCTACAACACCACCAACTGAAACTGACCTGTTGACCCTATTAAAAGAAAATGCTGAACTGAAGAGAAGGAATGAGGAGGTGACAAAGCAGAATGTGATATTGTTAGAGAAGTTGGTACAAGCAAAACTGAAAATTCAAGCCCTGGAGCAGGAGGTTAAGAAGACCTCAGCTGCCCCAAAACAGGGGGAGAATGAATCTATGCCAACTGTCTCGGGTGTGAATGTTGCAGAAACTGTAACTGTTGTGGAGACTGCATACAGTTTAAAACTGATTATGAATGTTTATGATGATGGAGAGGAGAGTAGTGAGGAGAGGAGGATGGAAGATGATGAATATGAGGGTGATAGATCAGATGTTGGAGAGCAGGATTATGATTACAATGAAGAAAGAAATGATGAAATGAGAATTGTGGAAAGAGATGAAGATAATGTTGAAGAGAATGTTGAAGAAGATGTTGAGGAAAATGTAGCTGCTACTGATATAGCTACTGATATTGTGACTGATGCTTTGACAGAAGTAGCTACTGACATACAGACTGATGATCAAACTGAAGAAATCATTGATGAAAATGCTGCTACTGAGGAACTTATACAAACTGAACCAGAAATTGATCAACAAGCAAGTTCCAAGAGAGTAGAGCATGACCCAGAACTAGAAGCACTTGAGAAAGAAATAGATGACTATGAACAGTCTGAAAATGAAAAGGATGTCAGAAAAAGAATTTAGAAAGGTAAAGCAAAAGTCTGTGAAGAAGAGCCTGTTAAGGCATATCCAGAAAAGAATGTGTTGTTTACAGATGATGATATTGCTGCTGCTGCCAGCCTTAAGAGAACAAGAGAATATTTTAAGGGAGACAAGGGATAGGGAGATATTGGCTCAAACGCTGACTCCAGAAGAAATGGCAGAGCAAAAAAATTTGATCAATCAAGCCAATCTTGCTAAAGAAATTTTTGAAGAAGTGGCTGATCAAGAAGAAATTGAAACACTGGTTATGATGAACATAACTGAGGAAGCTGACAATTCCTTGGCTATGGTGGTTAGTATGTTTCAACCACAAAGCCAACCTGAAAAGGAATCTAAAAAGGCTTGTGAATCTGAAGAAATGCCACAAAAGGAACCTGAAAGGCCTACTGGTGAATCTGTTGAAGAAATGTTGGCTAATATCACCAGAATCAGGATGGAAAGAGCCAAAAGGTTTGAACAAGTGTATACAAGAAAGAGGAAGTTTGATGAACAGAAAATAAGTGATGAGAGGAGAACAAAGAGAGGAAAATGGGATGAAAAGAACAAATGCTATGTTGAGACTCCTGATGATGAGGGTGATAATGATAATAGTCCAATCAGAGCAATTCCACTGCAGACACTGCAACCTGGTCAACAGATTCCAGGTGTTCCTGATGTACCTGCTCAAACTGAATCAAACCCAGAGCATCTACCCTCTGATGAACCCAAGATTGATGCAATGAATAATCTAACTGAAGAGGAGGATGAGTCTGAGGAGTCTGATGAGGATGATAATCCTGATGATGATTAAAGAGAAGGTGTTAAAGCTGCCAATGTTGAATCTCCACAATTAGAAATGACTAATGAGCAGAGAGCTAACATTGAGTTGAGTATGAGAGAAGCTAAGAGAAATCATCCATTGGTTGTAAAGTTGAGGAGGTATGGCATAAGTTTTGAAACTTCGGCTGATCTTGATAATGATCAGTTGCAAAAGAGACTTGACAAAGAGAGGGATGGTTTCAAGAAAAAGATGGAACAAAAGAATAGAGACTGCAAGAAATACAGAGAATATCTCAGAAGGTATAATTATTCAGATAAAGATATGTCTCACTTCACAGTTGACCAACTCCAAGACCTTTACAACAGTAAAGAGAAAAGGTTATTGAAAAATGTGTGAAAGAGAATGAGAAAACTGAGAAATTGGAAACTTTGAAGAAGAAATTTGGAGGTATGTGTGGTTACTTGCTTGAGAAAGAGTTAAAGCCTGAGATGGTTGAGAACCTATCTAGAGAATCAGTATTGGATCAGTACAACAAACTGAAAAGAAAAGAAAAATTGAAGAGGGTCCAAACTGAGAGCTCTACCAAACATGCTGAAACATCTGTTGAACCTCAAATAAAGAAAAGAAAGATAATTACTCTGAGGGAGAAACAGAAGATACAGGGTGAAAAGGAAGTGTCTACGGAAGTTCATGTTGTTGAAACCCCTACTCCACAAGAAGTGGATTCTGAATATGAAAATGAACCTTGTATACCTTGGGAAAATGAAGAGATGATCAACATTCTAAGGAATATAATGATTAATCAAAAAGGAATGGATGAAGCCTCTTTCAAGGCTTTGGAAAAGGAGGATTTGAAATATCTCTTCCATATTCAAAAAGCTGAATGGGAGAAAGCTCTAAAAGAAGGTGAGAACCCTAGATACTATGTAGATGGAAGTTTTGTACCTGCTGGTTTGTCAAGAACTCCTGATATGGAGAAAATGTTGCTAGCTCTTAGAGATACAGGAGCAAATGTTGTTGAGCTTGCCAACCTTCCAACTGAAATGGTGGAAGCAGTTTACATCAAATTCTTCAATTTGGGGCCCAGAAAACCCAAGAAGTTTGTTCCTTTCAGACCACCAATTTCAAGAAGATATCCACAAGGTGGAAGAGGTGAAGGAGGAAGAGGTGAAAGTGGAATTGGAGAATCAAGTAGATCTGTACAACAAAGAACAACAAGACCACAGTCAGATGTGGATCTTCCTAGAGAGATTTACTATGATTCTGTGTGTGAATGCATAAGAGTGATTATGGAAAGTAGACAACTAAGAGATATAGTTGTGAGAAGTGATTTCTATGAATATACACAAGAAAAATTAGAAAGAATGACAACACTCACTTTGTATGATTATAGAAACGAAAACAGAGTGGCTGGAAGACAAATGAATGATCTTTCTAAATTCTTAAGAGAAGAAGCAGACAGAGGATTCAGATTTCTGAAAGTAAAGAGAAACTGGAAGACTGTCCAAATTCACAGATCAAAGAGAACTGCAAAGTTAAGAAGGATGGACATGGCTGAAACAAACTATAAGGTGAATGTCAGAGACAGGAATCCACTGTCAAACATGAACACATGCATAAGTCTTGAAAGAAGGATGACACGCCCCAATTATACAGTCCAAAGAAATGCCATCATTACTGAAGTGGAATACAAAGAAAAAGATGACCATTACTTGCTGAGAAATTCTGATGGAAAAATACTGGGAATAATCAAGAAGGATGAAGACTTGAATTGCTTACATGATGAAGATCTAATGGATATTAGGGACTGGGTCATACCAGAAGGTCATACTCATTACCAAGCCCTTGATATCTTCAGAATGAAAGCTACATCAGTGATAACAAACAGAAGGCAAGCCGCTTACAGTGCATGGAAAAGACAAAATTCCTAGACTAGGCTTTTACTTTGTAATGTCTTATGACAACCTCTTTGAATATGTAATTTTTGTTTATGTTAATTGAATATGTAATTTGACTTTTAATTTGATTTGTATTTTGACTAAGTGTAAGTAACCTTAGAAAAGGGTTAGCTGAGGTGTTCCAATCTAGGGGGAGATTGTTGAATCAAGATTTGACACAAAACTTATCATATGGAAGATTGGAATCTTCTCAACCTCCTTGGAATTCGCTAAGTATGGATCCGGGTACACCTCAGACCTCCGAGCATGCTTTTACTTAGCCGGGTACGATATTTTGTCTATCGGGCGGAGTTATCTTCACTAAGTCTCCTTTAGTGAATATCCGAGCAGGGTTTGCAAACTAGTGCATTACCGGGTATGGTTCACTAGTATATGCAAGTCCGGGCAAGGATCACTTTATCAAGCAGGATGGTTCTTCTTAGTCAAGTAAAGTTCACTTCCGAGTAAGCTTTAGGCTAACCAAGCTCATGAAGCCAAGAAATTGGAAGACCGGGCAAGGTATTCATTAATAAGTATGGTCCAGGTAGGCTTGATGATCTAATGATATATCTAAAGTATCATCGGGAAAGGTTCAACTTAAGCAAGGAACAGTGCAACCGAGCACACTTTACTAATAAGTTATTTTCTAACAAAGGGTTGAAGGGACCATTGAAGAACAAGGTTGTTCGTAAGGGTTTGTCGGGCAAAATCTGGCAAAGTCAAGAAGATTGAAGTCTACCCGGTGAGTATTTTACTTGGTAAAATACTCTTCATGTAAAGTCTACCCGGAAACTGATCCCGAGCACACTTCTATGTTACCAAGTTATGAAGGATGGCCGAGCATACTCGGAAAGACAAGATTGATGCAAAGCCTACTCTGAAGACTTGTTTTACACTTAGAATATTTCTGAATATGTAATTTGAATATGTATTATCGGATAGGGTTTCTAGAAGAAATGACAGCGGTCCACAGGTGTTAGACCTATAAATAGAATAATTTATGGCACACCTGGACACAGAACAAGGCAGACAGTCACATTTATTAAGAAAGAATATTATGTGTGACGGCAAAAACCTTCCTTATCAAGAAACCCTAAAGTGATTATCCACTTTGTATGATTCATTTATATAAATGGAAATCTTTTGAGTAAATCTTGTTTGTGTTGATTACCTGTGAATACTGTTTAAGAAACCATATGTTTGTTAATGATTCCGCCTTTAACAAACGGTGAACTTTCTAAATATAGCAACCCGTCATTAACTCCCTTGTCAACACATCTATTTGTGTGAGTTATGACATGATTAGAGTATGATCCAGCTGAAATCGAGGACCTGACAAATACATTCATGGTACTCGATTACATGGGTCACATTCACATGCTTGGCCACTAGAATACAACTATATGAATAGATTACAGTATTTAGTTCAAATACAAGAGACATATTGGAATATAAAACAAAGAAAGGAAAGAAAAAGAAATACTAAAGTAATTAAATAAAATATTCTAAGTAAAAGTAATCTAATATAAGGCCATTAGATTAGACCAGACTTAGCCATTTTTGGCTGAAATACAAATAGAACAAATATTGATACGTTTAACTTATATACAGTTAGTAGAGCTCAATTAAAGAAGGGATTAACAGTTAATGGAGAGAGAAACAAGATCCAGGTGAGTTTCTAGCCCCATTCCTTGTTATGTTTTCGGGGCTGTGTGCATACTCGATGTGATTTGTTAATACACTAATCCTAAGTGATAAGTGTATGCCACATGTGATATATGTGAAAGGTATGAATGATTGCTTGTCGGTACGTGAACGATCTTCGGATATTGCACGTACTGTCAAGTTATAATTATGGATATGAATGCTATGTATAATGTATGAATGATATGTATGTATGTTATGAATGAATGTAAGGAATGGCTAGGTACAGAAGAAAGGGAATGAGCCCTAATAATACTCAAGGTAGATAAGGACCGGACCCTAATAATATCCGGGGTAGAAAAGGGACCGCGCCCTTATAAATCCCGAGGCAGAAAAGGGACAGGACCCTAATAATATCCGAGGCAGAAAAGGGACCGGGCCCTAATAATATCCCAGGTAGAAAAGGGATCGGACCCTGATAATATCCGAGGCAGAAAAGGGGATCAGACCCTAATAATATCCGAGGCAGAATAGAATAATGTAAAGTAGAGTTTAAAATAAAGAATGAAGGTAAGTATGTATATTATGAACGAATTATGAAAGTATGAAGTATGTATGAAAGTATATAGCTATGAATGTCTTGTATGTTGTATGATTAACTAGAACTCACTCAGCGTAGCTGACTTTTTGTATGCACGCAGGTGAGTAGGATGAGGCAGCTAGCTTGAGCAGGACACGTGGCAGATGAATAAGAGACTGGCATCTGAAGACTCAAGATTTTTATTAGTTTATGTTTTAATTTGAAAGGCAATATGTTTATTAAGACAAAGTTATGGATTAATGTGTAATGTTTTATGAATATTTATATATTCCGCGAATGTTTTTATTAACATTGATGATTAGAACTATGTTAATGAGTAAATCCAACGATCAAATGTAGGGCACCGGCAACGGGGCCTTACAAGTTGGTATCAGAGCAGAGTTTGAGAGATTTAAGCATCCTACATGTTTAGACTTGAACAGAGAATGGGACTTAAGTAAATAAAAAGATGCCAGTTCAAGAAAGCCATGTGTTACTCAAGCAAGCTTGGTAAAGGTAATGTAAATGATTAATTACATGTATAATGTAAGAATGTGTAAAGAAGTTAGCTTAATTGCTATAAAAGAATGTTTGTATGCTAGCTTAATTGCTAAAGAAAGAATGTGTGTATGCAAGCTTAATTGCTAGGGATAAGAATGTAGGTTATATGTTTTTTTGCATGATTGTGTAAGTAGTAGCAACTAGCACAAGTGAAATCATGAAGGGAAGAATATAGGACCCGAGGACTAATGTAAAGAGTTAATTACACTTGGCCACTATCATTAACTACTTACCTTACGACTCATGTGCTGAATAATTCCTAGAGTGATAATGTTTGTGTTTCCTTATAGATAAGATAGATGACTGCTACAAAGGGACAAGCATGAGGAGGTCGTACTGGACGTTGTTGTAAGACACGTGCCAACCAGACACCTTTTTGAAGAAGTTGAAAAAGCGATTTACGACAGCAGCAGGACTTCGACTTTAGGAAGTAATGAAGAAGGATCACGCTTAGAGCTTGTAGTCATCCACACCCAGGGAGTTTCTTAATTGTTTCGCACTACAATGCCAACAATGTTCGCTGAAGCATCAAAGGCAGCCCGAACTGGGAAGTCCAAGCGGAAGCAACATGAAAGAAACGAAGATAAGCCAACTAGGATGAGTCAAGACATGTAGTATGTCTGCAATAGTTAACTCCATAAAGGAACTTGCTGGGATCTTGAGTAACAAAGCAAATGATGATAAAAGCATAGATGATCGAGAGGGACGGGTGAATGTCGAGGCATCCTAATTGAAAAGGAATGAAAGGACGAGACTACATAGTGTAGCGAATATGAAAGAAAACGCTAAGAAGAATGTAGTTGTGAACCTGAGACTGTATGGAAGAGACCACTAGCGATACTTCCGTTAAAGTATGAGACTGGTTAAGAATTGTAAAGTAGAACTAGAGGGACGTGAGTTCCTTGCTACTCTTATGTTCAAACTTAAGAGAGTTCGATGTCTTTTGGGAATGGATTTGCTGTTCGAGCCTAAGGCTTAAATAACATGTAGGGGCAAGTTGATAAGGGTTATGTCTTTGGATGGCGGTACAATGACGATTTAGAGTATTAAGAAAAGTTCAGGGCTTAAAGACATTCCAATGATAAAAGCTGAAAGTTTGTTAAGACAAGGGTGCAGTTCCTACCTGGCGTATGTTGTCAAAGCTACGGCCGAGACGAAAGAAGCGATAGATGTTCCTATAGTGTGTAACTATCCATAAGTGTTCCTAGAGAACCTTCCGAGGTTACCACTGGAACGAGAGGCAGAATTCCAGATAGAGTTAATACCAGGAGCACAACCCGTCGCGAAAGCACACACTGCCTGACGTCGTCCAAGATGAAAGAGTTAATGTTCGAATTGCAAGAACTCCTCGAAGAAGGTGTTTTATGCCAAGTATTTGCCTACGGGGTGTACCAGTGATGTTCGTGAAGGAAAAAAGGCGGAAGTATGAGAATGTGTATAGATTTCTACGATTTAAACAAGCTTACTGTAAATAATAGATATTCGTTGCCACAAATTGATGATTTGATTGATCAAATGCACGGTGCGAGTTTGTCACAACAAATAGACCTCAGAGCAGGCTATCATCAGTTGAGAATGAAAGAGGCAGACATCCCTAAGACAACGTTTCAGATACGATATGAACACTAAAAGTTCTCGTGATATCGTTGGGATTGAAGAATGCTCCAACAACATTCATGGTTATGATGAATAGGACATGCCACCCGATGTTAGGAAAAATATGTCATTGCCTTCACATACGATAGTTTTGATAAGTCTGACCATGCTGAACACTTGAGAAAAGTGTTGGAAACGCTGAAGAAGGAGTAACCTATGCTAAGTTTTCAAGGTGTACCATTAATACATTTCCTAAGAGTTTGGATATCTCTTCAACCAGAAAGAATGGAATACGAGGCAAGAAGATGGGTAAGGCTGATAAAGGTTATGATTGTGTAAACAAATATTTTCCTGGTGAGGCTAACAAGGTCACTGACGCACTAAGTCGCAAAGGTGGAGAGGTTATCACGACAATTAAGTCATATAAATTAGTTAGTACTTCGGATTGCATGAGCGAGATCCACGAGGTACAGCTAAAAGTTATAAAGGATGAGAGCAAGATGAAAAATAAATGAATTCTCTAGTTACACCGAGAGTTGAAAGATAATACTTATGATTTGAAAATCAGATTTGGTCGCCTGAGGATTCCACGTCATAGATATCTTCGAGGCCAAATCCTAGATGAAGGTCATAAGTCTAGATGTCGGTTATAATGAAGGCATATACTAATAGAAGTGAAACACTTAAGTAGAAGTAAAATGAAGATGAGTCCATGGTATGTGACAGCTGTAGATAGACATGATACTTTGCCTACACGGATAAGAACAACCCCAAGTGTTACGAATGTAGAGTCGAAAGTCACACCGCAAGAGGATGCTAGAAACCAGGGACAAAAGGTCGAAAGACATGCGAGGAAAGCATAGATACGGTTTAGACTTATGTCTACCTGAATTGAGTCTACAATTGATTAGTGTGTAATTGATAATCATGTGATCATGGAAGGGAAGTCCTCTGGAAACGGAAAGGATAAAATGGTATTATAAACGAAGGTCAAGACGTACCAGAAAGGAAGTCGGTTAAGGTAATTGGTTAAGATAGATCAGGTCGCCTGATATGCAACGACAAACAACAATGGATTCATAGGACAACATGAGACTTAATTAGTCAAGAAAAGGAACATGTATCATCATGGACTTCATGATCAAGCTACCCTAGACAGCTATAACTCATGAACCATACGTGTTGATACAAAGCTGAAAATAAAAGAAGGTTTAAATGGTGACTTAAGAAGTTTTCCGAAAAGTTATGCAATGGATGTGCTCAAGGATTGCAATGAGTGTTATACATCTAGGAAAAGACAAAAGGATTTTAAGAAATAATCCTTAAGGAGAAACTGGAAAGGACAAGAAAGAAGAGCATGCTTGAGGAAATGATGTGCACTTGCAAAGTCTGGATAAGGAAACATATTATCGAGGAATTCATGGACAAGCTACCTAAGACAGCTAAAACTAATGAACGTCACTTGATGATTGTGAAACAAAGGATAAACTAGTAAGTTAGGAAACTAAGCAGGTTCAAGAAAGAATGCGAATACAGGAAGTATTCCTTTTACAAGGACTAACTAGGTTTCGGGGATGAAACCTTAAGGTGGGTAGACATTTAACATCCCAAAATTTCTAAGAATAATATTTAATATATAATTTAGTTATGGTGGAAAAGTCTACTTGAGTTAGTAGAGAAATAATAAATAATAAATATGGAAGGATTATAGACTAATTAGATGTAATTAATTATAGACCAGAAATGAAAGATGGGCCTAAGGTCCATGCGCTTAATGGAGTATAAATACCCCTTAAAACCCAAATCCTTTCCATTTTCATACATCTCTACACCATAGCCTACACCATCAAAAACACACACTTCTTCAATTCTCGTTTTTTGAGAAAACCACCCACAAAGACACAAAGATTCCCGGTAATCTAGATGTCGGATCGGTCTCAGATATTAACTGAGTGTGCAAGGTATATAAATGAAGATTCCCATCGATTAGATCTTCGATCAGATGTCGGGAAGTCTAGTTTTTATCAGCAAAACCATAGAAGCTCAAAAGTGAAGATTCCGTAGACTGTTCAGCTGTTCCGGCAACTTTAGCGGCAGTATCCTGTGAAGGCGAGCTGATGGATTTGTAGATCGAGAAAAAACGGTTCCGTGGCCGCTTGAATCACTCAAATCGGAGTTCGTTTGATATGGTTTTGAGACTCTCGAGTGATTTCAGACAAAATCCTCAAATGTACGTTTTTGTTAAAAAAGCTTACTTTTAATGAACGGATTTACATGAAAATTAATAGGATGATAGTGTTGGAAATTTTTGGACTAATAATAATTATTAGTGTGTATTACTAATAAACTAATTATTAACGGGTCCAAAGAGTAGATATGAATGTGATATCGATACTCTAAATTGTGTGGTTGGACCATGTAGGTGAGTTACCGCGCAAAGTGTCGACACCAGGGGAGTATTGTGACGAGTGTCGTGTGTGTGTGTGATATGCCTCCATGTGTCGTGTGCCATGATGAGTCAGTGGCTAGGTGTCAACTCCTGGTGAAGAGTGCTCCACAGGTCGCCATGTGTCATGCTGACTCATCATTGTTTCTTGCTATAAATAGATAAGTGGTGGGCAAATTAGAAGACATCAGTAGCATACCGATCACACACGCACCACAAATGGTTTAGTTTCTTTCCGACTTTCATGATTCCAAACTCACGTTTCAACTATGGTTCGGGTGCTAAGGTAATCCCGGCAGTACATACTGCTTCGGCTGTTGTACCCTGGGAAACAGACGGGCTCGCGGAAGTAGCCCGAAATCTGTTTTAAGGGACCTCTGTTTAACAGAAATCCTCAGCCACAACCGGGAATCATAGTTTGTTCAGTTTTGCAGCTTGATGGGTTTCGGGTGATCATGACGGGTTCACCAAGCAAAGGGGCGTACAAGAAGACATGATCGGAGGTGATGCTCGGGTCTCGGCGAACATGAGCTAGACGATGTGAGCATGGTTCCGATGCAGTTTCAACGTGATGATCAACTCGAATCCGGTCTAGTTTCAACTTCTCAGAGAATTCGGCGTTCGAGCACAAGTTTGGTCCTCGGTATGAATCAAGATATATATATATATATATATATATGTTTTATTTCATATTATCTCGTTTAAATTTGTATACGGTATATGTACTACAAATTCCCAAATTATATAAAGAGACTATTTATTTGTTTTAGTAATATTATTTAATAAAATCGTGACCCATGTCCTACAATCTTAAAACAGATTTTAAACTTTCTCAAGATTGTTGTAACAATCTTTTTAACTTTTATAAAGGATATTGGGTTCACGAAAGTATTATTAATTGGATTTTTTATAAATATATCATTTGGGAAAAATTTTGTGTAGTACAGTTGAATAGAGATTTGTTATTGGAATACAATACATAATCCAAACACCGTGATACAAAACGAGTTATTTGATTCAACCTATTGGAAAAGATTTTTGTAATCGTTTGTGCTCTAAGTATAGAGCTAGATTCGGTTTTGGTAACTGTGGGGTTTAATAGTTAAACCAATTTTGTGATCGTTTATGTCTAAAATTGAATAGAAACGATTCATGAAAAATCCTATAATTTTGTTTATAATGATTGAAATGGTTTTTAGTAAACCATTCGTTTGTGTAAATGTGAATACGCTAACGTGCATTAGATCGAGTTTAATTTATAATCGATGTTTTTTTGTAAACATTTCCTCTTCTAACATTTGGGTTAGAAATTGATTATAAAATATTATGAACTAAATGACACGTTTACTAACATGAGTGTTAGAAACAATTGTTTTGTAAAATAATTTATAACGTTTGTTGTAAACGTTAAGTCATCTAATTGCATGTTGAATGAGGTTTATTATGAGAAACCGATATTGTGTAAAACATTAATTGATCAAGCATGTGTGTTGGATAAACTAAAGGTTTCAAAACAGTTTATTAGAAACCGTATAACTTCTAGCATTGGTATTACAAATTATTAGTGTGTATAATAATATGGCTAGAAATTATCTAATCTACTAACGAGCATGTTAGATTTATTATTTTGATAAATAAGATTTAGACATTTAATATTTCTAATGAGCCCATTAGTAAATATGGGTTTATAAATCTATAGAGAAATCTTTTGTGGTTTACTAACGATCGTGTTAGAAATTATTATTTTGGTAAAATAATAATGATAGATACGGTTTATATAGATAACCAAATGTTATAAACGTTCATGTCTGAATGTGTAGACTTCCTAACAAATGTGTTAGAAATGAATTATTTTTTAAAACAAGTAATGTGAAGTCGTTAATCGTTTACCGAGCAACTTAGGCATGGTTGTTGTCCTTAAACGATAAACTTTCAAAACATTTGGTAAATGCTTATTTCTAACAACCAAGTTAGAAATGTGGTTTTTTGCAAACCATAATCGATAAAAGAGTTTCGTAACCATTAGCTTTCTAATATGTGTATTAGAAATAAAATAGTTTATTGTGAAACCGGTTATAAAGTTTTGCAAACATAAAGAAATATTTTGAAAGGAATAAAATATGTGTTTGCAAATATAAATGGTTCATTACTTTTACGAGAATTGACATGTCGGGTAGACTATTGATGGGAAAACAACTTGGTGTTGTTTTGAACAAAATTAATTGTCCAAATAGTACTACTAGCGTGTAGAATATTATTTAACCAGTTATTGTGGCAGGACATATTTTGACTGTTCAAGAATAAAGTCTCGGTATGAAATGAGGTGATGACGATATGACTTCATGGAGCTCTATTGAGGGAGTACCTCAAGAAAAACCACAATACGATATCATTGCGATGATCTTGGTCAAATGGTGAAGTGTTGAAGATAATTACACTTTGAGAATTGATGTCGAGATGTGGTCAATTTATCCATTTGAATTGTTGTTAAAAAGAATTGTACACATTGTGTTGTAATTTCGGTTGTATTATTTTGTGTTCAATATCTTCGGATAACACGTGCAATTTTACAACGAAATAAATCAATGTGTATTATGACTTACAAAATGTTATTTTGTAGATTTTGTTTAATGGATAATGCAAGTTGCACAATAAACAACTTGAGGGTTGTTTCGTTGACTATAATTCCGTAGCAAGACATCAAATATCTAATTACGCCAAGTGCAAACGTGGTGAGTGTATTAAGTAAAAATACATAAAAACGATATATGTCATTCAATGTTGAGAGCATCAACATGAAAATGCACAAGTGCGTTTTGATGATTATAAACATATGAAAGAAATGTATACTATTATTGTAAATTAATATAATAAATTTTGTGGTATTTATTATAAGTGAAGTACAATCATCATGAACTTGTTGGTACTTATATCATTATAAATATTGTTTGAACTATGGTGGAGGATTTGTTCCCCGATTTAAGCATATGTAATCACTACACTGTCGAATGTCAATCTGAGTGATTCCATATAGACCATGACAGTGATTGTAGATGAGTACCATTTATCTTGTTATGATAAATATGTTCATCAAAGTGACTCGGATTAGACATATGTTTAAGTATATATGAGTAAATGGTTAAGGCCTTGGTGGTTAAAGACAAATGAGTTATAACCTTACCAAATGATATTAACTTCGGTGTTAAGACGTTCAAAAAGTGAGGTTTATGAACGGTATATGAAATCATACTATCTTGTATAAACTCAAAAATGAATGATGGGAAGAGATATTGTGTCATCTCTTAAGGTTTTGAAGAATCAGAATGATGCATCTTCTGTTCACATGCCTAAGTATTGTAGTCTAAGCATGCTAGACTAGTACCAGTTAATTATGGTTCTTGACGAAGACTAATTAATGTGGAACATTCAAAACATACACAAAAGTGAGTTTGTGTATAGAAAAGTTAAAGACGGATTTCATTTAATCTAAGGTAATAATATAAATCTTGAGGATCTTGAGTAGATCTCAACTTTCCAAGTTCTCCAAGATGCAACTAAGTTTGTGATGGATTGTTAAATGTCGTATGAAAAGGATGAGCTTAGACACTAGAAAGTGGTCAAAACTTATGACAAGGCATGCGTTGCTTTATTGGTAACATTGATGAACTCACTGATACAATGGCATAGTATTGTTCAAATCATAAGTATCGACGTATGATCATAAGTAAACTTAAACAAACTATGTCAAAATGCAAGAAATGTGGGGGATGTTTGATATCTCAAACCTATGGTAATAGCAAAAGCTTTTCTATAATTGGGATGATTGAGATAATATCTCAAATCTGTGTAGAAAGGAAAGTATTTTGTTTATCCAGTTAGTAAGTTGGATAAAACAACATAAAAGGCTTACCATGTTATACCATCAAAAAGTTGGATGATGTTATCCAATAACAATTCAATATGGGGGTGTCTTGCATTTGAACTTGGAATGATTGGCAATAAAGATTATTGCAAACATGTGACCTGGTGGAGTACACAATGGTCATAACGAGCTAATTTGGTGATTAGACTCGAGTGCCAATTTGTTGAAATCAGATACTAGATAGATGTCTAATATTGGCATAATAAAGATGTGTTTGCCTAAAAATGAGAATTGTGCTCTTCAAAAGACAGTAGTTATAACAAGAATCGGGGTGAATCTAGAGGATATAGTCTTGGAAAACGATAACATGCTTGGAAGTTAAGAAAACATCATAACAACTCATCTTAATTGCGCAATTATCTGGTATTGACTTGAAGAAGTCATGGATAATAATTTTGGATTCAACAACCCGAGGGTTGATGAAAGATGAAGTTGTGGAATAAGACTAAAGCCCATGAAGAAAGTGAGTGCAAAGGAAAACCTAACCTATGAGATTGGAGATCCCATGATCTAGGTTCAATAGGACAACCTAACTGCATGATCTAAGGGTGGTCACTGTGGGGGCATAGATTATGTACAAGTTGGCACATAAAGATAATATCTATATCCTCCTAAATTATAAAGGGTGTTTAAATAAACATCCTAGTCCATTCTTAAGATAGTTAGTGATAAAGGGGAGGCTAAGCATAACATATGGTTACTGATTTATGATCATGGTAACCATAATGATTTGAGTCTCAAATCACCTATGTGAGAGAGAAGTGGGGTCACTTCAAATGGATTTGTGGGGTGCGAAAATCCTAGAGCTCTCGCAGAACCAGGCTAGTGTTCCATGACCAGAACGGACACGACAATGAGGGGTTAACTAGGCCAGAAAGAGTGTTGTGTGAAATGTAATAACGTCTACATCAAAAGTGGATTGGTTCAAGGACACCGTGTCTACCAAAAGCTAGGAGAAGTATGTTTCACAAAATAAGGTTCAAGGCTACCTATCTTGCAAGGCTCAACCGTTGTAACTCTATTTGACACGTGAGTGTACAGATCGATCTCTATTCATGTGGGGATTGCTGGAAATTTTGGACTAATAATAATTATTAGTGTATATTACTAATAAATTATTTATTAATGGGTCCAAAGAGTAGATATGAATGTGATATCGATACTCTAAATTGTGTTGTTGGACCATGTAGGTAAGTCACCGCGCCAAGTGTCGACACCAGGGGAGTATTGTGACAAGTGTCGTGTGTGTGTGTGATATGCCGCCATGTGTCGTGTGCCATGATGAGTCATCGGCTAGGTGTCAACTCCTGGTGAAGAGTGCTCCACAGGTCGCCATGTGTCGTGCTGACTCATCATTGTTTCTTTCTATAAATAGAAAAGTGGTGGGAAAATTAGAAGACATCAGTAGCATACCGATCACACACACACCACAAATGGTTTAGTTTCTTTCCAACTTTCAACATTCCAAAATCACGTTTCAACTATGGTTTGGGTGCTAGGGTAATCCTGGCAGTACATATTGCTTAGGCTGTTGTACCCTGGGAAACAGACGGGCTCACGGAGGTAGCCCGAAATCTGTTTTAAGGGACCTCTGTTTAACAGAAATCCTCAGCCACAACCGGGATTCATAGTTTGTTCAGTTTTGCAGCTAGATGGGTTTCGGGTGATCATGACGGGTTCACCAAGCAAAGGGGCGTACAAGAAGACATGATCAGAGGTGATGCTCGGGTATTGGCGAACACGAGCTAGACGATGTGAGCGTGGTTCCGATGCAGTTTCAACGTGATGATCAACTCGAATCCGGTCCGGTTTCAACTTCTCAAAGAATTCGGCGTTCGAGCATTTGGTCCTTGGTATGAATCAAGATATGTATATATGTTTTATTTCATATTATTCTCGTTTAAATTTGTATACGGTATATGTACTACAAATTCCCAAATTCTATAAAGAGACTATTTATTTGTTTTATTAATATTAGTTAATAAAATCGTGACCCATGTCCTACAATTCGCATACACCCCTAAGATTCGATTAAAAGTTTACATCGATTACAATAGTCATTGACTACCATGTGGCTCGATTACATATGATCAGTCTATTACGTATTGGCTCATATAACAAGCCATTCGATTACAAGGGCGAGACCCGATTACAATTAACCTACTCGATTACAATATAATGAGTCGAATACATTCATGGTACTCGATTACATGGGTCACATTCACATGCTTGGCCACTGAATACAACTATATGAATCAATTACAATATTAAGTTCAAATACAAGAGACATATTAGAATATAAAACAAAGAAAGGAGAGAAAAAGAAATACTAAAGTAATTGAATAAAATATTCTAAGAAAAAGTAATATAATATAAGGACACTAAATTAGACCAGATTTAGCCATTTTTGGCTAAAATACAAATAGAACAAATATTGATACGTGTAATTTATATACAGTTAGTAGAGATCAATTAAAGAAGGGATTAGAGTTAACAGAGAGAGAAACAGGATCCAGGTGAGTTTCTAGCACCATTCCTTGTTATTTTTTCGGGGTTGTGTGCATACTCGATGTGATTTGTTAATACACTTATCCTAAGTGATAAGTGTATGTCATATGTGATATATGTGAAATGTATGAATGATTTCTTGTCGGTACGTGAACGATCTTCGGATATTGCACGTACTGTCAAGTTATAATTATGGATATGAATGCTATGTATAATGTATGAATAATATGTATGTATGTATGTTATGAATGAATGTAAGGAATGGATGTAACACCCCGGCTAAAGCGGAAACGCCTGAGTGTGACGTACAGATTGCCCAAAACACATGTGACACTATTAAGTGACAATATTATCATTAATTGATTTAAACATCAAGTACACAAGTTTGTTACAAGAAATACATGGAAAATTACAAGAACAATTGCACAACTTATCCATTTATTGATATAACCTAAGTTCTAATGTCTTCTTCATGTGTCAACTTCGAATAGATGTACCTGTAGCATATATATAAAATAATGTCAACTATATGAATAGTTGGTGAGTTCACACAAGTTTTGATATAAGTACATAAAAATCCACAATTCCATGAACAAGTGTAAATGAGCAAGTAAGGTCCTTTCCAGTTCGGATTGTGCACCAATGTACTCGGATAATAGCGCAAGTAAGTGTCCTTTCCGTTGGTAACAACCAACGTACTCGGATCGGGGGTCCCTATTCCACTCATAACATCGAGGTCTCGAGTGCATAGGGGGCGTATGATCATACTTAATGAGAAAACTATGAGCACATAATCTTTGAGCAAGTAAACACACAAGTCCATGTAACGAATTGTAGTTTGTAATAATAAATCAACGAAATTGAATTGTTGATAGGATATATATGCTACCCCCAAAATAGTTAAAAAGGGTAAAAAGGGGGTGCGAGAAACTCACCTTTGATATTAGAGACAACTTGAAATAATAATCGAAAGCGAGTTAACAAACGAAGCAATTGAATCTCATGAAACTATAAATAATAACGAATATACAAAAGTCAAGGACTAGCTACCGGAATTATAAAGTTAATTAACTTATGGTAAATGGGGACTTGGGGATTTTTAATGAGTTTAACAAAAATAAATAAAATTTATATAAATCATTTGATGTTTATTAGTTGAAGAATGATTTATAGACAAATAATTATAACTTATTAATATAATATTAAATAATAATATTAATAAAAGTTTATGATTAAACATTTGTTTTCAAGTAACATAATTAATTAATTAACTTAAATGTTTTGCATGAATTCTCTTAAAGAAAATCATAAATAGTAGTTATGTTGAAATAAAATAAACAATAATTAATTTATTCAATTATTAATTCAAAGATATGAAGTATGTTATATCTATTGTAAAATATTTTAAATAAAAGTAATTTTTATAAATAATCTTATTTAAAAGAAAGTTTATAAGTTATGATGATCAGCGAATCATAAGATTTAGATAAATATATATTCATATTTGTTCTTTCAAAATAACTAGGCTTGATCCAAGATTTAGAAAAATCAAAAGTGTTTATCTTGGATATCCATGATCATATTGATTCTTAAAACCAAAATATAAGATTTTTATGATAAAAGTAACATGATCATGAAGAACAACTTATAAACAAGTATGAACATTCAAGATAAATATCAAAACAATAGCTATAAAATGGATGAAATGGTAAAAACTTACTTGTTAGTGCTCTTAAGCTTATGAAAATAATGTATTTAGGTGTGAATAATGGAAGATTTATCCTCCTTTTATAGTGAAAATATAGAGTTGTTATGTCTTATGGAATTAAAGAAATTAAATCATGTTTAATATAATTAAAACACAAATTAAAAATAGTTTAATGGGTCATTCAAAAGGTTTAACTATTTTAATAAACTTTATGTAATTAAAACATATATTAGTTTTTTTATTAGTTAAGTAACATAATATGAAAAGATGATAATAATAATAATAATAATAATAATAATAATAATAATAATAATAAAAGTAGTAGTAGTAGTTAAATAATAATTCTAGTAAATTGCATGGGACATGTACATAAATATTTGATCTTGATTATGAATGTTTTAAATTTGTATGTAATACTACAAGGGTGGTGAAAAATATAATTGCATAGAAATGATCACATAAAATATATTAACGAAAATTGAGATTTAATTAATAATATTATAAAAATATATAAATTTAAATAGAAACAAAACCGAAAATTTAAAATGGGTCGAGTTTTCGGGTTTGAAAAGTAACGATTGTTACAATGGATAGGTACAGAAGAAAGGGACTGAGCCCTAATAATACTCAAGGTAGAAAAGGACCGTACCCTAATAATATCCGAGGTAGAAAAGGGACCGAGCCCTTATAAATCTCGAGGCAGAAAAGGGACCGGACCCTAATAATATCTGAGGCAAAAAGGGACCAGACCTTAATAATATCTGAGGCAGAAAAGTGACCGGACCTTAATAATATCCGAGGCAAAAGGGATCGGACCCTAATAATATCCGAGGTAGAATAGGATAATGTAAAGTAGAGTTTAAATTAAAGTATGAAGGTAAGTATGTATATTATGAACGAAGTATGAATGTATGAAGTATGTATGAAAGTATATAGCTATGAATTTATTGTATGTTGTATGATTAACTAGAACTCACTCAGCATAGCTGACTTTTAGTATGCACGCAGGTGAGTAGGATGAGGCAGCTAGCTTGAGCAGGACACGTGGCAGATGAATAAGAGATTGGCATCTGAAGACTCAAGATATTTATTAATTTATGTTTTAGTTTGAAAGGCAATATGTTTATTAAGACAAAGTTATGGATTAATGTGTAATGTTTTATGAATCTTTTTATATTCCGCGAATGTTTTTATTAACTCTGACGATTAGAACTATGTTAATGAGTAAATCCAACGACCAAATGTAGGGCATCGGCAACGGGGCCTTACAGGTCTCTTGCCCCCAATGTTTCTACGTTTTGATAAAGAGTTCAGCAGGTCGTGTACAGTAACTCAACGACACTGAAGAACAATAACTTTGTTTTCGGTAGGATCGGTTTTGCCATTCAAAAGGGGGGTGGCGGCGCAACTTGTTGCCTTCTTACCTATCTCTCATTGTAATTGATACCTTTTTTTAGATAATATATGAAAATAAGTTGTAAAAATACACACAGTTGTATAACACAATGTAAAAAACACAATGAAAAAAATACCATGCTAAAACATAATTGGATAAAACACAATGAAGAAAACCACTATGCATATAACCTATAACACAATGTATAAACAAACCCACTAAAATGTTTTTATAACACTATGGTACTTATATTAGAGATAAAAAAACACTCATTATTAATATGATGTTTTTTTTAAAAGATGTCGTATAAAAACGTTATGGGCGCTTTAAAACGATGGAGGAATTGGCATGTGTCTTGAATGTGGGGAGAGAAATTTAATTTTTTTTGTCATTGCCCTTGTTTTATACTTGATTTTTTCTCAAATTAATCTCTACCCTTCAAATTCAAAATTAATGGTTTAGATGACTTCTTATCATTCTTACAAAAATCATACTTCTTATTTTAACTTAACTTCTTTGGTAGGTATCTTTGTGAAGCACGGGTTAAAATAAATAATTTTTTTAAATAATAACACAATGCGAAATCCAAAAAAACATGTTGAACAAATATAAAGATATAATCTTAAATCTTAATCTTAAATATATATAAATGAAGCTTCTTATCTCCTCTCAAGCCACCGGGTTACTTTATTTGTAAATGGAGACTTCTCATGCATTTTACCCGAATTCACAGTTACGGGTCTCACCAAATCCAAATAGCCCTTAAACGGGTAATAACATATCATTAAATTAACAATTAATCTCATCAAATATTTGATATGAAAATCCTATAAAATAGGGATATGCTAAAAATTAATATCTGATTATTTAAAAAAAAATATTATTTATAATTAAAAAATAATTTTATAGTAAAAAAATAAGTGGGTCATGAGTCTCACCAAACCCAGATATCCTTTAAACCGGGTTATAACATCTAATTTATTTGTAAAAACCCATTCATCATCAAACCCTAAGTATATTATTAACTTCTTTACAATAAATAAAATTAAAATCTAAAAAATATATAAATATTAGAAACGAATAATATATAACAACCTCGTAATATGGGGGATAAAACTAGTATATAATATATGATAGACTAAATTACAAATTACACAATATAAAAATAAAAAAATGTTGAATATAAATTTCTAAATATTTCTATGTATACAATATTTGTAATTTTAATTGTAACTTTACCCTCTATTTTAAAAATTAGTAGTTTTATTTTTTTCTGTTTTTAACTCTAGATAATGCAACACATAACTGACTATGAGTTAAAACCAGGTTGTCTCAAAAACAAACTAACCATTTATAGTAATTGACCTTATGTTTTATTTATCTTAATTGCGAAACAAATATAAAGTGAAAATTTTCTTCTTTAAAATTTGAAATTAATTATTTTATTTAAAGATATAGAATTTTTTTAAGAATAAAAGTGTGAGTTCCAATATTACTTCCGGATATGATTTCAGCTTCTATAACTTGATTACAATATTGTATGTTTACATGTAGTTTAGTTTCAATGCATATGTCACTTTTTTAGTTGATATTTAAGCAGTATCACTTCAGCATTGGTTTTTGGGACTAACCTATGATTTGACAATCTTATATTTTGAGGCCATTTAAAACATTAGTGAAGTTATACTTTCTTATAACATATAATTTTATTTCTAACATATACCATCTGAACAATGATATTTTCATTTCTTGGAAAGAATGTTGTAAAAGTAGGTCTATAAGGCCGAGTAATCCCCGAGTACTCGCTACAAGGTAGGACGCCTGGGGGAGTTTCTTTAACTCCGCCTAGTTACTAAGAATCGATTGAAGGTGGTCAACCTCAGCCATAATCACATCTAGTCGGTCAACTTGGACCGATTTTGACTTAAAAAATAAAACATAATTCATATTTCTATAATATTAAAATAAGAATATCACTTTTTTTAACTAATGATTAAATAATTTTAGATTAATTTTGTATTTAAAAATACATTTATCTTATTTGTATTGATATTCACTTAGTTTGTTATAAATATTAGCAAACTTCAGATATTTGACATGTATATAGTATCCAAAAGTTAATTTTATTTATATTTACCGTTTTCGAGTACTCACCGAACTCCCCAGTCAACCGCCTAAAGTCTGCCTAGCGACTTTTGCAACATTGCTTGGAAACATGGATAACCAACGGTTGTTAGGTTCTTGAACAAACTCATTTCATGGTGCAAGTATTATTAGTGAAGTAATTAGGAAACCTATATTTTGAAATCTTCTAGAATAAAAGGATATACAGTGTCAATTTATCATCTGATTAATAGTGTGCTTAAGTCTAACATTTGTATTCCTAAGGTAAGAATTTGTTTTAACCACCTGAAAATCTAAAACATGAGGGGTTAATTAAATGGTTACTAAAAAAGAAATTGTAAATTGATACTCTTTTAAACCAACCCATGGACCGAAACTCATTCTTATCATAGACTGCTTTGACATGAACCAAGTTTGATCCTCAATCGGTTAAAAAAACTTGTTCGTTTAAATTAACATAAACACTGAGAATAATTAAATAGTGAATTTATCATTTAAGGTTTTAAAAGAAAAAAACTTGTAATTTAATAAACAGTCATATATATATATATATTTAATTAATTAAAGTTTATTGAAATTTTTAATTTTAAATTAAGCTTCCTCGTTATCCAATATTATCATTTCTTATAAACATTAATATTAATTAACTAATATAATATATTTATGTAAAACAAAATAATATATTTATATTGGTATTAAATTTTTTAGCTTCGGAAATAATTATAAAAAAGAGAAAAAAATATATTAAAAAAATGAAACATAAAAATATTAATAAGAAAGAGAAATGCATATAATATGAGAGAGAGGAGGAAACTTTTGTAAAGATCAATATATGACGACATGTGACATTTAAAAACATTTATTTATTATATAGTATAGACTAAGATAGAGCCAGTGTGATATACTAATGGCTAAAAAAACATGAAAGAAAGCTATATATATATAGGATCAGGATCATGAGAGAACTTTTCTGAAATTAAGAACTACGAGAACCATTTTGGACCACAAAAACCCAAAAATAAAAAAAATCATAAAATAAAAAAAACACAAAATTCTTATTTTAACATCTCAGTTTTATTAAAAAAAAACTCGGTTTAGCAAATTATATACACATATGTATAATATATACATATATGTACATTTACATTATTTTTTTATACACATGTGTATAATTTAAGATAAATGATACTATATGTGTATATTACATAACTAAAGATTAAATAAAATTATACATATGTGTATAATACGATGTTTTTTTATTTTATTATTATTTTTTTAATGAAACCAGAATGAAATATAAGAATTTTGGTTTTTTTTACTTTTTTAAAACTTTTGTTATTTTTTGTTTTATGATTGTTTAATATTTTTTTAAATGTGTTTTTATTGGTCAAAAATGGTTCTCAATGTTCTCAATTTGCAAAGGGTTCTCTTATGATCTTTACGCTATATATATATATATATATATATATATATATATATATATATATATATATATATATATATATTTATGATTAACAAAAATTTACAATTAAATCTCTAAAAATCTCTTTAAATACAATATTGGAGAGTGACCCACGTGATTATGAGATATATTAAAATTAATATATTTATACATATTCAAAGGTTAACTTATAATATACTAATAGGATATTCAATAAAATTATATATATATCTAGAATATTTCTATAACATATTTATTGAGATTTTCAAATATAACACAACTAATTGGCTTGATAAAATGGGAATTTGTTCACATGACATCTACGTGACATCCTATGTGGATGCCATAAAATGATGTCATGTAGAAAAATCATCTTGCTTTAATAGTATAGTTAGAAGTTAGATTTACAAAGATTTAAGGATATCTTAAATGTTTATCGAAATTAACCGATAATCAAAATTAATCAATGGGTATGATTAGTGTTCTATTGTTAACTCATAAATCAGTTACGATTATTTTTATGGTTAAGGGTGTCCCATAATTGACTGTTAACTGAATTGAATAAAAACATTTATAGGGTTTATGTTTTAATTGGGTTAAAGCGTTAAGCTTTTTATGAAACCGCCTTCTATTAGAAGCACGTTTGGGTAAATTAAAGCATTAATTTCTTTTGGGTGATCAATCGCTTAAAGTGGATAGGCTTTGCGTGAGAAAGGTGGAATGCTTTTTATATTCTATATTCATTGTAAAGGTGTAACATGGTGGTACTCGGGTGGTTTTTTTTTCCATTCCCACTTTTGTTTTTGGGTGATGCGAACAGTATCTGGTGTTCTAGCATCTAGCTACATTCAGTTTGTGTTTAATATGAATGACATACTTTTGTTGACTTGGGATAAATAATTTATTGTTATCATAATGTTTTAGATGATTCCATCGTTGTCCCGTTCACATTTTATATCAAATCGATCATTGTTCTCACAGTTAACGTGAAGAGTCTTTAATGAAATTATGTATTTAGTTATATATATTAATACTTATCGGATGCCTGTGCCACAAACTGCTCTCCATTTCTAATACTACCTTTTAAGTAGATATTTAGGAGCGCCTACCGTTTATTATACAGTTGTTTGATGGTTTGTGGTGCATACTTTAGACAACAACGGTCAACAAGTTTAAGTTCGATACCCATTCTTACATTTTAATTTGGAAGGTTTTTTTGAATCTATTAGTTGCCTAATGTCTTCAATCTTTATTGTTTTTTATTTGTTTAGATCGGTTCATTTTACTGTTTTTTCTTCAGATATTTTTTATGAGTTTAGTTCTGGTACCATATCGTAACCGCAAAGCCCGAGTTTTACTAGTGGAAAATAAACGTCATTCTAATTAGTATGTTAATGTTTCTAATCATAAGTTATTTATGTGTCACTATTAGTTTTTTTAGTTATGTTACTTTGGCCCCGGCACTGTAATGAACATAACTTATATCAACCGAATTTGTGTCGACTCACCGATGCAACGCACGGGCTTACTAACCGAATAAACGTTGTTTTAAATATGTTTTTTTCCTTATCATAAGTTGTACGAGTGCTACCACTATTCTTGGCGTTTACTAATTTAGTTTTTTAGATTTAGTGTCGGTATCGTAAAGAACCTAACTGATAGCACCCAAATACATATCGCCTTGATTATAAGTTGTGCGTGTACCGATACCATTTTGGGCGTTTACATATATGTATATATATTTTCTTTTGCATTTAGTGTCGGTGTCTTAACAACTTTAACCGATACCGACGGAATTCACGTAGCTGGGCTGTCGCAACGCGGTGGGATTGCATACTTAGTTACTTTAAATTGTAGTTATATGGCCTCAAAGTATATTGTTAAAGGTTGAAACAATTAGTCACAAATTTTGACTTAGAATTCATAATTACCTTTTTATTTTTGGCAGGTGACCCTATAACCGAAATTGGCCTATATGCGACCATAACCGAATTATGGGTATGGTTAAGCTTATCCCTTCACCTAACCAATTCCATTTTTTGTCTTTGATGTTCCTTTCATCCACCTCGTGTTTATTGTCCTGAGCTAGAACCAACGATGGCAATCCCCCCTACGCATCCACTCTTCCATAAACATCGAATCCCATCTAAGATGAAGAAGGTTAACAATGATGAGCATTTAGAATGATAACCAACAAAGATGATTAGATAAAAGCAACGATGCCCCTTTCTACTTTTCTTTCTCATTCACTTTGGTTAACGATGTTGATGATATGTCTAATGAAAATAACCTTCTCTCCCATTTTTTTTGGTAACTTTACCAAGACAAAAGTCTCGAATAGATAGTGTAAGATCTTTAAACACACAAATATACTATAATTCAATGGTTATCATCTTTGTGGTTTCATATATAATCTTTGTCAATCAACAAATATCTCTAAGAGAGAGAAGTGTATATTGCACTTTATTTGTCGTGTAAGTTGGATGATGCAACATTTGTGTTCCATACTATATCGACATGATGCTTACGACTTTGTTTTTGGTTACTTAAGCAAAGACTTTTCCAGGAATTCATCCATTTTAGAGTTAATCTCACTCAAGTATGCTTAATTATGGTATTCTGTCTAACTGACTTGCATGATACGATCATAAAAATGATTTACAAATATTTTGGTAAGCCAAAAGGGTAAAATAAATGTTTAGATTTTCTTAAAAACGTTTTCAACAAAGACATGTTGACTTAATCGGTTAGACGGGACATGTAGCTGTTCTGATGACCCACTTAAAGGTTGTTGATGTGCCGTCATTTATATACATTTTACTTGCATAGTTACCCTTAATTATAAGAATTTCTTATTCATTATTGTAGGCTAAATCCTACCTATTTGATAGATATAAGCGTGTGACCATCAAGAATGAAAAGAAGTGAAAATCAAGGATAAATGATGAGGAAATGTAGATCATGAAGAACATCGGATGTCCAACAAGGCCACACCCACATAGACATGGCCATGCCATACCCAAAGGTCAACAAAAGACCTCATCATTTAGCAAATGTCTGTCCTCGAGAAGAAGTATGAGCGTGCCATCCTATAAACGAGCTCAAGTGAAGACTAAACACCAAAAGATTCTAAAATCAACAAGACTGACAAGCTGTTATGCCACGTAGGCAAGCAAGAGCATGCTTCCAAACAACCAGGGGACAAGAATCTGCTGAAAAGCCGACAAGACACGTACTGCTAGAGGACAGATAAGGCCATGATCACCGAGGCACAACCGTGCCTTTTTTAGCTGACTTGACCTATAAGTTAAGAACCTCTCAAGCACTTCAAACATCCCATTCCACACCACCAATTCAATATTTCCACCATGTTAGGCTCCGTAACAGCCTTTGGAGCTTGGGATCACTCCATAAATTCTTGTAGTAGCCATAAGAAAGAGAAATCCCAAGAAGCCATGCTCATCATGATCACTTTCATGATTATTTCATGTGAATAACTTTGTATGACCATTCTTAGATAGACTCTTTCTGTTTCTTAAGTAAAGATGAACCTTGGTACTTATTAATAGTTTAATTTTAGTAAAAACGACGTTTTTATATTCTTGATAATTCCTTCTACTCTTTTCTTCGTTCATGAAACATTTATTTTAAGAAATTATTCTTTAATTCAGTGAGTGGTCTTGGTAGAAAGTGGTGTGAAGCACATTAGTGTACCCATAGCTGTTAAAACCCATGCACTAGCTAGTTTGAGGATCCTATGAGTAGAGGTTAATCCATTTGTGCAATTGGAAAAAACACACACTTTGTGATTAGTTCTCGTATATAAATCATCACTTGGGGCATGTATTGTCTATATACTAGGTCTTGGTGTTTAGCCAACACTTTGTTACCTGACAACACCTGCATGTTCTATATGCTAGGCTTTTGTCACACCACAACCTAATGCGGAAATGCCGGGGCGTGAACTGATTGTTCACAGCTCTCAAGGTACGATCATGCAATAATTTAATATGTGGAAATATCTATAAACTAAATTAAATATTTAAATAATCGAAAACAATCTCAAATAACAAAGTATACAATCATAAAAGCATAAACAAATAAATTCAAGTCTTGATAAGTTGGTGTCTTGATAAGTTGCTTCTAACTTAACGCATCAATTAAATCTCTTCCAAAGCTTTCAAGCAGTTAAATCTAAACCTTCACATGTGTATAAAATAAAATAGTTTTGTCAACACAAGGTTGAGTTAGTAAAGCACTAGTTAATTTAAATACAATATAATATAGCAAGAAAATGAGCAAATTGTCCTTAATGCGGCATACAATTAAGCCATAGCATGTAAACAATTCAAACAGATAATAAGGTGTGGGCTAAACCATGTGTATCGGGTGTTGGTTACCATAAGTGAGTTGTCGGTTAAACCATTGTCATGCGATCGGACGCCGGCCACTACGACTGTTGTATGATCATACTAAATGTGAATATGATGGACCTCTCCGAATGCGATAAAATGAACAAATAAACATGTAACAAGTTAGGCACATAATTGATAGCACACAAGGTTAACAGTTGCTAGTGTGAATACTAATAATAAGTAATTAATGTAAGTACGCATACGTTCCCAAATGTTAGGAAAACAAGTAAAATAAGGGGAATGATTACTCACCTTATCAATAAGCAAATGAACGAAAGTGATAAGAATAAAATATGATATTACACACTTCGAGAATATCCAATAATCGTCTCTAAACAAGAATGATTGTGGAAACATGAATTAAGGATGGATCCTATAAATATTCGAGATTTGATGATGATCGGTGTAAAATAAATTATGATATTTATAAAAAATAAAATCATTTATAAAATACTTGAACTTGTAAATTTTTAAAGTTGTAACAAATAATATATGATATATAAATATTTATATAAATATAAAAATATATTTGTTTAGAAAGTATTTGACCAAAATTAACTTATATATTAAATAATAATATTACATTTTTTATTGTGTATTTTAAATTAAAAACCTTATTAAACTTTTATTAATAAAACCTTAACAATTAATACATATTACACACACACACGCTAGCAGTAAGCCCGCACGATGTTTCGACGATGACAACGTTTTAATCTTATCACATAAATACATAATTAAATCTAGTAACAAGCCTTAGAATGATCATTTAAGATATCAACTTAAAAAACGGATATTATGATCATATGGCCAAAGATGGATGGTTTGAGGAAAAAAATTGATGAAGCCTAATCACTAGATTGAAAGAAACATGTTTATTTATAGCGTAAGCATTAAGTGTTTTACATAATTATCAAAAACTTGTACATTGATGTATAGTAGACTTGTATATTATAATTGATAAGTCGGTATGGAGCAAAATTATCAAAGCGTTGACAAATATATGTGCTTCGCAATGGTAAGTCGATTTTTTATAACTATATATTCTAATAAAGTAAAATAATTGTAGATACGTGTCACTTTGTGGTTAATCCTCATAATTTTTTTCCTCCAAAACTAATATATGTCATATATCATAATTATTCACCTTCCTTTTATACTATATTCATATTATATCTATAACATAATTAAAATATTCACCTTTCTTTAAACTATATTTATATTATATCTATACACTTTTATAAAAATAAATATATACATATTATAGTACTATACATTGTTAGAATATATTTCACAACATACCTTGTGAAATTCAAAAAATCAACAACAAACCGTTTTTGTTAAAGATTGAAAAAAATATAATTTTAAATTCTATCGTTAACATATTATACTATGTATTTTACTGAAGAATGTAAATTAAAAACAAAAATTCTAATAAGCTTTCATATTACGAATTAATTTTTTAATCATTAAATTATAGATATATATGCTTAAAAGTCGGTCCATTTTTTAAAAATAAATCCATTTATCTATTCTTTTTTTGTACGTTGTCATATAAA
The DNA here is from genome assembly GCF_021521415.1 of Bidens hawaiensis. Classification (NCBI taxonomy): domain Eukaryota; kingdom Viridiplantae; phylum Streptophyta; class Magnoliopsida; order Asterales; family Asteraceae; genus Bidens; species Bidens hawaiensis. The sequence continues at coordinate 93,591 of NW_027494357.1, read as the reverse complement.
TTTATAAATTATATATATGATTTAAATCTATCCATTTATTTATTCGGTTAATTTAGTCAACTATATTGTAAGGATAGCATACACCAATCACTTTCAAATATAATAAAGTTTATCATATTTAGTTTCTTGGTTTTTTTTTATCAAGGATTGTTTCGGTTTTTTGTGGAACTTAAATTTGATTATTACGGGTTAAAAGTTGGAAATAAATCGTTTGGTACAAATTAACTAAATTTGGCTCAAATTTGTTATGGGTTAAAAGGGGTAATTTGAATATTTTTAAAAAATTGAGCATGCAAATTATAGATTTATCGTCAAACTTGTTACAAGTTCAAAGTTAATGTAAAACAAATGAAAGTTAGAATTTTAAATGTGATTTTCTTTCGAATTTATTTATTAGGACATTTTTGGACATAGTTAAAAGATTCAGGATTTTGCACATTCAATATTTTTCCCATAACTATTAAAATTTAAGAAAAATTGACACACACTTCCGACATGCCACCTTCAGGCCTATCAATATGTCTAACTTTTATCAAATTTGAAACATCTGTGTAAGTATTGATTTTTCTTTGATAGTTATCAGAATTTTGTATGTGAAGCATATCATACAAAATTATGCTTAGATGAATCAAAACATTCACAAAATTGAACGGATTAATTAATTAATTATTTATTTGTTTATTTTGTCACTATGGAAAGGTCAAGAAGTCCCCTCAAACTTATCAAAATCTTTTTTATGGTGTAGTTTAAAATTATTATTATATGAGAAGTATCCTCCATAATTGTTTCAAAACCAAATTCTTTCAATTATACATATATATGATACTAAGAATGATTTATAATAGATGAGGTATTCTTGGGTATGTTTTTGCACGTACATTATTTTTTTTACTAAGTTTTATTTTTTTTTTGAAAAAAATTGTTTTGTGATATAAATAAAATCAGTTTATGTATAGTGATACAAGCATAGATGTAATATATTTTTTCATATACATTATATATTGTTTTATTTGTAACTTTATTATTTAGATAATCTCTTGTGTTACACGAGCTCTAAATCTAGTAACATAATATATTAGAAAATATGGATATAACAAGAGTTATAAATAAAGTTGTGAAATTGCGGGTTAAAGATGATGGGGGCAATCACGTAATAATTTTATAAATTTACAAAAGGTAATAAAAGTTAAATGGTCTAAATTGTAACTAATTTAAATAAAATGGAAAGACACGTGATAGTTACACTACATTCTTTTGAAAGAAGTTCATGTCAAGTTTTGATAGCGTGTGCATATCTCGCATAGTGAGATATGTAAGATCTCTGTCTGTACGTCAGATAGCCCATCTTTTGCTATCTTTGTGGTATTTGGCGTAGAAAATGAGATTCGAATCATGGTAAGGATTCGACCTCCATCGCATGCTTCCCATCCTGCTCAGGATATAATATTTAATTCCTCTTCCTGACCAACTTCGAGCAGGAGCAGCAACAGAAGTGACAACGTGCTTATCAACGGCTGGCTCAACATTCTTCCCAGTTGGTGGTGTGTTGGGGTTGGGAGAATAGTTAATGCCGTCATCACTATCTTCTTTATTTTCATCATTGGCTTTCTCAACAATAGGGACGCTACCTACAAAGGAATGAACATTTAGTAAGCTCAGCCTCCACCGCAGCCTCCGATTCCCTTGTTTTCTCAACCTCCTTAGACGGCTCAACATCAGCCGCCTTATTTCCGGTAGCATCACCACTACCACTTCCACTACCACCACCACTACCACTACCATCACCACTACCATCACCGTTTCCATTACCACGAGGCTCATCAGAGTTATCATGCTCGTGGTCATCGTCCTCATCATCATCCTCGTCTCCACTATCAGACTCTTCATCATCATCCTCATCTTCACCGTCATCACCACCACCTTGTGCAAATGGTTGTACATCAGGATGAATGACCAGAGCAGTGGTGGACACAGACTTACTTGTGCACTAGTGGTGGGTGCAACAAGTGATGAATGTTGGTGCATTTTGTGACCGTCGCTGTGCAATTCAGACCAGCGGAACGCCACAGGCGAAGTTAGCACAACTTCGCCTTAGGCGAAGTTAGAACAACTTCGCCAACGGCGAAGTTGTAACAACTTCTGCCTTAGGCGAAGTTATCACAACTTCGCCATAGGCGAAGTAATGAACAACTTCGCCTACTGGCCCAAGCCCAAGCCCGAGAAGATGTTTTGTCTATATATATGTGTGTCTTGTTTAGGTTTTGTATCCAGAAATCAGTGTGTGTTTGAGCAGCTTGTTTATTGAGAGAGAGTAAGAGACTAGAGTCGTGTGAGACGACCCGAGGTAGAGCTCACCTCGGGTCAGTCGTGTTTTCTGTTTTTGTTACGGTATGTAACGTGATTATTTTATATATGAATCTGCAGATTTGTTTATCCCGTTCTTGTATTTGTTCGTGTATTTGATCGTGTACGTGTTTGTGTTATTCGTCTGTACACCATTAACGAGTCTAGGAGGATTCCGCACTCCTAGACCTCGTGCGGATCTCGTATCGATCGCCGACGCCCCGGGGGGACCTACAAGTGGTATCAGAGCCTTAGGCTCTTACGCTATGGTTCGAGATCTGCGTTTTGGTGTTTCTGGCACGTTTCTGTGCATTTCTGGCCGAACAGTTCTTCAGGCGAAGTTAATTGTTCATCAGGCGAAGTTGCTGTTCATCAGGCGAAGTTGCCGTCACTGTTCTTAGGGTTTCAGCGAAGATATAAGGAGAAGCGAAGTTATGAACATGCGAAGTTGACTTTAGGCGAAGTTGACTTCTCGGCGAAGTTATTGCCAGGCGAAGTTATAGCCAGGCGAAGTTATGGCCAGGCGATGTTAACTTTAAGCGAAGTTAACGAAAAAAAAAAAAAAAAAAAAAAAAAAAAAAAGAGTATTTTGGAGTTTTCGTCTGTATGGCCAGGTGTACACGATTATTGTGAGACCGAAGATGTTGTTCCATCAACGAGTGATCTTGTTATCTTTTGGTCTTACGTGTGAACAAATACGTGTCAACTCTGATTTGGAGTTGAGGTTGTGAATGGGATATTGTTTGAAACTGGATATTGACACATATTCGGGTGTTTGTGGGAAAGGAAATTGTTGTTGTTCGTGGTGACCAACCGAAGAAAGTCAAATTGAACTGAAGGTTTTTCGTCATTACTGGATTGCGGTCAGAGCATATTATTTATGTTATTTTCAAGGCGTTCGAGAATTGGATCCTGAAACGTGATGCATATTTATTAGAGTGAAGATTCTGGAACAAGTTGGATTTAACCGGGAATTAAAGTGTTTATGTTCCTGATCGTTATCCCTGGTGATTGAAGATGCTTCAGATTAATTAATGGTCGTGTGTTAGATTCTGTCAGGGTGGTTTTGTGATGAAATTGATCACTTGATGTTGAGTAGTTGAAGATTAAAACCTTATCATATGCCGACGAGTTGGTGAAGTTGTGGAGGAAGCCCAACTTCACGTGTTGGTGAAGTCAGATGGACTCACGTGATTGGTTGAGATGATCTATTGGCACGGGGATGCATGCATTACAAAGACCTCAATCGTTATAGTCGGAGAAGCTTACACTGAAGGGGAGATCTGATATGGAAGACGCTGGGTGATTGGTAGATTTGTGAAGCTACAGGACAGTTTCAGACACGGCTGGTTGACTGCAAACAGAAGATCATCAGTTAAGAGGGAGTCTGTTGGTGCATATTTTGTAACAGATGATCTTTCGTGTTTGTTAGAATTGAGAGCAACGGTCAAAGGGGAGATTGTTGGTGCATTTTGTGACCGTCGCTATGCAATTCTGACCAGCGGAACGCCACAGGCGAAGTTAGCACAACTTCGCCTAAGGCGAAGTTAGAACAACTTCGCCAACGGCGAAGTTGTAACAACTTCTGCCTTAGGCGAAGTTATCACAACTTCGCCATAGGCGAAGTTATGTACAACTTCGCCTACTGAAGCCCAGGCCCGTGAATGTTTTGTCTATATATAGTTGTGTCTTGTTTAGTTTTAGACATCCAGTAATTTTAGAGAGTTGTGTGTTGAGAGAGAACAAACCTAGTGAGAGTCGTGTGAGACGACCCGAGGTAGAGCTCACCTCGGGTCAGTCGTGTTTCTGTTTTGTTACGGTTTGTAACGTGTTTTATTATTATATATGAATCTGCAGATTTGTTTATCCCGTTCTAGTATTTGTTTGTGTACTTGATCGTGTACGTGTTTGTGTTATTCGGCTGTACACCAATAAACGAGTCTAGGAGGATTCCGCACTCCTAGACCTCGTGCGGGTCTCGTATCGATCGGCGACGCCCCGGGGGGACCTACAATGAACTAGTAGTACTGACATGCTTAGACAAAACAGCGGTAGTAGCTATAAGCTCAGTGTCGGTAACGGTTCCAACAACGACTTCATGCTCATCAACATTCTTTGAGCCTGAACCACCTTCACTTCCATCCTTTAATTGCTCTCCCGTGTAGAGGAAGCCATGAAAACTTCCTTGAGCTCTGACCCTTTCAGCGTCAGTGGCTAAATGAGCAAGCATAGTATGTCGCCGGTTGACCTGCTCAGTCCTTGGCTCGGCTACACGAAGAAACCTTTGAAAGGTCCTCATCATATGAACCCTCAGGTTCTCAACATCCTCATCTGTTAATCGCATAACCTCCATTACAGCGAGGTATCTATTAACTAGCGAGTCATTCACATGCCCCTGTCCGGCGCGTTGATTCTCCAGTTCTTCCTCCAACTGCTCAACAAGGTTTTGCAGTCTCACACTCTCTTCCATAACCCTACTCACATCCCTATTGTCACATCCTTCCAGCCCACTCACCCTTGAAGACAAACGTTCAAAGTCAATCCACACTTTGTCGAGTGTAGACTTAATCTCCCTTTTGAAGTTTTCAGCAAAGTTAGAAGAGGAGGGAAGATCAATCTCTAGATGTTTGACTCGAGACTCAAGCCTTTCCATATCAAAGTGTTGTTCAGCATTTTGCCGAGTATTCTTGTTGATTAATTGTTGCTAATTGTCGATTCTTTTCTGCAAGTGGTTGATCTAGTTTTGCTGACTTTCGATTCTGGCTTGATCAAGGTCACATCTTTCTTGAAGAATAGCCAACTGATTGGTCAAGGAATCACGCAGACGAGTGAACTCCTGGTTGATGGCTTGTTGATCTTTTAAGAATTTAATCAACATGAGTTCCCGTTTTGCACGGTTCTCATTCGCTTCTTCTAGTGTCGTGAGCCTATCAAGGATAGGATCTTTAAACACGGGAGACTTCTTCGATTTCCCACTTGAGATGGAAGTGACGTCAATCACAAGGCTCCTATGGGTTGAGGGAGGTGTGGTGGCTATGGTTGAGTGTAGTGTGGTTGGGATAGGTAAGGTTAGGGTTAAGGTTGGGAAGGGAGTGGCTATGGCTAAGGGTAGGCTGGTTGTTGTGGTGGTTGTTTCTATGGTGGTTGAGGTGGTTTGGGTTGTGCTAGATGTGGTAAATGTGGATAACCAGAATGAGGTTTCTTTAATCGGTGATGTGAATAGGTAAGTAGGTTAGGTGACGTGCATTGTGGTCCTAGGTAAGGTGAAGGTTTCAGTTTGGGTGGTTAAAGGAATGTCCTCAAACATGTAGGGCATTGGTTCGTCTAAGCGGGCTAGTGATGTCTCGGGTGAGGTAACAGGTTTGTCTACTAGGGATGGTTTTTGGGTTGCGGGTTTCTTCCTAATAACGATTTTAGGTTTAAGTTTGGTTGGAGCCTTAGGTGAGGTCATTTTGGTTTTGCGTTTGGTTTTAGGTGAGAGTGGGGTTTTGGTTTTGGTGATTTTGATTTGTTTGTCTTGGAGGGATTTTAGGGTCTTGGCTAAGGTTCTAGTTGATCCTATGTGTGGTTCGAGAAGGGAAGTTTGAGGTGATGTGGTTTGGGTTGCTAATGAATGGGATACCATCTCAGAAACCGAAGGAAATGTTACCTTTTGTAGAGGTACCTTGGAGGAGAAGACTTCTTGGAGTCCTTCGAGGACTCACCACCTCTCTGTAGAAGTAGAAGATCCCTTAGAAGACTCACCACCTCTCTTTTTCTTCTTATCATGCTTATTTTTAGATCTGTGCTCGCCTTCCAAATCTTCAAATGGTGGATCAGATTCTTGTACGTCACCTTCAGGTTCATCAACAGGCTCATTAACCTGTTCTTCCTCCTCATTATCATCACCTTCATCCTGACCATCATCAGGATCACCATCATCATCGTCTTCCTCCTCTCCAACCTCTACCTCATCACTATCAGACTCTGTCTCCTTGAACTGACCAATCTTAATACCCGGCTGCTCACTTTGATACTGATGAGAACTTCTACCAGTAGGCTTCAGAATGGTAGTCATGCCACTTCTTTTACCTCCTTTACATGAAAAGGCTCAAAGAACTCTATTGCATTCCCGTCTTTATCAATTTCATTTGTTTTCACGGGTTTTGGTGTATCGGGAAGTAAGTGATCCAAAATTAATTGGATGAATCGAGGATACATCATCCTTCGCTTCTTTATAAGCACATTATGTTGAATATATCTGAAGAACAGTTTAGAATAATTGTATCTTCTTACCCTAGTCAAACTTAGCATAACTCCAACCCAGTCAGCGTTCAGTTTGTCAAACCTGCCTTTTTGAGAGGATAAATAGTGAGCAACTATGTGAAACAAGAGCTTCAAATAATTTGGTAGATATTTCTTCTCACAAGTAGACCATTCAACCTCATAACCGATATCCTCTAGATAATTTCCTATTTGTTCATCTGAAAAGATTGTGCAAGGATCATCGGCATTCTCTTGAATCTGAAGAGCCTTTCTGACAACATATTCAGTAACAGTCGCCTTTACATTGTCAATCTTTGAAGTAATCCTTGAACTCTCTTTCTTTGTCCTATCATTGTCCCAAAATTGTTTAATCCAGTAATAGTGAATCTCGGGATCAGCTGAGATAGCAAACGATAAAGGACAAGTTCGTAATCCTTTGATCATGGAGACAAATACTTTGAGCTTCTTCCTTGTGGGGATTTCCAAAGAACATAAGATGTTATTACCCTAAACACATCAAAGGAGCCATTAGTGTTGTTAATTGAGTTTTAAGAAAACAAAAAAAAATGAAAACAAACTATGAAAATTCTAATTACAAAAATGACTCAAAATACCAGAAAATATTCTAAGTGTGATGTATTCTAATAAAAAAAATTCTAAGTTTAATATGTTCTAATCACTCACTTCTCATTCAAAAACAATACTTTTGGAATGCAAAACACTTAACCATTTTAAGATCTTAAACAATTGAATACAAGTGTGTTAGAATAAATTTTACTTAGAATTTTTCGCAAGTCCATTCTATTTTAATACAATTAGATTCGAATACAATACATAATCTCACAAAACCAGCTTTCATTCGAATACAAATGTATTCGAATATAAGTATATTCGAATACAATTACCATTTTCAAACAATTCACACTCGAATACAATGGACTTGGCATTTGTGAAGAGACTTCCATTCAAATACATCAACCTTGAGAACATTTTCATTCGAATACATATGTACTCGAATACAAAAGTATATTTGCATACATCATTCTTGAAGCAGATTCATTCGAATACTGATGTATTCGAATACAGTAGTGTATTCGCATACATCATCCTTGAAAACTTTTACGTTCGAATACAATCTTATGAAGAATAATCAATTTGAATACATTCCCATTTAGAATACAATATATTCAAATACATTGGCCATTTATTAGTAAGCAAGTCCCATTCGAATACAGCTCCTAAGATACCATTCAAATAAAAGTTAAATTCGAATACACATGCATTCGAATAGATCAGCCTTACCATATCGTATTCGAATACAATTTCATTTTCAGATTTGAGTTCAAAGGACATTGAAACCACTTTCATTCGAAAACAATGACCTTTGAAGCAGTTTACAGATCCAATAGAATGACCTTTTCATATGGATACCAATTTCCAAAACAAAATGTCTAACACATAACCCACACATGTGTTTTTGGGTTCATAAGCATATGATTGAAGATCTGGGTAAGTAAGAACAAATTCAAAAGAAATCTGGGTTTTTAGAAACCCGACAAGAACAAAACCCTAGAAAAATTTAAGAACTATACAAAACAAGCATAAAAACTCAATTAACTCAAGCTATAAACTCTTTATGACATCGATAATCATAAACAACCTTCAATTTAAACAACAAACAACAAATGATTTGCCAATTGAGTGTGAACAGTCTGTCGGGACTGTTCATCGGCCCATAAACAGAAAAATATGAACACAAGAGGGTAAAATCTTTACCATAGGAAACTTATCTATGGTTGATATGATGATTAAGTGTGAATATTGAGGCAAAACTGTGATTTTGTTGAAGAATATGAAGGTCCGATTAGGTTTAAGGGTGGTGGCGGTGGGATTTTGGATGAGAAATGAGAGAGAGAAGTGGATAATGTTTTGGATAATAATGAAAGATATTTTGAATTATCCCTTTTATAGGGTTACCTATCTCGCGATAAGATCAAAACATCCCGAGTTTTAAACACACTTTCACTCCCAACCCCTGAACTCTGAAAATATTTTCAATTTTAAACCTGCAAATATTTGCCCGCCGAATCCAAGCACTTTAAATATATACAAGATATATTTTTGTCGGGTCAAGGCTTAACAAACTTTGCATTAGAGACCATGTTGAAACATTAACCCATTTTTACTAAACACACAAAATAAAATTAAAATAAATTTTCAAAAACAAAATAAAATAAAATTAAAGTGAAATAAAATTGAAAATAAAACTTTAACAAAAATAAGATTTGTACAAACTTTAAATTAAGTTTAAAATAACAATAAAATTAAAAATATACACATGAATTAAAAATAAAATAAGATGAAGATAAAATATGTTAAAAATAAAATAAAAATAAAAATAAAAATAACATATAAAATAAAGGTTAAAATAAAATAAGATAAAAAATAAAATTAAATGAAATGCAAGTTAAACTAATTTTAACATGTAAATTAAAATGAAATTAAAAACTTAACAATGAACTAAAATTTAAAATTAAGATACAAAGAGAAAACTAATATTATATTAATTATATTAAATAATTTACAAAATTCTAAGATAAAAAGAGAAAATTAATATTATATTAATTATATTAAATAATTTTCAAAATTCTATTGATACTTATTTTTTATGAGAAAGATCATGACATAGAATCATATTGTCTATAACATCCTAGATCACACTTCTATTTGGATATTATTAAGCGAAGAACCCAAAGTCGATTGTAGGTATGTTGGTCCACTTTAAACTTAACAAGTATTTTGATTTCACCGTGATACGTTAAGGTATAATTAGGCACAATACTTGTGTGGTCCCATGTTAATCTAACATGTTACAAACTCCATCATACATAGGGCATAGTTTGTGCTCATCAGTATCACCCCGAATTGACTCTGATCCCCTAATGATTGATCAAAACATTTTGTGCTTTCATAAACTTTTTGCAAACTTTTCTTTCAAACAATATGTAAAGGTTGAACCATTGACTTACATGTCATCCGGACTTACAAGCCTTCATATAAAGTGTTTAGGTCTTACTTGTTTTCCCCACGTCACGTAGTTCTAATATACCCCTTTTTATTTGATAAATTATCAACATTTTTGTTGTTGATTTTGAATACTTTTAAGCATTTTGCAGTTTTTCTACTTAATAGTTTTTGGTTTTTCAACATTTGAATCTAAAGCAAGAAATAATTTTTTATTGTGACCAATCACTAACGAGCTCGTGTATGACTGACTATTAATATTTTTTGCCTTCATCAATATAACTTAATTTGAGTCGGCAACCGCTTCATAAGAGTCTAACCACTAGCATAGGCGAGTATTTAATTTTATATCACTGTGATACTTACTCATTTGTCAAGCCTATCTACACATCAATCAATGATCTTGTTCGCTTTTTATCTACTATTTTCATGTGCTAGGATCACTCAACACAATATCTTATCATGTTTCAAAGGTCGAATCGATTTCTCAGATTTTTCTGATATTTTAATTATATCTGACTCCCTCTAAGCAGGAGCTCCCTCTAAACAAGATATTATACTTTTAAATATTTTTCTGATTTTCTTAAATAGAATAAATTAAAATAATGTAAAATATTTTTGGTTAGTCAAGTGACTCATTTTTTATTTTCTTAACAAATGTAAAATCTTTTTGGTGAGTTAAAGTTAACTCATTTGCTCATTCTAAAATTGTGATATATTTGAAAAATATTTACAATTTTATATACAAAAAGATCGAAAGAAAGACAATTAAAACTAAAAGTAAAACCTAATTTAGAAATAAGGTAAATTAAAATGAAATTTAAAATTTAAAGTAAAACAAAATAAAACAAAATTTAAAAATTTTAAAAACTTTAAATTACGAAAGAAATATAAAAGTAAATTTAAAAATTAAAATTTCAAATCTTTAAAATAAAAGAGAAGTAAAATAAACTTTTCAATGAAAAGAAAATAATATAAATTTGAAATGGAAGCCTTTTAAAAGAGAATAAAATAAAGTAAAATAAAAATAAAATATAATATAATAAAAAAATTAAAATAAAACTTAATTTTGAACAAAATAGATCATGCTAAGTGACTCGACGAGAAACAAAAATCGGGCACGATCAAAAGGTTTAGTAAACAGGTCTGCAAAGTTGTAATCAGTATGGACCCGTTCTATTCTGACAAGCTTTCGGTCATAACAATCACGAATAAAATGCATTCAGATGTCAGTATGCTTTGTCTTAGAGTGCTGGACCGGGTTTTTCACAATACACACAGCTTCCTCACTGTCACACTTAATCGGGGTGTTAAAGAAATTCAAACCGTAATCCAACAGCTGATGTTGGATCCATATGACTAGAGAGCAACAAGCGGAGGCAACAATGTATTCCGCTTCAGCAGTGGAGGTGGACACGGTGACTTGTTTCTTGCATTGCCAGGAGATCAATCTGTCACCCAGGAACTAACATCCACCCGATGTTGACTTTCGATCAAGATTGCATTCCCCCATAATCGCTATCGGTATAAGCATTCAGTACCATAGGAGAGTCTTTGGGATACCAAAGAATTAAGAAACGTTTTCCCTTAGGGTACCGAAAGATTCGCATAACAGCAATTAAGTGGGACTCTTTCGGATTACTCTAATATCTGGCACACTGACAGACAGAGAACATGATGTCCGGTCTGCTGGCAGTGAGATACATCAGGGAGCCGATCATGGATCTATAAAGATGTTGATCAACTGGAGTTCCTGATGGATCTGGAGCAAGCAGGTCGGGTAGCGATCAGAGTGAGAAAGGGAGATGAGTCTTTGAATCCGAATTTCTGAACGATGTCACGAACATAGTTTTCTTGATGAATCAGAATCCAATCGTCCTTTTGTTCAACTTGAAGAGCCAAGAAGAAAATCATTTCCCCCCAAAGAACTCATCTCAAACCGATTCTGCATGACCTTGGTGAACTCTCTACACAGCTTATCGGAAGTAGATCCAAAGATAATGTCGTCAACATAGACTTGGACAAGGATTTGATCACCATTTACATTCTTTATGAAGAGTGTTTGATCGATAACACCTCTTCTGTAGCCATTCTTAAGGAAGTGATTTGCTAGTGTTGCGTACCATGCACGAGGTGCTTGGTGCAGGCCATACATCGCTTTGTCAAGACGGTAAACATGGTTTGGATGATCAGGATCCTCAAAACCTGGAGGTTACTTCACATATATCTCCTCTTTGACTTTCCCATACAAGAAGGCAGTCTAGAAAAAGACCTTGAAATTCATGTACAAGGCATAGGCTAGAAAAAGACGAATTGCCTACAACCTAGCCACCTGTGCTTAAGTTTCATCGTAATCAAGGCCTTCAAGCTGAGAAAAACCTTATACCACCAATCTTGCCTTATTTCTTGTAATAACCCCTTCATCATCCTTCTTGTTTCGAAACACCCATTTGTTCCCAATCGCTTTCTTGTTCGGCGGCATCTTAACCAGTCTCCAAACTTGAAGTTTCTTAAACTATAACAATTCTTCCTGCATCGCTTCAACCCATGAGTTTTCCCTTAGGTCCATCTTGTAGTCCTTTGGTTCAACCTGTGAAATAAAGCAAGCAAACAGCCATTTGTTAATTGTACCAGATTTACTTCTAGTTTGGATGCCGGCAGATGCAGAACCGATGATGTTCTCTGATGGATGACGTCGGTGAATGAGAGACTGAGGAATGTCTTCGACAATGGTGACTGGTTCGGTTTGAAGATTTACAGTGAGACTATCAATGGGATGGAAGATACGAGGTGCATCTTCAAGAACATCAGCAGTTGATAGAACAGAGTCAGGTTGATCAACTGTATTCTCTTGATTAATCGGTTCTTTCCAAAGATCCTCGCCATAAGGAACAACAATGGTGTTGATTGGAGTCAAAGCAGTAAGATCATAATCACCAGTAGAAGGTTCTTCAACAGGAGTAGCTATTTGAACGGTTTCATTTGCAGAGGGAGGTGTGGCAACAGATTCTACCACACCAGGAGCTACTAGAAGATCAGCTATTGGCTCAGTCTGATGTTGTTCCACATTTTCGGCAGACTGGAAGGAATCATCTGAATATGAATCAGACCCATCTTCAACTTCCACCATCGCAGTTGAAACAACAACTTAAGGTGTAGCTTGAGGAGCGGCTAGAGGTGCAACCTGAGGTGCGGGATTGTTAACAGCTTGAATATTTACACAAGGAGGAGGAGGAATAACGGGTGGAGCAGGCATTGCAGGCATAACAGACAGATTCACTTCAGATAAACTGTTGATCAGTGTTTGCATCAACACAGGTTCTTGTGATGAAGATGGAACTTGAATACTAGCAGGATGTGTAATAGACATGCCTTGAAACTGATTGAACAGAATATCATAGTCAAACAACCAATCTGGTCCCGTGCGAGCGTCAGTAGCATTTAGCTCTTGCCAGTCAATGTTGTAGGATTCCAAAATCAGCTTGGTTTTCTTGTTGTAGACTCGATAAGTGGTTTTATTGGATGCATATCCAACGAAATAACACTCATAAGCCTTTTCAGCAAATTTGAGATCATGCTGAATACCAGTATGGAGTAGGGTGCAATGACATCCAAAGGTTTGAAATAGTTGACAAGAGGCTTCGTTTTGTAGTTGACTTCATACGAAGTATTCTTCAGATGCTTGTTGATCAGCACAAGGTTTTGAATGAAGCAGGCCGCGTTGTTAGCCTCTCCCCAAAAGAATAGAGGTAGTTTAGAATCTGACAGCATTGTTCTCGCAGCTTCAGTCAGTGTTCTGTTTCGTCTTTCAGCAACTCCATTTTGTTGAGAAGTATAAGGTGCACTGAAATGAAGTTCTATTCCATTTGAACTGTAGAAGTCATCTACAGATCGGTTGCAGAACTCAGTTTCGTTGTCGATTCGAATACACTTCACCTTCTTGTCTGTCTGTCTCTCCACCAGAGTGATAAGCTTGATAAAAAACTGTGCGGTTTCATCCTTATGCCCTAAAAGGAATGTCCAGCTGAAACGGGAAAAGTCATCAGTAATCACAAGATAATGGGCTTTTCAGCCGATTGCCATAGGAGTAATAGGACCAAACAAATCCATGTGTAACAGCTGAAGAATGGAATCTATGGAATTGATCGTCTTGGGTTTGTGAGGGAGCTTGTGTTGCTTGCATTTAGAGCATGAAAGATATTTTTCATTGCAAGAGAAATATTTAACAGGCAATCCCCTCACATGTTCCCCTTTAATCAATTTGTTTAAATTCTTAAAATTAACAGACCTAGACGACGATGCCATAGAGATGAGTCGTTCTCCGAATCCTTAGATAATAAACATGAAGCGGTCTTACATGAATAGGAACAATTCATGTCTATTATATAACATCATTATGCCTCGGAGTACGCATCAAGATCCATTCTTCCGGGACCTTAAAACCTGGTTTGAGAATCAAGCATTCATTCTCAGTGAATAGTGTGGAGTACTGTTTGTCGCGGATTAGAGAGACGATGAGCATGTTGTGGTTCAGTTGTTCCACCAATTTGACGTCATCAAACGTTAGGATTCTATTCGACACTCTACCATGTTTGGTAATATTCCCACCCATATCGCCAGAAAAAGAAACGTATCCTCCATAGAACGGTTTAATGTCAAACATCAAGGATTCGTCTCCCGTCATGTGTAGGGTACAGGTATTATCCAAATACCATATACTATTTAAAGAATGTCTTGGCTGACCCTACACACATTAACAATTTAATTAGATACAGGTTCCCGAGACTTAGTTGTCTCAGGAGGGTCAACCACATGGTTGTCAAATGTCATTTTCTCATTATTATTTATGAAGTTGTGGTACGTGTCTGAATCAGAAGAACAGTCTCTAGGATTCCATGCACGTGAAAGTTTCCTATTTTGAAACGATTTTTGAGACTATCTTCTTCTCGGTTTTAAAACAAAATCCTCCGATTTTTCAATCTTTGAATTTCTTTTCTTCTTTCTTTTTTATGAATCCTTAGACTTTTTAGTCTTCGAATTCCTTTTTGCTGTCTTCACTGGCAGAACTGTCAGGTTGATCATTTCTAGCCCTTGAGCTTGTTTTAGCTCTGGAACGGAATTGATTTAACTGGTTGTTCGTTTCCCTTTTCATATTATGCTAGTTCTTGCAATGTATTGCAAGGTGAGACGGGTTAACACATACAAAACAAAGTTTTCTTCTATATTCCCTATAGAAACAGTCGGAATTATAATACATTGGTTGTGGTGAATAAGGAGACGGTTGTACAGGAACAAAAAAGTTGTCAGATCTATGACCCCGATCATCAAAAATATTTGTATAGAAAGAATTAACATAATCTTGTGGATAATAACCATAGTAGCTATTATCAAATTGATTGAACAGTTGAGGTTGATAATATTGATTTGTGGATTGATAAAATTGTTTCTATGAGGTGGGACATATTTACCTGATCTACTTGCCTTTTCATTTTCAAAACAATTTTCATTAATTTTATTTTCCTCAACTTTACAATTATTTGACGAATAGATAGGTAAGTTAGTATTCACAGATACCTCTTCATGCACATTTCTATTAACAATGGTTTCATCAAAAATAGTTTCACAGTCACTATAATAAATGTAAACATCATTATCATTCTCAAGAGATGTGCCGACATGAACACTCTCATCAAATACATCATTGTTCAAAATGTTTTTGGAATGAATATTATTACAGACACGGTTGACAACAAATGAATCAAAAAGTAAGTTTTTGTCTCCACAACCCTTGTTTGGTTACACACACCCATTTTCTTCTACACAACCTGCTACAGAAGATGAACTACTATTAGGATTAACTGAAGAATCAGCTAGATTAAAAGTCTTGGGAGCAGCAGGAACAAATGTCTTTGATATGGGCACATGACCAACACCATAGACCGTTTCTTCCTCAAGTGGATAGTTAAAACTAAAGTGAGGAAGGCTAGTATAGTTATTATTAAAAGGCGGTGGAACAGCAGAACTATCATAGCCTATTGTAGTCTTTAATCTTAACTCCATTTGTGCCCCCAATTAATTTATTCAGCTTTTCATAAGCTAACTCAAAACTTTTTTATGGTAATTTTTCTTTGTGTTAACTCAATCTCTGTAACATCGTGAAAATTTCGAGTTCAAAATGTCAACTTTCCAAAGTCTAGGGACCAAAAACGTCAAAATTCCAAACCTTAGGGCTTAAAATAAAAATTCTGACTTTCTGTCCCATCGCGATACGTGACGGAGCAAAGGACAAGCCCATCGCGTATCACAAATGGCTTAGTCAAACATTCTAGAAGAAGGTCAACGGCGATACGCGATCGTCGTGGAACCTACGTCATCGCGTATCGCGATGACGTGGCCTGACACCTCTGGCACAAGTTCTGCCACGTGTCCACACGTGGCACACCGTCTGCCGCGTGTCCGGACAAGTGGCCACACGTGGCACGTCGTCCGCCACGAGTCAACATGTGGCACACCGTCTGCCACGTGGTGCCACGTGGCAGACCAACTAGGTGACGACGCAGGGCTACGTCGCGATACGCGACGGGCCTGCTGAAGACCATCGCGGATTGCGATGGGCTTCCATATTTGCCTATAAATAGAAGGCCACGGGTTCTTCACAACTCACACCTCAAATCAGCTTATAAATCTCTCTCTAACATCTCCCTAAGTTCCAACAATCATATTATCGATCCACCTCGAAAAGTGTGCCCCAATACCTCGAAAAGCGTGCCCCGATTCCTCGATTTCTGTTTTCGTTTCCTCGTTGTTCGTGCCATCTTCCACCGACGTATCAACCAAGAAGGCATTTGTTATTTTCCGACACCATGGTGATTAGTCTCGAAAGGCGTGCCGACGAGTGGTGAAGTTTTGGTGTTCATCGTTTGGCGTGCTAAAAGAAACGTGACAAGAAGAGAAATTTAATCAAGTAGATAAAGAAGTCAAAGTGGCGTTGGAGTGCTGATCGAGTTGTTAGGGTTTATAAGCCGAATAAAGGTAGCCATAATACCCGAATAAAATAATAATAAAATATTATAAAGGCTTAAACCTTAAGTCGAGGTTATACTCGATACCTCGATAAAAGAAAAGAAAATATAACAAAGAAAGAATAAAAAAAGAAATTATGAAAAGTTATAAAAATGTATATATGTGTGTAAGTATATATTCTTTGTTATAAAAATATTATTTAAGGAATAAATAACTATTCTTAAATAATAAAGACAAGAAAAGAATGCGTTTCTTAGCGAATAAGAAACGTAGGGTTTTACAAATAAACTAAAGGTTTATAAATTGCTTTTAAACTAAAGTTTTTGAAGTAAAAAGAGATTTTGAACTAAAGGTTCATCGAGGTAAAGTTTATAAAATAAGACTAAAGGTCCTAAGCCGGATTTTGTATCCGACTAATAATTGGTTATAGTCGTACTATAGGTGCGAGATAGCAACGGGAAAGACCCTCGGACGGTGTTTGAAGCCGATCCAAATCAAAAGGTGAATACGCCCCAACTTTTATAAACTTGTTTCCAAACGGGTAAACGTGTTATATGAAAAACTTTACATGAGACTAAGTGTCTCTAAAACATTTATAAACAAGGGTATAAATACTGACCTCAGGCTATCGTTTACGTTTGTCTGGATCCTTATATATATGGTGGGCACATCACACCTGGTAACAATTACGCTCGCCTGCGAGGAGTATGACCTTGTGTATACGTATAGGCACTCAACTAGTCGAACGCTGCGGTGTTTGCTGAGGGAACCGAGTATAGAGACTTGAGTTTATGAATTGTATTGTTTTAACTTGATTATTCCTAAGCCTCGTTGGGCTGAGACCTACATAGTCTCGAGGGGTGATTAAGTAAAGAAAATATTTTTAGCGTCAGCATATTCACCAGCATTCGTTGCTGATGTAAGGCCCCGAACCCGGTAGCCCTACTTTAACGTCGGATTTACTCATAAACACAGTCCTTCAAATCAGAGTTTATTAAAACTTTCCGCGGAATATAAAACATAAATCATTTATTACAAAACATTAAATCTTTTCTTTGATACCATAACACAAAACTCTATATTCAAAACATTTTTACTACTTTCTTCAGATGCCAGCCGTTCAATCCATGTCGTGTGTCATCCTCATGCTAACTCTATAATCAGCTCACCTGCGTGCATACTAAAAGTCAGCTACGCTGAGTGAGTTCTAGTTAATCGATCGCCATACAATACATACACATACATACATATCCGTAGATACACATCCATACTTCACTAGTTACCCTTCTGTTCTACATACATACTTGCAACCATACATACATACATATCTACAATCATTAACCTCAGTCTACCGAGAGTACGTTCATAGTTCACCGTCTATACCTGTACTCAAGGTCGTGAACACGTACAAGGTTCGCAGTCCTTACCTATGTTCACCATTTATGGTACGTACAAGGTTCGCAGTCCTTCCCTATACCATAATACATCCACAACACGTACAAGGTTCGCAGTCCTTCCCTATGTTGCAACCTAACTCATAGCACGTACGAGGTTCGCAGTCCTCCCCTATGCTACAAAACCAGCACGTATAAGGTTCACAGCCCTTTCCTATGCTGACATACATTCACAACACGTACAAGGTTCGCAGTCCTTCCCTATGTTGCAACCTAACTCATAGCACGTACGAGGTTCGCAGTCCTCCCCTATGCTACAAAACCAGCACGTATAAGGTTCACAACCCTTTCCTATGCTGACGCCTATCTACATTACGTATAAGGTTCGCAGTCCTTATCTACGTTTACATATATCATCTACTTCTCGTTTAAGGCTCGCATTCCTTAACTACGCCATTACCAGCCGAGTCTATGTTCGACAGAAGCTAGAGGGATTTGCCATCCTAACTTACTATGTCGAACATAGAACTCACATGCCATTCGTGTACCTATACACACATACTTACATTATAACATAAGAACACTCTAGGCATTCTTTACCTCATTCATTTAACAACCATACCCCTTGTCGACACGTGCAATATCCGAAGATCGTTCACGCCCCGACAAGTATTCATTTGAAACATTCATATATCTTCGATATATAATATTCGTACCTTTATTTTTAACCTGACAGTACGCGCAATATCCGAAGATCGTTCGCGTACCGACAAGCAATCATTCATATCTATCACACATATCACATATGACATACACCTATCAACTAGGATAAATGTATTAACAACACATCGAGTATGCACACAGCCCTGAAAACATAACAAGGAATGGGGCTAGAAACTCACCTGAATTCTGCTTCTTTCTCTGGTAGCTGTAAATCCCTTCTTTAACCGAGCTCAGCTGACTGTACAAGTTACACGTATCAATACTCGCCTGATCTAATCTTGTGGCCTAGTATTAGCTTACTTTAACTTATCGCTTTAATTTATTTTCTAAACGAACTTTACTATAGGCGAAGTTAAACCTCGGGCGAACTTGGCTTCAGGCGAAGTTAAACCTTAGGCGAACTTGGCTTCAGGCGAAGTTAAACCTTAGGCGAACTTGGCTTCAGGCGAAGTTAAACCTTAGGCGAACTTGGCTTCAGGCGAATTTAAACCTTAGGCGAACTTGGCTTCAGGCGAAGTTATCCTTAGGCGAACTTGGCCGTAGGCGAAGTTATTCTTAGGCGAAGTTACACTTGAAGGCGAAGTTACGCTTGAAGGCGAAGTTCATCAGGCGAACTTATTCTTGCAGGCGAAGTTATCGCGCTGCAGATCTGTTTGCCCATAAATCCTTCGTTTCTTAGCCAAATAACTCGATTTTGGTACCCACGGAATCGTATGATCGGCGCCTCCAAATCCCAACCATCAAATCGGCCTAAAATCGACGTTTTAGGGGTCCGATTTGGGCAGTTTGGGTTTCGGGTCCGGTTAACCCATCCAATCCTAACCATTTTCAGTAATATTAGCTTTGTTGGATTTGTTCTTACCTTACCAACTCAGATCTATCAACAAAATCTCGGGTCTCGGCTTCGAATCTTGATCGGTTAGAATGTGTGTGTTTTGAGTGTGAAGAAATAGATAAAAATGAAGATATTTTTGGGATTTTGGGGGTATTTATATCCCTGAAATCCCATGGACCTAAGGCCCATTCTCATTTAACCCATCTCTATTAATCCAAGTCCATAACCCACATCCATTGCCCGACACTAGCCCGACCCATACCAACTCCTATTCTTTTATTTATTTCCTGATAATCCGAGTAAACTTTCCCTCTATTATTAAGTAATATAATTAATATTACCTTGAAATTTCGGGATGTTACAAGTCTTCCCTCCTTAAAGAGGTTTCGTCCCCGAAACCTAACTTATTCCCTATAAAAGGAAAACTTCTTATATTTACACGCTTTATTGAATCGCCTTCGCTTTCTGAGTTATCCTTCTTACTTCCGACTTTGCAGTCATCGAATGGTGGTCATGTGTTTTAGCTATTTAAGGTAGCTTGTCCATGAGACCCTCGATGTACCACAACTCATCTCATACCTCCAAGGGCTTCGATTAGTACTTTTAACACTATTGTCTAAACAACATTTCATCATAACATAATAATCATTCATAACCTACTCAATATATTACACGTCACTGATAACCATAAGTTTTAAACCTTAACACACAACAAGTCCTTAAGCAAAAGTAACTTAATAAAACCATTGCATGAACAATTATTCCTTCATCAAGCGTTCCTCTCTGCAGTTTCCCCAAGTCTTTATCTTTCCGCACCTCCCGCCCCTGATTCCTTGCAATCCCTAGCCATGTGGTCAGCTTTTCCGCATTTGTAGCACTTTGGACGATCAGGGCAGTCTCGAGAGTAATGCCCACCCTTTCCGCACCGATAGCACCTGTCTGTCCCAATCCTGCATTCCCCCGGGTGCACTCGCCCACACGTCTTACACGCATCCTTGTTCCCAACCTTGGCCTTCCTCTCATCAGTTGTTGTCACCATCTCGCCAGACCGCTTAGCAGAGGTAGCCCATTTCTTCTCCTTCTTTCCCCCCACCACCACATCGTCCTCAGCCAGGTCAGCATAAACCACCTCTGCAAGTTCAACAGCAGAGTCAAAAGTAGCAGGTTTATTTGCCCTGACCAACATGCGGACTTTTTGTGGCAATCCCCTCACATAACATTTGATTCTTTTGACCTCAGTGTCAACCATATCAGGCACCAACCTAGATAGTCGGTTGAATTCAGTAGTATACTCACGATGCGTCATCATACCGGCCTTTAAATTCAGGAACTTCATCTCCGTCCTTTCAACCTCGGCATCTGCGCAGAACTTTTTCATCACCAACTCCTTCAGATCGTCTCATCTCAACGCCTTGATCTCATCCCTAGTCTTTCTCTGCTCCACACCTTCCCACCAATACATAGCTTCTTCCTCAAATGACTGAGTAGCATAACCCACAGCTTGGTCGGGACGGCATTCGCTAATGCGGATAACCTTGTCCATAGTGGCTATCCATTGGAGAGTAGCGATTGCGTCTCCCAACCCAGTCAGCTTTGGCGGGTCGCATCCTTTGAAGGACTTATAGTTGCACCCACCTTGGCCTCTTCTCCTGTCATCGACTTTCACAGACTTATCCTCACTCGAGGCCCCTCTTTCTCCTTCCCCATCCTTCCTACCATCACCACCCGCCCCTTCAGCAGTTCGTTCACGGCTTCCAGCAGATCCTTCGGGATTCAGGTTCTTCACAGCAGCAACTACAGCTTGAACAATGGCTGCTTGAACTGCAGGGCTAAGTTGAACTTCTTCGTTGTTGTTCTGGTCTCCTCCAGCGGCGCTTCCTTCATCTTCGGTGTGGGAAGCTTCTTCTACCGAGGGTTGCCGGACAAGACGAGGCCTGCCACGACGTCCAGTGCGACCCCCAGTTCCAACAACTTCTCCAGCTCCAGCCATCAGTATTCTTAAAGGGACAACACAAACATCATCACTCAAGGAACTATTTAGTACAAGGATAGCAAGGCTAACAGGTAATAATAGTGGCCAGCTGTGACTAGCTGATCACGTTGCTTTCCGTGTCCTATTCGCTTCCCTTTATGAGTCTATTTGTGCTGGTTCTACTTAAGCAGTTAGTCAAGTCAAACAATCAATTACTTCTATCCTTATCGTTCACGTATCTTTTCTTTCTCATTAACATATATCATTTAATCATACACCTTACCTTTACTGATTTTTGCTTGAGCGACACATGGCATTCTTGAACTGGCATCTTCTTTCTTTTCTTACTTAAATCCCATTCTCTGTTCGAGTCTAAGCATGTAGGATGCTTAAATCTCTCGAACTTATGCTCTGATACCAACTTGTAAGGCCCCGAACCCGGTAGCCCTACTTTAACGTCGGATTTACTCATAAACACAGTCCTTCAAATCAGAGTTTATTAAAACTTTTCGCGGAATATAAAACATAAATCATTTATTACAAAACATTAAATCTTTTCTTTGATACCATAACACAAAACTCTATATTCAAAACATTTTTACTTCTTTCTTCAGATGCCAGCCGTTCAATCCATGTCGTGTGTCATCCTCATGCTAACTCTATAATCAGCTCACCTGCGTGCATACTAAAAGTCAGCTACGCTGAGTGAGTTCTAGTTAATCGATCGCCATACAATACATACACATACATACATATCCGTAGATACACATCCATACTTCACTAGTTACCCTTCTGTTCTACATACATACTTGCAACCATACATACATACATATCTACAATCATTAACCTCAGTCTACCGAGAGTACGTTCATAGTTCACCGTCTATACCTGTACTCAAGGTCGTGAACACGTACAAGGTTCGCAGTCCTTACCTATGTTCACCATTTATGGTACGTACAAGGTTCGCAGTCCTTCCCTATACCATAATACATCCACAACACGTACAAGGTTCGCAGTCCTTCCCTATGTTGCAACCTAACTCATAGCACGTACGAGGTTCGCAGTCCTCCCCTATGCTACAAAACCAGCACGTATAAGGTTCACAGCCCTTTCCTATGCTGACATACATTCACAACGCGTACAAGGTTCGCAGTCCTTCCCTATGTTGCAACCTAACTCATAGCACGTACGAGGTTCGCAGTCCTCCCCTATGCTACAAAACCAGCACGTATAAGGTTCACAGCCCTTTCCTATGCTGACGCCTATCTACATTACGTATAAGGTTCGCAGTCCTTATCTACGTTTACATATATCATCTACTTCATGTATAAGGCTCGCAGTCCTTAACTACGCCATTACCAGCCGAGTCTATGTCCGACAGAAGCTAGAGGGATTTGCCATCCTAACTTACTATGTCGAACATAGAACTCACGTGCCATTCGTGTACCTATACACACATACTTACATTATAACATAAGAACACTCTAGGCATTCTTTACCTCATTCATTTAACAACCATACCCCTTGTCGACCCGTGCAATATCCGAATATCGTTCACGCCCCGACAAGTATTCATTTGAAACATTCATATATCTTCGATATATAATATTCGTACCTTTATTTTTAACCTGACAGTACGCGCAATATCCGAAGATCGTTCGCGTACCGACAAGCAATCATTCATATCTATCACACATATCACATATGACATACACCTATCACCTAGGATAAATGTATTAACAACACATCGAGTACGCACACAGCCCCGAAAACATAACAAGGAATGGGGCTAGAAACTCACCTGAATTCTGCTTCTTTCTCTGGTAGCTGTAAATCCCTTCTTTAACCGAGCTCGGCTGACTGTACAAGTTACACGTATCAATACTCGCCTGATCTAATCTGGTGGCCTAGTATTAGCTTACTTTAACTTATCGCTTTAATTTATTTTCTAAACGAACTTTACTATAGGCGAAGTTAAACCTCGGGCGAACTTGGCTTCAGGCGAAGTTAAACCTTAGGCGAACTTGGCTTCAGGCGAAGTTAAACCTTAGGCGAACTTGGCTTCAGGCGAAGTTAAACCTTAGGCGAACTTGGCTTCAGGCGAATTTAAACCTTAGGCGAACTTGGCTTCAGGCAAAGTTATCCTTAGGCGAACTTGGCCGTAGGCGAAGTTATCCTTAGGCGAACTTGGCCGTAGGCGAAGTTATCCTTAGGCGAAGTTACACTTGAAGGCGAAGTTACGCTTGAAGGCGAAGTTCATCAGGCGAACTTATTCTTGCAGGCGAAGTTATCGCGCTGCAGATCTGTTTGCCCATAAATCCTTCGTTTCTTAGCCAAATAACTCGATTTTGGTACCCACGGAATCGTATGATTGGCGCCTCCAAATCCCAACCATCAAATCGGCCTAAAATCGACGTTTTAGGGGTCCGATTTGGGCAGTTTGGGTTTCGGGTCCGGTTAACCCATCCAATCCTAACCATTTTCAGTAATATTAGCTTTGTTGGATTTGTTCTTACCTTACCAACTCAGATCTATCAACAAAATCTCGGGTCTCGGCTTCGAATCTTGATCGGTTAGAATGTGTGTGTTTTGAGTGTGAAGAAATAGATAAAAATGAAGATATTTTTGGGATTTTGGGGGTATTTATATCCCTGAAATCCCATGGACCTAAGGCCCATTCTCATTTAACCCATCTCTATTAATCCAAGTCCATAACCCACATCCATTGCCCGACACTAGCCCGACCCATACCAACTCCTATTCTTTTATTTATTTCCTGATAATCCGAGTAAACTTTCCCTCTATTATTAAGTAATATAATTAATATTACCTTGAAATTTCGGGATGTTACAGCTGACGTATTTTCTTACACTTTGCAGGTAAACAAGGATAGCGCTTGGAATAGATGAAGTGCTCAAGAATCCGATGGCTCGAATCTTTTTGATAAAACTTAATATAAATATGAATGGTGGTTTTGAAAGTTAAAACAAGTAATCTTTTAACACTAAACGGGAAACTTTTAAATCCCGTCTTTTGTATATATGAATATTTATAAATTAAATCCACATGTTTATAAGTCTTCCACTAATTAACCGTAACTCTGATTTATTTACAAATGTGGTACCAACATATTTGTCACACGTCTAGGCCGTGGTTTGGGGTGTGACAATCTCTAATTTGGCAATCTTGGCGTTTAGTTCAACTACATGATTTTCATGATGTTGGGCTAAATTTGTAGCAATAGTAACCTTTTCTCTAAGTTTTGCCATATCATTACCATGAGTATTAATCCTAGTAGTATAAATCTTTGCAGCCTTTTTAAGATCATCATTCTGAAATTTAATGCAACGTATTTGTTCTAGAATTTTAGCATTGTGGTTTCTATAATGAAGAACTTTATCAATACAATCTTGTGTGCAAAGTTTGTGTACCTCGGGAATGAGTGAGGCAGGTGTAGGAATCCTGTTAGTGGTGCTTGAAGAGGTGCAAGCTTGATCGGTGAATGCCATCCCAGCAAAGTTCAGAGGATTCTTTAGCTCTTCAAATTGATCCTCTTCCCAATCCGAAGCAGTTGATTCAACATTCACAGCAATCATCGCTATTGAGATTGACTCGAAGTTCCATTCTGATGCACTTCCTAGATTGATTATTGGACCCTTCTCTTCGAGGAGTAGTTTGGGATGATTCTCTTCTCTGGCCTCTTAGCACTCTCATTATTAGACATTTCTGTGATCTTGATGTCTCCCACGACCATTGGTGATTGGTGCGTTCACGTGCAAAGTGACCTGGCTCCCCATAGTTGTAGCAACGAAGTTTATCCTTCTCAAACCCCAGATTCTTCCCATCATCTTTGAAAATATTATTACCGTACTTCTTCATAAAGTTTGTAGCACGATGAATGGCCATGGACATCTGGTACTTGATGTCCATTTTCTTGAGATCATATTTGTGGATCTCGGGTTCAAAAGACGGAGGAAACAGCTTTCCTTGCAACAACTCCTCATGACTTGCCTTAAAGGCATAAAACAAAGCCACATTGGAGTTATCAGCAGAGATGGGCTTTGAAGCAGTGTAAGCTGGAGTGCTTGGGGTAGACTTGATTCCATGAGCTTTAAGTGCTTGTGCTACGGCTTTATCAACAACAGATTGAAAGGAGCTTGAGTTTGAACTTGATGAAGCCTGAGATACACCAGCAGTGTTGAAGGTTGAGCTTGGATTCTGATGTAGTATTCGTTTGAATTAAAAATGCTGAGCTCACACTTGTTCTAGTTGCCATACCAGCCTTTGAGAGAGAAATACTGTGATTATTCATCGTCAACTTCTCGTCCATCACAAACGACTTGATAATTGAGGTCAGATCAGATAAATTAATAAGATGACGATTTGAAGTTCTCTTGATGGTGATAACATTGTTGCTCCATGAGTAAGGGAGAGAGTTGAGAAGCTTGTCATTTATCTCAATTTGTTCGTATTCAATTCCAGCACCGTTGATTTGGTAATCAACAGTTCAAATCTTGAGATGAGACTATCACTTGTTTCTCGTTGAATGTAGTTGAACATATTAAACTCTCCTTTCAACATCCCTTTTCGGCTGTTTCTCATTTCCAAGTTGCCTTCAAACTTGTTCACTAAGGCATCCCACAAGGTCTTAGCAGTGATGTAGTCTCTCAATATCAAGGCAATTTCTCGTGAAAGGCATACAGTTAGGACACCAAAAGCTTTTTGATCTTCAGCAAGCATTCTTTTATCATATTCATCATAATCTGCAACCGCTTTAGGAACCTCACCATCGGTACCAGTTGTCATAGGACGATGTGGACCTTGTTCAAAGGGTCTAAGAAGATTGTAATCAATAATCTTGAGATAGTTCTGAAATCTCCATTTAAACTCATCAAAGTCACAGTCCCACTTCATCATCTTTGGAGGCTTAGATGTTGTTCCAGCCTCGTTCTCAAACATCACATACTTTATGGCTTCGTTACTTGCACCAGTGTTAGAAATAGGATTTGCCGTCGCTTAAACAACTTTGAACAGAATAAGCTTGAAACGCAAGTCCAAAGTAATCTAATAACAAGGGTATTCGACTTGGACTTTATATTCGAATACAATTATGTATTCGAATTGGGATTTTAAAATGCATCCAAATAGACTCAAGTAAAGTATTCGAATGAAATATGAATTCGAATACAATTGTATTCGAATGAACAATTGTATTCGAATTCAATGTACTCGAATGGTTTCCTTGAGCTCTATTGGTATTGTATATTTGAATACTAATAGAATACAATTGTATTCGAAATAGACAGTGTAATCGAATGAAATATGATTTTGAATACAATTGTATTCGAATGAAGCTTTAATAGAATACAAATGCCTTGAGCAAAAATGGACTTCAACAGATTATATTCGAATTATTTCTTGTATGCCAATCACAATTGTATGCCAGTTTAACCTTGTATTCGAATGTAGTTACTTGAATTCTAATTGAATCTTGGACTACAACCTGATTCAAATAGACTACACTTGGGCTACAAAAGACAACTTGTATGCGAATCACACTGTATTCGAATTTGAAATAGTATGTGAATTGTTGTATTCGAATAGGAGCTTGATACTTGTATTCGAATCCCCCTTTTTGGAAAGTCACCAACCAACTTCCTGTCACCTTTTACAATACATTCCTTTTGCATGAATGTCACAACTTTTTATCATATCTTTGGAGATTTTTAACTAACACCAACACAAACACAAACTTTTGTGGATTCAAACACCACAATAGCAACTTTTCACACAATTTTTAACATATACTTGAAGATCTTTAACTAAAACTTTTTATTTTCTTGAACCTTTTGAAGAACACATGAACCCGAACCCACTTATTTTCTTGAAAAACCGTCTTTTCACACACACAAGACCAAAATCTAAGGTTGTGACCCAATATCTACAACTAGTAGAGCCCGAAAGCTCTTATACCAATTGTAGGTCTTATGACCGGATCAAACAACACAACAAACTAAGTACTAGTCGTCTTGGATCAACCTCTCAACTAGTTGGCGGAAACAACTAGCTAGGACCGAGATCTCGGATATTGTGGTGTAGATGGGTAGGCCGAATGTAGAAGGAGAAGGAGAGAGTTTGAGAGTAACAAGTATCAAATGGCAAAAGGTTAGGTTGTGTATGCTATACACACACTTTATATAGACTGTGTTCCTGAGTATCAATTATGGAGAGAAAGGAAAGGAAAGGAAAGGAAAGGAAAGGAAAGGAAAAGGAGAGAATGAAAAGAATGAGTGTGTTCCTTAGTTTTTTTATGGAGAGAATGGAAAAGAAATATCAAAGTTGGGTGTTCAATAGTTTCATTTAAGAGAGGAAAGGAAAGAAAAGAGGGTGTTTTAAAGAGTAAATTGAAGGGGATATGTTTCTTTCCAATTTGGAAGGAAATGGTAGGAAAGAAAGGAAAAGGTAGAGAAAGAAAGGAAATGAAAAGAAAAAATTCCTTTCCTTTCTTTTCTTGAGTTTAATGAACTCGGGAAGTGTGTATATTATTATACACTCTTTCATATATAAAGGCCTAATGGGCTCCAAATACATAAGGCGTCGGGCCTAATACATAAATACGTAAACAAACTAACAACGTAGACTATCGAAATACAAATACGAAAGACTAATACCGAAATGAGCCTTACATATACTAACTGGGGTGCCCCTGTGATGTCGAGGGGTATGCGTGTAAACACAACATCAAACGCGTAACCGGTATTAGTACGCACCTAACCTGGCATCGACATGCGTGTAACCCAACAATAGTGTGCGTGTAACGCGACATTGGGCGTGTATCCGGTGTCGGTACACGTTTCACGCAATGGTTGTACATGCGAAATCCGGTGTCGGTCTGCGCGTGGCCGGTTTCAACCAGACCTAAACCAAATTAACTTTTTATGTATCACGTGTTTATTCATAACCATTTTTGACCCATGACCCGAACTCACTCGACGAGGCCTGATTCAACAGGGCCTGTTAATATGGAAATAAAATTTCTATAAAAATTTGAAACTATTTTGAGTTAGGTAACATTATTTTCTAATTTTTGTCTTGTTTTATAAAATAAACGAACCAGTACCCAAATTAACTCTAAATTTTCTAAAATTTGACTCGGGAGCTTCATATGATATATTGAAGCTTATGTATTGACAATTTAACATAATTCAAAATTTGTCAAATTTAAAATTATGATTTTTATTGAAAATTCGGCATTACAATGACTTATTTACGTTTAAGACCCAAACATATTAAACGTAAGCCACAACTTCAAATTTATCAACATGATACAATAACATTATTAATGATTGATGAACTAATCAACATGATATATTTTCAGACTTTTACTTCTTATATATACTTATATAAAAAAATAATTAAATGAACTTATCTGTGTGCTTTATACACTTTTAAACGTTTACTTACATATGTGTAGGTATTTTTAACTATAGACCGTATACTGTCAAAGATGTAAGTCTTACAATTAAATGGTTGTGTGTCTTAATCTCACTTAAGACATGAGGCGAAATATGTGAAAAAAATTAGCTGAAAAAAGAGTATAGTATTGCTATAGTTACTTTTTAATGATGCATAATTACACAAATATGGTACACGATTATATAACTTGATACATGTTAATAAAATGATAGGTGATTATATTATAACCCGGTACATAGTTAATTACATATGGACGTTTCATGCCTATAAATTATGGTACATGATAATTACAAAACATATATGATACGTGTCTACGTGATTATACAACCTGATACATGATTAAATATGGGCATAAATTTATGGTGTTGCCTAAAGTAAGGGTGCTGCATGCTAAGTTGGTTACTACACTTCACGCAGTTTTCACCGTTCCTACATAAACTGCCAACATATATATGTTCGTATTAACAGTGATTTATGCTTAATAAATAAGCTGTCTTCAAATTTTTAGGTATGGTTTTTCACATGATATTACCGTATAATATAATGCCTAATAATGTAAGACATCATATTTACGTGTTAATTTCTGTTTGCACTTTTTAGTAGGGTATATTTAACTAATTTAAAACATGTCACATGTTTTTGGTCTCCTAACTTTACACTTCACTAAAAGTTATCTAGACAACGTCGTTCAAATACTTTTTAGTGTTAAAACTTGTTTGTATATTTATTTAAGAAAGTAGAAAACTTCTATTTCAGTCTTGATTTAGGAGCATAAATTCATAGCCCCATTAAGTTAGTTAATTTATAGAAATATGGATGGATATAATATAATAGTGGGCACGAATACAAAGATGCCCATCCCACAGGCCACATAATAATAATAATAAAATTATAATAAGTGAGTTGAGTGAGCCAAAGCGCACCTTCTCCAGTGTTTTTCTTGCTTTATGACCACCTCCAGTCATCCAAAAGTTGGTGGGTGGGTGTATGTAGTCATCTTTCTCTCATTCTCTCTCACCATCTCCACAAACTTTCCCTTTATTTCTTTTCTTGAGATCATCTAATCTAATGGATGCTGGTCAGTGGTCGAAGGTAACCTAATCCTTATCTCAATTCATTTATATTTATATATATATATATATATATATATAAACGCCCATCCCATGCATGTCTTTCTTGATTTTCTAACTTTCTTTCTAGGGTTTTGTTTCTTGTTTTTGATGATGGGTAGGTTTAGAAGTTTTCACTTTTTAGAAAAGAAGATGATGATGTTGTTAATATATAACCACTAATATATCCCGAATCTTTGAGTCTGTCTCATAATATTGTTGTTGAAAGTAGCTAGTAATCTCACTTTCTTTACTTTCCCACCATCTGATACAAAGTTGACCTAAAAAAGCTTTCTTTTTTAGACAAATTGAGTTGGATTTGATGGCATGGAGTCATGTAACTCTCTTTTTCTTTTTCAACTTTTCAGGGGTTGGGAGTGGTGAGACCCATGGAAGAAAAGAAAAATATTAGACCACAAAAGCCACAAGCTTTGAACTGTCCAAGATGCAATTCTGCTCACACAAAGTTCTGTTATTACAATAACTACAGCCTCTCTCAGCCAAGGTACTTCTGCAAGACTTGTAGAAGGTATTGGACCGACGGCGGCTCTCTCCGAAACGTTCCTGTTGGCGGTGGTTCGCGGCGGAACAATCGATCATCATCTTCTTCTTCCTCATCGTCAGTACCGGCCATGTCCAAGAATCAGTACCAGATTATGGCCCCACAAGTAGCAAGCTTGATCACTCAAAACCCTAACAAGACAATCATCCAAGGTCAAGGTCAAAGTCAAGACCTAAACCTAGGTTACACAAACATCTCCCTTCAGTTTGGTAACTTGCCCTACAATCCAAACACCACAACCACCACCAGTTCATCACAGCAGTTCTCAGCCATGGAGTTTTTGAAAAGTGGATTAGGTAGCTTGCCCTACAATCCAAACAGTACCACCAACACCATGATCATGAATAATTCTGCAGGTTTGAACTTTTCTCATGATGGGTTTGAAAATGGTTATCATCCAATACAAGGTGGAGGTGGAGGTGGGGTAGCAGCCAATCCTCAAAGCACTATGAGTACTATAACTACCACTGCTGGTACAAGTGCAAGGATTTTATTCCCTTTTCAAGATTTGAAGCCTATTCCAACCTCAAATAGTGATCATTTGTTTGAGGCAACCAATAAAGGTCAAGGAGAATCTTCAACTGGCTATTGGGGTACTGGAGAGCTAGGAGGAGGACCATGGTAGTAAATAGCTAGTATATCATAACAGATCAAGATCAGAAGAAAAAAAGAGTTGATGATTTGGGTTTAAGTTTTTCTTTTAGATTTTTTTTTTTTTTTTGGGTTTGGTTTTGAGCTGTAGAAATTATTGTGAGTTATGCATGTAATTTAACAACACCAATTTCTCTAATTTCTGGTTTTAGAACATGCATGGATATATTATTACCAAATGCTGGTATCAAGATTCTTGCAAACACAGCAGATCACCAGCTTCATGAGCAAAAGAGAAGCAGAAATCCACGAGGCACATGGTACACCACTTTAATGCAGCCACTTTATTAACAGGTGTATATTTTAATGCATGTGGGGTGATCATACACGACCCATTTGAAATTAATGATCAATAGTACATTTTAATATTTTTTATATAATGAATAAAATCAGGTACTTTTGTTCATGGAGGTCTTCTAATTTGCAACATAGAAAATAAGCACATAAAAGTTCTTGAGGCTTAGTCAAGTGACCTTTTGTATCTGGTTACCGTAGCATAAAGTTATCCTACAAAATAAAAAAGTAGCTATTTTTAAGGATATGGCGCTATAGTTATTTCATAAACTATTACAAACACGTGATTTTGTTGTCCTGTTTTCCTCCCACAATAGACTTTATTTTCATTCATTCGGGCTAAACGTAAAGAACCACTGTTTTATCAACAAACCACTTTCATATCACAAAATGCAATAGACACATGACGTACACGGGCATACACAGTATCCGTCTCCACTGCATACTTGAGGTGCCAATGACCACACAATACTTGATATCAATGCTAAAACCATAGGTACATGAAGTATCAACCGTGTGTGAACTTTTATTCATATATCAATAAGTAGCGTACTTTCAGCTCACAAATTTCAAGACATACACAACATAGACGTACATACATGGTATCCGTTTTCTTTGCGAACGTGATGTGAACATGATAAAACAATACTTGAGTATCACTAGTTTACAATTCATTTA
Organism: Bidens hawaiensis; assembly: GCF_021521415.1. Lineage (NCBI taxonomy): Eukaryota > Viridiplantae > Streptophyta > Magnoliopsida > Asterales > Asteraceae > Bidens > Bidens hawaiensis. Next base: position 61,262 of record NW_027494357.1, on the reverse strand, counting down.
AACACATACATGGAGAAATTGTTATGCGCCGGTTTTTTTGTCACCGATGTCGATCTAAAAATATTGTTGTCTAAAATATTTTTTTTAACACCAATTGGTTTGTAACATATGGGTCAACTACGTACTCTTATAGGTGGTGTTATGCAATCTTCTTAACGTACCAAAAGGTAAGAGAACAACGGCTTCTTGTTACCTGACAAAAGTTTAGTACTCGTAATGGGTGGTCTTAGTTCATCCGCCCTCTTTAGCGACTTCACAAGTTAACTGTTACATACGAATGATTGATTCGTAATATTGACCATGTGATTTTTCTGTAAAATCAATATGTACCAATACATTCATGAAAAACAAAAGGTCTTGTCAGCATTCACAGCTTATAATAATGTGAGAGCACACATGATTAATCATGTGTCTTTGTTCTAGAATAACTGCTAAAATATTGTGGAGTTTGTGGAGTGGTACAATAAGCAATTTGGATTTTTGGATTTTGAGATACCACCGATTGAGAACTTTTGAAGTATAACCAGTGGCGGATCCAGAAAATTTAGCCAGTGAGTGTAAAAACAGGTTCAACCTAGAACTCGTCAATTCAAACTAAAACAAGTCAAACCAAAATTTTCGGTTTGTCGAGTAAAAAGTTTACATTAAACAAACTACGTATAGAAATGTAAACCATAAAATTCATTAAAGATTGCCATGCATGCAGTGCACACATGTAACGTATATATGTGTGAACCCTCAGGTGAGCAAAGGTGAAATTGCAACGTTATTTTACTAATCTCGTGAAAATAACGTTAAAAGTAGCAGAAAGTTAATCAGGCATCATGTGGTGCGTTGATAGCCGAAAGACAAGGGTGTATCCACCAATCGGCGGTGTCCCGATGGTTGAGTGTTATGTGCCTTATGTCCAAGGATTGAAGCAAAAATACTATCAAGTCGGGGGTCTCACCGGAAGCAATTTCTCTATTCCTAAAGGGTAGAGGTAAGGTTGTAACATCTTACCCTCCTCAGATCCTACCATAGCTTTACAATTGGTGGGATATACTGAGTACGATGATGATAATGATGATGATGATGATGATGGATAAACAAAATACATATTATAATTGACCTCTACGTGATTTCATCTTTTGAAAACGATCAATTACAGCTTCATTCGTAACACTTAAAAGTGCTTCTTTTTCAACACTACAAATTACACAAGCATTCAAAAAATCTTTTGGATGGGTCACTAAATTGTTTTTGGATGGGTCACTAATTTTTTTTTGAATGGGTCACTTGGATCTTTGGACCTAATATATTACAAATTTATAAAATAAAATATGGACTTGAGTGGGTGCAAACGCTCCCCCTGACTGAACTTTGGATCCGCCCCTGAGTATAACCCAATGTCTTGAGAAGCATTTGAAATCTTCATCTTCTGCTGTTCTGCTTTTTTCTTAATTCCAACTCTAGTGCTTTTAGATTTTCAGTGAAACGTGCTAGAGTGAGTCGAGCATAAGCAACGGGATTAGATTTTTGGATCATAATAAAAGTTTCCCACTCGTCTGATAAAGCATCGGCTAGTTTTGTCAATGTACTCAAATTATTGTCTATCAATACCTAACCTCTTCATTTCGTTCGCCAGTTGACGGACGCTTTCAATCAATTGGGCAAACGAATCACTCTTCACAATAGTGAATATATCAAATTCGTTCTTTTGCAACGCCATCTTCGACATTCTCATATCAGGATTACCCCAACCTTTTTAAGAGCTGCCATACAGAATAAGAAGAGCCATTATGCTAAAGCAATTGAAAATTTTCGGCTTTAATTTCTTGTTGAAACATATTCAACATTTTCTTCTCCCTTAAAAAGATTTTTTTTGTAACGCCCCGGCTTTAAGCGGAACACACCCGGGTGCAACGTACAGATTACTCATAAGCTCGTAACACTATTAATAGTAACAATATATTTATTTTATTTCATAATTTTGCAAGTACATAAATAGTTTGATAACGAGACAAAAAGAACATCATATCTAAATGAAGCAAATATTATTCATTGAAATAATCCTAAGGTATAACTAATTTTCTTGTCCTGTCACTTCATCGTATCAACCTGCAACACGTTTAAAATAATATATTTTGTCAACAACACATGTTGGTGAGTTTTCATAAGTTTTTGCGTATATAAATATATAAAAGGTGTGATTCAACAATCGTCATGCAATAAAATTCAAGCATAATGTAAATGAAATCAAATAGTGTCGTCCTCCCGTTCATTCAGCCGAAGCCGTAGAAGTCGGTGAAGTGAGAACCACCTTACGTAAACAACCGAAGTCGTAACGTTAGATGGCGCAGGTACGTCCCGTCGGACCCTCCCACGATGTGTATGCGTTTGCGTAACTTCCATCATAAAAACAGTAAACATGTTACAAGTAACTTCACGTATAATCATAAACAATATGCAAGAATAATATTAACATGTACGATAAATGGGAATCGTTTTGTAAATAAGCGCATAACAGTGAAATAAAAACTTGTGACATGTTACACCCCAAAAATATTAAAAGAGTTAAAAAGGGGTTATGAAAAACTCACTTGTTAAGTAAGCGAGTCGAGAGCGAAAAATGCCTAAAAGCGAGTGAACCGGCAAAGTTCGGTTCAACAAACGGCCCTAGATAAACAAATAGCTAGGCTTTAAAATAAGTTGCCTAAAGAAAATAATTTGGCTAGGACGTTCGGTTTATGAAAAAGCAATTTATAAAGAATATATATATATATTTTTTGGGTTTATTAAAAAAAAACTTTTGGTTATTTAATTTGTTAAATTAATTTATTTTAGTCTTAGAAAAACAAATGGGTTATAATAAATATTAATTAATTTAGATGAGTCCGGTTTGTTCCAACCGAACAATTAATTAAGAAAACTAGTTTAACGAGTGGTTCGTTTTTTGGTCGGACACGAACCCGCTTATTGAGTCGGGTTTGTGAGTAACATAATTTGAAAATGATGAAGTAGTATGTTAAAAATGTTTGTTCTTGATTATTAGTTTGTAAAAATAAAAATTGACTTTTAAACATAAAATTATAAGCCGAACATAAGCGAGCTGATTACGAAGGATGATATGTCTCCATGAATTTCGTTTGGGTTTTCATCATGGAAACAATCGTTATGCGTAATGACAATAAATAAACATTACACGGGGATTGTATCACAAAAAAAGAAGAAGATAATACTTCTTGAGAAGTTGTCTTTTGAAAGTCAAACTTAAAACTTGAGAGAAATTGACAAGCTTGAATGATTTTGAGTGTAAATTATTTGTGCAAAGAACTTGTAGAGAATGAGCTTTATATAGGCTCAAAATCGTTAATAACAATGTTAAAGTGAGTTAATTTAATGGCTAGTCAAAATGCCAGTCATATGGCTTGAAACATGGTTTTGACTAGTTGAATGTCTTTTATGACCAATTAAATGTCTTTGACTCAATTTACAAAAAAAAAAAATTGATATAATACTTAGGATGAAATTTGTAACATCATAAATAAAAAAATAACATAAAAAAAATATGAACAATATCATGAACATAAATACAAAAAATAATTCACCATTTTATTAGTAAATAAAGATCGGAAATGTGTCGAAATTTTAAAATAGGTCGGGTTTTTGGGTTTAAAAAGATGACGAATGTCACAGGATTCACAACTTTTAGAAATTTCGTCCCGAAATTAAATTAAAAATAAAATAAAGAAAACTACTACTACAAGGAGTTGTTAAAAGTTTTAACAGATTATATATATATATGTGTGTGTGTGTGTGTGTGTGTGTGATAAATAAAAATCAATAAATAAACAAAATAATAACACTGATATTTGAATGACTAAAAAAACGCCACAAATGGGATGTATGGCAAGGGTACTTAAATATAGGATGTACCATCTGCGTATCCACCATGCTCTTATCACAATGCATTTGTCCCGTTTCCCAAAATCATTCCAAGTTCCGAGTTATTCCACGCAGCCATCCTAATTATGTTTTCCATGCGAGGACTTTGATAATTACGTGTCGACCCATAATTACATTTATCGTCGCATGGTCTACACAATCCGTCACAATGTGTGGGTTTTAAGATAAATAATTAAATTCTTATATGAAAACTTGAAAATAAAGAAATGAACTATAAGGATTAAAACTAACAAAGAATATATAAACAAACCCTTGGGGTCAAGGATTACACGAAAATATTAGGTAAAAATTAATAAATTAAACTATTGAAGTTTAACATATAAACCATGCTATTGGGGTTTAAAACGAAATAAACAGTGTTATTAAGGTTAAAACGATATAAACGATGTTATTGAGGTTTAAAAGAAAATAAACGAAACTATTGAAGTTAAAATGAAATAAACGAATCTCTAGAGTAACACAAAATGATAAACATAATGAATGAAATATTAAAGTCATCAACATTGCAATAAATAGATGGAATATTGTGGGTCAAATAGATAGGTGACTTGAACTACAACATATAACCAAGTAAGTCGATACAACGTTGATGTCAAGAATAAATGGCACTTTTGTTGACAAAAAATCAAAACAGATTGTTTTTGGGGTCAATAATGACACGTTAAACAAGTGGAAATTTCATATACAATAAAGTATCAACAAGAATAAATGCAACACTGAGATTATGAATAACAAAGTGAACAGTTGAAACTTCGAGATTGAGAATAACAAAGTAAAACATTGGACTCAAATTATGTAAGGCCCCGTTACCGGTAGCCCTACTTTATGCGTTGGATATACTCATAAACGCAGTTCTAAATATCAGAGTTAATAAAAACTTTCGCGGAATAATAAAACTTCAACCATAACATTTTACATAACCATCAAATCACGTCTTATAAAACATCCGTAGTCAATTGAAGCAAAACATAGTCTTTAAAACATCACAACATTTCTCCGAGATGCCAGTATCTTCGATTCCATGCCATGTGTCTTCAGTCTCGCGAGCTGCCTCAACCTATTTGCCTGAGTGCATACTAAAAGTCAGCTACGCTGAGTGAGTTCTAGTTAATTACATAACTTACTTTTCATACACATATACGTGCCCGAAGGTACGCATTACATACATATCATGATCAGCATTCGTCCATACACATTCATATCTAACCATACATTATAAAGGGCGTTTCACCCTACATACCTCAGATATTATTAGGGTCCGGTCACCCTTCATCCTCGGATATTATTAGAGTCCGGTCACCCTTCATCGTCGGATATTATTAGGGTCTAGTACCCTTCATCCTCGGATATTATTAGGGTCTGGTACCCTTCATCCTCGGATATTATTAAGGTCTGGTACCCTTTCTTCCATCGCTTCATACTACACCCGTTCTTAAATACTCTTCCTGACAATACGTGAAATCTCTGAAGAGCGTTCACGTACCATTAACATATCATACGTACATTACGCATACATCATATATATTATACCTGTTCTTAGATACTTTTCCTGAAAATACGTGCAATCTCCGAAGAGCGTTCACGTACCATTAACATATCATACGTACAATATGCATACATCATATATATTCATACATGCATTTTATCTTACATCATACATAGCAATCACATCTTTAGGTACCACCTGACGGTACATGCAATATCCGAAGATCGTTCACGCACCGTCAAGCAATCATCATACATACATCATACAAGGCATACACTTACCACTTGAGGTAAGTGTATTAACTATCACATCGAGTATGCACACAGCCCCGAAAACATAACAAGGAAGTGGGGCTAGAAACTCACCTCAATGCGGTTGCGTTCACCGTTTACGGTTATTCCCTTCTTGAGCTGTGCACGACTAACTGTATAATAATTATACGTTTCAGTAAACTATCACTACACATATCGTATTTCTAGTTTAATTATTACCCTCAACGAACGGGGGTCCGGGAGCAGCGCCCCTGGCAGCGGGGTTCTCGGGGCGGCAGCCCCTAGCGGGGTCCAAGGGGCAGAGCCCCTGGCTGGGGTTAAGCTGCCAGGTCAGCTTGGAAAAATTTTATTTTCATTATCTGCCTAACACATCTTCCATTAGGATTTTGAACCATTAAATAATTTGCTACTTAAAGTCCAAGGGCTTCTTTGTAATTAAATCATTCTTTTCTAAGTCCAGGGACCATTCGGTCATTCTGTTAAACTTCTAGTTCGAACTGGTTCATAGCGAACTGGTTCATCCTAGCGAACTGGTTCCTATAACGAATTGAACCCTTAATGAACTGGACTCCTTAACGAATCAGTCCATATAGCAAACCAGTCCAAGAAGCGAATCTGACCTTCTAATTCGTTATTTCTTTTAACGAACTAATCATAACGAATCAAGGGTAATTCGTTACCCTTTTCCCTTAACGAATCAGAGACGAATCATAGGCGAACTAGAGCTAGTTCGCTGTGCTGCCTTATGCGAATCAACTAACGAATCACCCTCAATTTGTTAAGTCCCCATAGCGAACTAGGGTTAGGTCAGGGAATGTCAGAACATTCCCTGACATTCCTTATCCTCATACTACTATTCCGGCGCCGCCTTTGCCGGAAAGCCGCCGGAAAACCGCGAACACGTCGGAAAAACGAGTTTTAACTCGTTTTTCACCGTTTTTCGTCCCGTTCGATCCAGATCTGAGCTAGAGTGACCCCTAAGCTCATCATAGGTTCGGTTTATACCTGATTCCACCCGGATCTCGTGACTTAAACGGTTTAACGGTGTCGGCTCGTCGTTTCGTGACTATAACTAACGGATTTAAGCTCATACAACAAAATATTATCATACCTTGGGTCGGGATCCGTCTCTTCTTCTATATTTTGGCTAGAGTCAGAGAGAAACTAGAGAGAGAGCTTAAGTGTGTGTTTTGGTTGTGTAAGGGATATGTGTAAATGAAGGATTAAATGGGTAATTAATGGTTTATATAATTATTGATCATGGGCTTAAGCCCATGGTCTTTCCTTATTTCTTCCATAACCCAAATCCATAACCCATATCCATTTACCCAACACTAGCCCGACTCATAACAGCTCATATTTCGTTTATTAACTGAAATCAGAAAACAGGATGTTACAAATTGATGAAACATTAAGATCAAGAATAACAAGATGGTTCGATAAACATTGAGCGGGAAAACAACCAAACAAATAACCAAAGCAATTCATTTAAAGTAAATATAAAATGAAGACGTGACTTCTACTAGATAGCTATAATCATAGTCCTGGTTATAAATAAACGAATCCGTTTAGAGGTAACCGGTAATGGATAGCCAAAGGTAGAAATACGGTTCTATTAGATAACTATGTACACAACCATGTTCATAGTCTCAACTTTCACTAAGCGATTATGTTCATGGGAAATCGGTCAGAGACTGCGAGATTGAGGTAACAAAAGTAAACCAATTCGACAAGGCGACTATATGTATTATAAATGATGCATTTACTTGTTCGTTTCATGCTTGAGAGTAAACATGAACGAAAATAGGTCAACAATCAATTAACAACCAAACTCAAATATAAATTTCATAAGAACCTTCGAAGAAATTAGACACATAGGATTATTTCGATTATATCCAGATAGAATCATATATAAACAAAATACATGAAGAAGAAGTTAAAGGAAAACAAAATGAAGCTTGCGATACTTGTCTTCTAGAAGATAGGTGGGTTTGAGGTATGAAGGCTAGGATGAGGGTGGTGTCATGATTTGTTTACTGAAACTCGTTGGCGTTGAGGAAGGGGGAAAGAAAAATGATTTTTAACATTCATTTTAATTCGTGATAATTATGTTTGGAAAAAATGGGATATGGGTTAATATTAAGATTGCAAGTAAACCAAACTCCATCGATGTTAGGGAAATGGTTGCTGATGAACTATGATCACCGGTTTAATGAATTGAACATCGGCAGCCGTGCTATTAAGATAACAGCAGCAAAGGTTCATGAAGTGTTGGGAGTACCAATGGGTAAAATTCCAGTTTTAAACAGGAGTAGGCCAAGATCGGGGGACGATGCAACTATAGATCTGTTCAAGAATCAATTCCCGACTACAAGAGTAAGTATAAAGCGTGTGAGAGAGAAGTTGATGGTAGATCAAGGAGTTGGTGAGTTGTTTAAGATTAATTTCCTAGTGTTGTTCAACACATGTATAGGATTTATCACAAAATCAACAACAATCAACCAACAATTCATCACCGCAATCGACAAATTCTCCGTTATTCCAAATATGGACTGGTGCAGCTATGTAATTGACAACCTGAAGATGAAAAAGGAAGAATGGAAGCATGTCAATCAGCAGTACAACGGTCCAATCACCTTTCTTGTAATGCTTACACACATGAGTACCAGAAGAGATATGGTCCATTTGGGGCTCTAGTGACAACACCAGCAGTCAACTACATAACATCAACAACTCTAGCAAAGATGGAGAGATACTTATATAATAATGGACCTCCTTTAGATGATGATTCTAAAAACGAGGAATACGCTCCTGCATATGAGAATGTTGAAACGATTGGTGTTGAAGCTGATGTTGGAACTGCTGCCGCTCCTGCTGATGTTGGAATTGCTCCTGGTAAATATGTTATTGCAGCTACAGGTGAGATTTCATCTACCGTTGACAAGATAATTCCTGAGGTTGCTGCTGATAATACAGTTGCCATTGCTTCTGCTGATAAACCTGCTAATGCAGTTGGTGAGGCAGCTGCTGGTGACAAAGCGATGCATCAGCCTGATGAAGATGGTGGCAACCAAAAAAAAGGTAACAAAAACTTGCTATTTTCATCTAAAAAACTCTCTAATGTGTGTTTTTTCTAATGATACAATTATAACATAACATCTATCAGGGACAGATGGGGGAAGTGAAACAGAAACAAATAATGCCGATCACAATAGCGAAGGCGAATTTGATGATGATGATGATGATGATGATGATGATGATGATGATGAAATGCCATTGGGGAGTTTGCAAATGCCATTGGGAACACACACTCAAGAGTTGGTCGACTTTTATCTAACCCCACCTCAGCTGTCTTGGATGTCTGCTTACCTACCACCAAAAGAAACAAAGGAAGAGAATGTGAGACATGTGATTTATTGAAATATCTTAAATCAATCAATAACTTTATTTTCATTTTACAGTCTTGGAATAAGGCAATGAATAAAAAGATGGTGAAATTTGAAAAACTTTGCTCAGAGATCAATGAATTGGTCCATGAAGGAAAGAACAAGCATATATCTAATTACAAGATCTTTGAAAGATGTTGTGAATGGGAAGAAGGATTCAAAAAAATGTGGTTCCCAAAACACAAGAAGGTGAGACCATGAAAACCAACAAACTCCTTAATTTAGGTGAGGAAACAATCTAATTCTCTTTCAAATTTCAACCATATGCACTTCTTTAAAAATATATATTTATATATCTTTGAAAGTTCCCACTTCTTATACAGATGCAGCGATTGATTCAGCTCATTCAGATGTTGTAGTTGGTGATGCAGTAGTTGGTTCAGATACTGTAGTTGGTGAAGAAGGTTGTGTTAAACGTTCAACAAACTCTGATATCTAAATTTTGAATCCCAGATAATCCTGAAGTTTATAATCTATCTGAAGAAAATAAAAAATCTGGGGAAAGTATTGGTGATACAGTGGTTACTGATGCCGGGGTTGGTGATGGTGATGCAGGGGTTGGTGATGGTGATGCAGGAGTTGGTGATGAAGTGGTAAATAAAAGGGTTAAAGGGGTTAAGGAGGCTCAAAAAGGTATAAAATTTATAAAACTTATTTTATATAACTTTAAAAGCTCAACAAACGCTCAGATTATGACAGATGCAGCTGTCATTGGTAATGAATCTGAAGTAAACAATGATGAAGACATTATAGTAACAGAACTAGAAGGGAATAATAAACTTGATTCAGTTGTTACTACCGTACTTGCATGGGCTAAGGAAGGTATTAAACGCTCGTCAAACGTTTATGTTAAATTTATCTTCATACAACTTGAACGCTCATCAAACGCTCATGCTAAAAATGTTTATATTTTATATGAAAGATACACAAGTTGGATCGAAAGAGGACAAGATGGAACACACTGTTGCAAAAAGTCCAGTGTGTACTGAAATTCCAAAAGAAGCTGAAGGTATCAAATTTTTGGTAAACATATTCATAAATAAAACGCTCACACTTATTGCTTCACAGCTATCTCACTTGGAGCAGATATGGTGCATGTTCATACAAATGCTTAGGAGTCTAGTGAACAAAAAGGAGGTGAAACCAGAGATGATGTTAATCTCATAAACACTAATGGGACTCTAGAAGATATCATAGGTAAGACACATAAAAAATGCATTGGTTTATAAAAAATAAAATTAGTAAATCCTTATTGTTTTCCAGTTAGTAAAGTAGAAGAGAAAAACCAAGAATTAAAAGCTGACACTGGTTTGTCACCAAGTGAAAATATCATAAAAATGACATCAACTTCAAAGATGATACCCAAAATTACATCTCTGGTATCATTATTACAAGAAAATAAAGATAAATAGTTGGTGAAAGAAGGAAGAAAGAGAGAGTTAGCTCCTGCATTGAAATCACCATATCTTTTAAAAGATGTTGAGATGGGCACAAATGTCATAGAGGATGAAAAAGTAATTTCAAAGTATATATTTTATTGTCTTAAAGACATATGGGAAGAGGTTTTCAAGTCTACTTACACAGATTCATTTAAGGTGATTTTTAGGAGTTTTTGTCCTGGTTTGTATTTAACAACAAATGCAATGGATGCATTCTGTGAACTGATGAATTATGAAGAGAAGAAAAATCTACAGAATCACCATTCAGGCTCTTCGGTACAAGCACACTGCTGGTATGCTTTAATCTACCTAATATCTTTAAACGCTTATTTGAATTCTTATGCAGACAAGTGACCATTATAATGAGGCATTTGGTCACACATACGAACAAAGACTCGAATTGTTTACGGACAACATTGAAACACAAATGATGAGGATTGAGGTCAAAACAATGAATGAAGTTGCTATATTCCTCGTGCCAATTCTGCAAAAGGATCACTTCTATGTGATGGCTTTCAACCTTCAAACAGGAGTGATAGAGTTGCTTGAAAATAGTGCGCATCAGGAAGTACAGGCTGATAAAAAGTTTAAAAAGCCAGTGGATAAACAAAAACCAATCAGAAGGCTTTTTGAAAAAAGATACAACAAGAATCCTTAAATCCTGGTAAACGCTCATTAAACTCTCAACAATGTCTATTATTAATTTGTGAAATACTTAAGTGCTTTTTAAAATTTTTTTAGAGAACCGTCTTTTACATGTATCTTAAGAAAATCAATCACCGCATTGCTGATCACATCCAAAAGGCTCCAATCACAAGATTAAGGATGGCATGGAGAACAACCGAAAATGGGGTAGATTGTGGGATTTTTGCTATTCTACATTGAGAAATATGATGGGAAGAAACCGTGGACGTGCGGATTTTACAAGGAATGTCCTAAACAAGTGAATCAGCTAAAAAGGTTGAGGGAAAAGCATTTGGGCAAAATCCTTCTGTCAGATCTAAACAAGAAAAGAGATTCTCTTATCCAGAAGGCGCAAGAATTTAGTGAAAATAACGACACCACTTTGACCAGGGATGAATTGATTGAAGAACTCCAAAAAAGGCAACAACTAATTTGAATTCTTTCAGAACTTTGTTATCTATTTTAACCAATGGCCTTATGTTAATATAAATTAACTAACAAAACATTGGAAATATATTATTACCAAAGCACACACAAAAAACTATGATAAAAATATTAAAAAAAACATTACAAACGCTAATCAAACTCTCAACACATCAGGCCACTAGCCGCTACTCTAATAGTGACTTGAGAAAATCCAACTTCAATTTCATTGAGCAGTTTAGTTCAAGAATAGCCTTTGATAATACTTTGAATTGTTCCAACTCATTCTTCTCGATATCAACCATAAACAAAACCGCAAGATATCGGATAGTACTGGCATAAATTTTGACAAGAACATTCGTAATAACATCCCTGTAATCCATATTATTGTTAAGCATCACAAACTCATGTGTTAGCTTATGACGGCAAGCTTTGTCTGCGGCGAGACCTGCTCCACAATCTTCATCTTCAAACCTTCTTTGAAAGATGATGATGATGATGATGATGATGAAGCATCCATTATAACTGATTTTGATATGTGTGGATATAAGTGTAACAAAATATAGCATATATAGAGGAAAAGATCACATACCAAATATTAAAAAAAGGATAAAAAGACAAAAAAAATTGCAGGTTCACAGACCAAAATAATAATAAACAAAACAAAATTCTTTAACAACGCTCAAAAACTGTATACTCATGGGCGAACATAGAACAATGTGAGGACGTAGTTATTAGACGCTCGTTATACGCTCCCATACGCTTGTAATACACTAACCACTGTATCAGGTTAAAAAACTAATTTTTAATCTAGTTTAATTACATTTATTACTACTCAACTGCCAAATATTGGAAAAAGATTTTTGTAATGATAGCCTATATCAAATCAATTAAATTAAATTACATTATGTCAACTACCAAAAGATTAAAAAGTATATATACTAAGCTTAAACACGCTTAGTAAATAATAAATGACATTTGTTTGATGATGATAGCCTACATCAAAATTAATATAACATTGAATAACTCTATCTTAACTACCCACAATTAATAGACATCCAAAATTATAGCTATATATTTCACATCCATTCTTGTTATTCAGTTCACACAAAAAACAATAAAAAAACACACACAAAAATGTTTTCATGTGATAAAACTGTGAAAAGCATGGTGAAAGCCAGGTTGGATCTTGAGAAAGAAAAGGATGAGAAGTTTCTCACCGCCCTTCAACTCTCACAGGCCTACGTGATTCAAGAGAAATCAAAAACTCTTGATGCATATAACGAACTCATGGAGCTACCAAACAGTGAGTTCAAGGCAAAGACTGTTGAGTTCCTGAAACAACAGACTACATGCTACGACTCCGTGTATGGTACTTTGGTTGACACGGTTTCAAAAGTGTCAACCAACATGGAGTTCAAGGAATATGGGCGTGAGATCATCAAGAAACAGGGAGTGATGGGGTCTGATGGGGTCTGATGGGGTGTAACCCCACGTGTTTTAAAAATATAACTAAATAAAAAGTTTTATCTAAACGCTTGTCATAAGCTTATGTAAAAAAGATGACTATAAAACCCACAATCTAAAAACAGTGACTAACTCTTTCTATCTAAAACAATCAATTACCTAAAACGCTTAAAAACCACTACGAATTTATTGTTGGGGTTGTTGCAGCAATGCTTTACAAGTTCTAGAGTTGTGGCCAGGTAGGTGACAAATTTGACACTACATATAACTCTTCCTAGATTGACTAATGGCTATCTCTTTCTTTGATTTACATCTTTTGTGTGAGCCACGACCCTTGTTTCTTATTCCAGTAGGTACACGAACAGTAACTTCTAATGGTTGTTCAAAACCTAAAACAACAGCTAATCTATCCCTCTTAGATGGACGTACTCTTTCATACCGAGTTATGTCTGCTTTTTCAATCATCAAATTCATCCCATCTCTAACTTTAATCAATTTATCAATATCTGCAACATAACTGTTGATAAGGTATTCACCGGCATATTTTATTTCTCTAGAAATCTCTTTGATCTTCCTATTCTGATAATTACCAAACTCAGACATTGGAACTGTTCTGATATTCACCACAACCTCTTTCCTCCATCGATCATTTATATACTTTTTCGGGAATTTCTTGACTTGATACATATTCATGACGTAGAAAATATGACGACACAACAAACCACACTGTTCAAATCTTTTGCAGGAGCATGTTGCAGTAGACTCTTCGCCAAACTCACCTTCCTTCTTAAACACAACCTAAAAAATGTAAACGCTCACGTTAAACGCTTATTAAACGCTTGTTAACTAATTTGAGATTAAACAACTTTGAACTAAAAATGCTTACTAAACGCTCATACTTACCTCCAAAAAACCTGGAACATATGCATTTAAATCCATTATTTTACACCTCAAAAAACCTCCTTCGTCTTCACAAGAACTGAATTGTGAAACGCCACCAACAATTTCATTCATTTCATCTTGAACAACATTAAAAATAGATCTTGTATATATCCTAACCGCTTCCCTTTCAAGATAACTTCTGGTTTCTAACTGCGGATACGTGTACCTACTGTCATGATCACACCGTCTGCCATTGTATCTCTGTATCTCCATAAAAATATCAAAATGGTTGAAAAACTCAACTAATGTTAACTGAGAATTTGTAGCTTGTCCAAAAAAAATGGTTTTCGCTCTCCGATCTTGATGTTATACGCATCAATCTGGACAAAGGTTCGTCTCTATAGAAAGCAGGTATCCAATCAAATCTGATTTCATACATATCAGTAAGCCAATTATTCTTGTCAAACTCAAATTCAACCATTATAGCCTGCCAATTTTCCTCAAATTCAAAAGGACTAATTGAATCCGTCCACACAATATTATATAGCCTACTCTTCGTTGTTACAAAGATCAGCTCCCACATGTACAAAAATGTTAAACGCTTATGAAACGCTCATTACCAAAATATAGAATAAAATATGTTACGCTTATAAAACGCTCGCATATTAAACATCAATAAAGACTTTAACAGTTAAATCAAACACAGTTAAAGGTTACCTTGTCAGCAACTTTCTTCATTATATGCCACATACATAACCTATGCCTTGTATTTGGAAACACTGATGCAATAGCTTGCTTCATAGTAGGGTCTTGATCAGTAACAACAACCTTCGGTGCACTACCAAACGACTTAAGTAACATTTGCAATAACCATGTATACGATTCAATAGTTTAAGAAGCTAATAATCCAGCACCGACAATCACACTATGATAATGGTTATCAATTGTCGTGAATGGTGCAAAAACCATCTTGTACCTGTACATAAAAAACATATTCATACACACAAACTAATATGCTTAAATATTATATTGAAACTGTATGGATCAATAACTTACTTGTTAGTCTTAAATGTAGCATCAAAAGATATAATATCCTAAAATGCAAGATAATTACTCTCTGAAATCTCATCAGCCCAAAACACACAAATTAACTCACGATCATCATTGACATCATATTCAAAAGAATAATCAGATGAAAATGTTCTCTTCGCACACAATCTCTGAACAATCATCTCAACATTATACTCTCCAATATAACAATTCAAACCTTGTTTAAAATTCTTACAATCATCTTTAGTTGCACCTACTTTTTCAAAACCACCGTACCGTTTTCTCAT
Organism: Bidens hawaiensis; assembly: GCF_021521415.1. Lineage (NCBI taxonomy): Eukaryota > Viridiplantae > Streptophyta > Magnoliopsida > Asterales > Asteraceae > Bidens > Bidens hawaiensis. The sequence continues at coordinate 45,878 of NW_027494357.1, read as the reverse complement.
AAGGTTAAACGCTTTAACAGGTCCTTGGTTCATATTAGATAGCTCATAAATGGCTTCCTCTTTGACATGTGTTAACTTCCCCGCAGAACGAACAAACGCTACCATTCTATGATTATGGCCTTCAACAAAATCATGTACTTCAAAAATTACACCATCAACATATTTTAACTGAACATATGCTCTACAACCACATCTAATTGTCGGCCTCTTCCTCCTTTTATAATATTGCTTTCTTGATTCATTACAATCACCTTTTGAATCACACATTTTGGCTGGCTTGTGACCTTCTTTACAACATGTAAATACTTGGTCTTTAGTACACTATCATGCAGGTAAGATCCACCTTTGCGTACCCCAAATCCAGCTTTTTTAGCATATTCACTATAAAAATCAAATACTTGATCAATTGACGAAAACATCATTCCTTTAACAAGTTTGTAAGAAAAAGCAACTTCAGGCATGATACCAACCCATTGACCTTCAACCAAAACACTTGAATCATCTACACAAACATCAAATCAAAACGTGTTAACACCAAAAAAAAACATAATAAAGTAATCCAAACACGCTCATAACACGCTCATATCATAAAAATACATAAACTACACGCTCATATTATTGAATCAACCATTTTAACAATCCTAATATTAACACGCTCATAACACGCTCATATTCTATATAATCAGTCATACTAACATGCTTATGATACGCTCATAGTATAAACACCAAAAATCAACCACGTTAAAACACTACTAATATGAACACGCTCGCTAACTAAACTAATCAATTATCATGTGATTCTCATAGAAACTGACATACAGGTTACTGCCACGATTATAAACACAGTATACATCTACTGTTGATTAGTTAAAGCAAATAAAAAACTTACATTAACAATCGTCTTCCATTTCAAAACCCTAAATCACAAAATCGATTGAAAAACTGGTTCATGTACTCAAGATAGCTCAATTGATAGTTTTCGGTACAAAAATTGTTTCGTAAATAAGAAATTGATTTTCATTAAGCTAAAAATCAGGATCGTAACCGTTTATACGCAAAATACCAAATTTAGATTACAAATCAAAAAGACAATCGTACCCTTCTCGCTTAAAATGCACTAGATCTTCTCAACCGCTCGCAACTGAATCGAAGGTGTAGATTGACGCTCCCAAATGTCGCGTACGGTTTTGTACGATAAGGATTAGCTTATTCCATCTTTACTCTCCCTCCCTCTCTCTCTCTCTCTATATATATATATATATAAAGGTCGTGCCATCTCCATTTGTTGAAAGTCTTGAGAATCTACAAGATTTACACAAATTGTTGTTTACCATACATGCCAATGATATTAATGATTCGACAGTGAAGATACTTCACATTGGAGAAAAAATTTATTTTAGAAGGGGTTGGTAAGTTATTATTGAGGCATTTTAAGGCTAGACAATTCTTGGTGTTTAATTATGATGGTTCACATTTGTTCAAGATGACACCTTTCTTAAATGGTATTGAATATAAATTGACACCGTTTGTTCGTCCAGTAAATGTTCGTGAATTAATTGATGTTGATCTTGAATCTAATGATGTTGAATCTAGTGATAATATGGAAGTTCATAATTCTACTTATGAGGTGAATTATGTTATTGATGTTGATATGTATGAAGTTGCTGATGATGCGAATGATGAAGTGAATTCGGTGGTTGGTGATAATCTACTTGTGGATGAAAATGTTGAAGATCCAGTTTTCAACTAAATTATTAGTGGTCGTTTGGTAATATTTATATTATTTAATTCAAATCTTTAATTTTATAAACAAATTTATTATTTATAAGCAAAATTGGTTAGTGACATAACTTTATTTTTCTGTATGTTTTGTAGAGATTACCAGTTGACTTTGCAAGGAAAAGTGGTTTGACTAAAAAGATGTCACTGGTTATTGAAAACAATGATGGTATTGAGTTTAAAACTGAAATTCATGTGGAAAATGCTAATTATAAACCAAGGTCTCGTATCCATCATTTCAAAGAAATTCTAAGGACATTCAAGTTGGAGGAGGTTGGAGATGAATGTTGGTTTCGTTTTAAGAAAAGTGAAGGGAAGCTATTCATAACTAATGTGGCCAAGAAATGATGAAAACTGGTAATCTTCTAACTTGTTTGATGTTTAATGTTTTGTTTGACTTCTAAAATGACTTTATGTAATATTTTGGATTATGGTTGATAAAAAATGTTTATTTTGTAATATGTAGAGCTTAAAAAATCAATTTTGGTAAGGTGGAACTGTTTTAAATATGATTATGTTTAATATCAAAGGGCACCCTAGAGTTTATGAAATATAGATGGCCATATATTAATAGGTTTAGATATGTAATTGAACATATTTCATGAGAGCATAGTTGAGTTCATGGTCATTTTATTAATTTTGTTTTTACAGTTTTATGAATGGTGTAAAAATAAAAATAGTAAATAGTGCTCTGAGTAGAGATGTTGTTTCTAGATTGGTGAAAATAATATAAATATAGTGTCGTAGATATAGATAAGGTAGTAAAAACTATATTACAAACGATAATGCCTGAAATATATATTGTCATATGGTCATAGGTTTAGAAATCTATTTTTAGATATTTTGGGTCAATATATTTGGGTTAACGATAAATTTATTAGTTTTGTGTTTTACAATTCTATGAACGGTGTAAATATGAAAATGTTAAATAGTGCTTTGGGTAGAGAGATTGTTACCGTATTGGTGAAAAATAGATATAGTTGAAGAAACGTGGATCTACTCACTGGTAGCAGATCTACTTTCCTCGGGTGTGATTAAACTATTTCACCGATGGTTCTTCTGGATCCGAGTTCTTCCACCTACAAAATGAACAGCGCCGTTACTTACCCCTCAGAAAGGGACAGAGGGGTCCTCTTTGGGGTAACCCTCCGGCGTGAGAATCAGTATCTTTTGGAGAAGATAATAATGTTTGTAGGTAAGTCAATCTCAAGAGTATTGCTGAATCGCTGAATACCCTTGATGATGTGACTGTGTGTTTTTCTGTAACTGACTGTGAGTGAATATAATTCAATATGATTGAATGTGATATCACTGCTTGTAACTGTCAATGATTGAGTGTCAATGAATCTGTCATCAAAGTGGAGTTGATGCTGTATTTATAGTGCTAGGGTTTCCACTGGTTGGGCTCAGCCTCGTTGGCCTCCTCCAATCGCACTGCGCCATGTGTCCTCTGGGACACCTGGCGCTTTCTCGTTGGTTGTAATCATGTGGTAGCACATGTGTCATGCTGAGTTGTCGACCCTTCATTTGGCAGCTGTCAACATCAGCATATTCTTACTCCTTAAAAAGATGCCTTCTAGAAGATTGTCTGACGTGCACAATCAAGGTTGCCCTAATCCTGATTTGGATAAGGACGAGGTTGATTATGTGCACGTGTGATATGCGCCCATCCTGAGGATGCGCGAAGTCTTCTTTTTATTCTCACGCGCAGATATTTCATGCGCAGGTGTGATATGCACGAGCGTGTGATATGCGCCACGCGCTGGTGCGCCACGCGCATATGTGACGCGCGAGCATATGTGATGTGCAAGAGCATGCGATATGCGCCGCGCGCATATGTGATGCGCGAGCATATGATGCCTGAGCATGTTTTGTATGCGCCATGCGCCTGGGTTTTGGCTTTGTGCCTTCATAATGTCTTTATCTTGTGGGTTGACCCGCCTTGCTTGGTGTTGAGGCGGGTACATACCTCTTCAAGCCCCCCCAGTCTAATGTGTGTCTTATCTCGCGCGAGCGCGGTAAGATAGATATTAGACTCACTGAATTGTCCTTTTGTAGGGGGTTTTGTCGTTTTCTTGGTTGTTTCCCTCATCGCGCGAAGTTCTATCCATTTGGTTGAAAACGAAAGGTCCAAACACGTGGTTGGTTGGTGATGACGTGCGCCGTAAACATGTCAGACGTTTCGTGTGCTCGAGGTGCTACAGTTGCCTTTCACGTCCCCTCAAAGCTGTCTTGAACACGTGTCGCACTCGCATTGGTTAGTACCTGCGAGTGGGGGCGCGTGTCTGTTCCGTGGCAGGTCGGTTTGTCACCTCACACAGCTGTTAGGGACACGTGTCGCGCCTTCGTTGGGTTGCCCCTGCGAGTGGGGGCGCGTGGAATCCGATCAGCTGCCACTTTTCTCTCTCCTGGTCCTATAAAAGCAGGCCCTTAGGAAATTTTTATCTTCATCTTCATTGTTGCTAAAATTCAAATTTCTGCTTTCACATTCTGATTTGAGTGTTTTCATCGATTCGAATCCTCGATTATCGGCTATTACAGTTGTATGTCTGATAGTTCATACTCGTCTAGCCCTTCAATCACCTCCGTTGCCTCTCGAAGACGCCGTGTGAAATCTGTGGTGATGTCGACATTGAAGCAAAAAGGAAAGGGGAAGAAGGTTGTTGAAACCACATCGGAGGAAGTAGGGAGGACCAAGGCCACCAAAAGGTGGAATGAAATCCCCTGCAAATTGAAGCAGGCCGATCTCGACAACCTCATCGCCTCTCAGGGCTTTCCCACCCTGTTTGGCTGCATGTTGCCTAGGTCCGGGCAAACGGCGGCGGACCCGCCTGCCGGCTATATATCCCTATATAGCCACTTTTTCACCCACTGCAACCTTCGTCTCCCGATGACAAGGTTTGTGGGTGCACTGTTGAAGTTCTATGGGATTCACATATCCCAAGTCCATCCGTTTGGACTCGTGCGCGTGACTCACTTTGAGTTCATGTGCAAATCCCAGCGCGAGGAACCCACTCCTCGGCGCTTTCAATATTTTTATAAGGCCAAGATCCAAGACAATTGGATCTCTTTTATTCCTCGCAGTCAGAAGGTGAAGTGCTCCACTGTTTCATTCAAAAGCCTTCATGACTGGTCTGAGAGGTTTTTTTACATTAAGGCCGGTGTGATCCCCATCCGTATGACCATGCGCTCTATCACTTCTGCGCCTGCGGATGAGGATGTCCTCAAGAACCCAACTGGCGCGTGGGTTAAGAAACTGACCGCCGAACCATCCCCCGCGAAGAAAATTTGCGAGGAGGCACTGGTTGGGGTCGGCATGAGCAGGCTCTGGGCCGACAGCGCGCTTGAGCCCGTTATCCAAGTCGACGGGTTGTGTAAGTTTTTTTTTTTTTTTTTTTTTATTTTTTATTTTTTTTTTTTTTTTTGCGCGAACATCGTTCTTTTGCTGATATCATTTAACTTGTCTTTGCGCAGTCACCAAGGATTACATCCTTGCCGCTTATGATGAACATGTGGAAGGCGGCTCCGTCGAACTTGGCGTTGGGGAGGTTGGTTTCCCGGATCGCTTTGATGACATGTTCATCCCAGTGGATCTGGATTTTGATTTTGACGGTGACGCGCCTGGTAAGCCTTCGCACTCCTGGTCATTCCTTTAGAATACCCAAGTTTATTAACAGTTCTGTCGCTTGTTTTTGTAGATGCGCTTGAAAACTACGAGCTAGAGCTCGCGGAAGAGGAGGAGGAGGAAGAGGAGGTGCCTCTACTAAAGCGCAAAGCTAAGGGGAGATCTGGCGCAGGGGCCAGTAAGAAACAAAGGAAAGATGACACCCCTGTCGCTCATCCCCATGCTCAAACAAAGGGACCAAAGGAAACCCAGGTGTTTACCACCAAGGTCTCTTTATCTTCCCTCCCTGTGAAAGTGGGCAGGCCTCCTGTCCACTTGAGGTATGGTGCCGTCGCCTCCTCCGTTCGCGCTGCTGAAGAGAGAAGCCGCGGCGCGCCTGCAACAGGTATACTTTGCTTATCTTCATCTGATTGAGTTGTTATTAAACCGTTGGTTATTTGAATGTTTGCAGAGCCGGCGTCGGTAACAGATCAGCCGCAGGCGCCACAAGGTGCTACGGCTGCGCCGGGGACTCCATCGAAGTCCCCTGTTCTACCCTCTGAAAAGGGTAGAATGAATTTTATGGCGATGTTCGACGCGCGAACAGAGTTGCGCCAAGGTAAGTTTTGCACATTTGTCTTCTGAATTTTTCCTTTTGGACTTAGTCATAAACCATTTTTCCTTGTTTATTTGTTCATAGGAGTTGTAGCTGGCACAACAGTTGCTGGCGATACTCCTGGCGCCGCTGCCGGCGCCGCTGGTTCTGGTCCTGCTCCTGCTAGTGCTGAGTCTCCCCTTGTTGGGATAACCAAGGAGCAGGAAACCTTACTGCTTGCCGAACTTGCGGCGTCGAGACCTCCCTCGCCTCCTCCCGCGCGAAGCCCTCCCCGCGAGGCTGACTTGGAGCCTTTCAGGTCGCAGGAGAAGAGGCCTGTTGAAGAAGATGAGGGGGACGAGGGGGTTCAAGTTGAAGACTCCTTGGGAGATCGCGCCAGCCCTGCGATGCCGCAAGTGTTTGCAGCGCAGACCTCTGGTGGGGCTGGCGCAGACATTCCTGCTTCATCCCCGCAGGTATGTATTGATTTGTTAGTCCGCTGCGCGTATCTCCATATAAGTATGTTTTATGACTTAGAACTTTTCTTGTGTTTTTGCAGGAAGGTGACCACGTTTACCGCCCGAGATGGAATATTAATGAAGAAAGTTCCTTTCAATCCATGGGCGTATGCGAGGACTTCTGGGCTCATGCCGTGCCTCCTACTGAAAGGAGGTATCAAGAGGAGCGCACTCGCGCGGACTTGCTGAACGACCATGTTTTCGCTGGGTCGGCTTTTTTCGCTGCTTCCCAAGAGCTTCGTCGTGATTATATTAAAGTACGCGACGCTCTTGTGGAAGCCCAGCGAGAGGCTAAGGTGGCCGCCTGGAACCTGTCTGATGCTCGCGCGCGAGCTGAGAAACTCCAGGCGGAGCTCAGTGAAAACCGAGCAAGTGCCAACACCGCATACATCAAGCGCGGGCATGAGCTCCAAGCTGCGCGGGAGAAGCAGCAGTTAGCGGAGGCCGAAGTTGCCAAGTACGCGCGCAGAGTGCGTGTCTTGGAACAGCAGGCCGAGGCGCGTGACCAAGCTATCATCCAGAGTATTACTGAGAAATCATCTCTGGAGAGCGAGGTTGCGCGCCTGAAAAGGGATTTGGCGGCCGCGCAGGCCGATAGAGATGAGGCCTTGGCCACGGCGGCGTCTAGCCAGGAAGCACTTGGTGCTGCGCAGGCGGAAAAAGAAAAAATTTTGGCGGCAGCAGCGTCTGATAAGGAGGAACTAAAAAAGGCTAAGGAAACTGTTGAGTTATTAAACTCTCAGGTTCCTGCCCTCGAGACGTCTGTTGCTGGCCTCGCGCAGGATCGCCAATGGCTGGTGTCACAGGGCATGGCTCGCTGCGCTTTGGCGATGAAATATTCCGCCGAGTTTCAAGCCCTTGTGATGGACTGCAATGCCGCCGCGCGCTTGGTTGGCCGAGCTGAAGGGTTTACGGATGGGTATGAGTATGGCATGTTGAGGAAGAACCCATCCGAGTACCCTTACAAGAGCGATGCGGCCTGCGCGGACATGGCCACGGTGGGGGAAAAGTATATGAATACTCCCATCCCCATCCTTATGCAGGTACCTTGATCCTAATGAGTTTTACTTTACTAACTTTTCTAAGTGTTTTGTACTCATTACTTTTCTAATGATTTACAGATAGCTGCGCTTGCTGACCAGCCCGACCTCGGCGCACTAAAGAAGTTGCTTGATGATTGCGAGAGGGCTGGTGGCGATGATGGTGGCGCGGGGGATGTTGCCCCTGCCAGCGGCTCTGGCGCGGCGAAAGAATCTGCTCGTGACACCGTTGTGATCGAAGACTCCAATGAGGAGGAAGAACTTGACTATGGTCAGTTTGGAGATGAAGAGCAGACCGCGCCAGATGCTGCGCGAGATGATGAGGGTGATGAAGCGGCTGACGTCGACGTGGAGACTTGAGAAGCCCTTCATCAAATTTTGTATATTTATCTTTTATACTTGTAGTTTGTAAGTCATCATACTTGTAGATTTCGATCCAATGAAATGAAACTTGTTATCTCCTTTTCGTATCTTGCGCATTTCCATTCATCTCTTCATGTTTGGTTGTATAGATATAAGATATGCTTGAACGTTAAAATAAGAACAAGGTTGTAAGGAAATTATTCACTTAACCTCTGTTCTATTTTGTTTGTGGTTCTCGCAGTATGTTGCTCATGCTGACATGCGCGCTAATTTTTCGTTATTTCTTTTTCGCGCGTTGGTGTCACGCGGTATGGAAGTATGAGTTTAGCCATTACATGTCAGCTTGTGTTACTCAGATATCCACTATGGTTCCGCGCGCGGCCTCGACCTGAGACCTTAACATGATATGGCATGTATGTTTAAGGATTTTTATGATCAGGCTGCGCGGGGTATAAGATGGATGTATGTGAGTGTTTTGAGCTAAGGCTCTTTGTTTTGGGCTAAGGCCCGGACGATTTTAGAGTTAAGACTCATTAACGTGTTTGAGCTAAGGCTCGTAATTTTGGGCTAAGGCCCTGACGTTTTAGAGTTAAGACTCGTTAACGCGTTTGAGCTAAGGCTCGCGCATGTATGTTTTACTTCGCTTTATTTTGTTTTGAAGTCAATATAGTGTTGTCATATTGTTCCAATTTAATAAAGGAAGTGTGAAACATGTATGCAAAGGTAATAGAACAAATATTGAAAGATAGCGCGACAAATATTGAAAGATAGCGCGAATCAACATTCATGATGGCTTGAAAGCCTTGATTACAAATTTGAACTTTTTACATGAAGCATTTTCTAAGTTGTGTCGCGTTCCACGCGCGCGGTATCTTTTTTCCCTTCAAATCTTTTAAAGCGTACGCGCCTTTCCCCAAATCTTCTGAAATTTGATAAGGTCCTTCCCAATTGGGAGACATTTTTCCTGGGGGTATTGCGCGACTAGCTTCATTGTTTCGAAGGACAAAATCATTTTTCTTGAAGTGGCACTCTTTAACGCGCTGATTATAATATTTTTCCAGCTTTTTCTTGTATCTGGCTTCATTAATGATAGCCGCTTCTCTGCGCCCTTCAAGCAAATTAAGGTCCAATCTTCTTTCGCGCGCGTTATCAGTTTTGCTCATCATGAGTACCCTATGGGATGGGCACCCAATTTCCGCTGGGATCATAGCCTCTGTCCCATAGGTTAGGCTGAACGGTGACTCGCCGTTGCTAGTTTTGCTTAATGTCCTGTGCGCCCACAGGACATTAGGTAACTCTTCGACCCAAGAATGGGATTCTCCCTCCAATCTTTTCTTCAGCCCATTTAGCAAACTTTGATTCGCGCGCTCCACTTGGCCATTCCCCTGAGGGTGGTAGACGGACGTGAAGATTTGGTTGATGTGCAATTCTTTGAGCCAGCTTGACATCTTCCTGTCAGTGAATTGTTTGCCATTGTCGCTCACAATTTCCATAGGAAGGCCAAAACGGCAAATGATGTGGCTCCAGATAAATTGCTTCATCGCCTCAGCTGTGATTTTTGCTAGTGGCTTGGCTTCAACCCATTTTGTGAAATAGTCTATCGCCACTACCAAAAATTTCACTCGCCCTTGCGCTTGCGGCAGGGGCCCCACAATATCAATGGCCCATTTGTGGAAAGGCCATGCGGAGGTGACTGGAATCAAGTTGTTCTTTGGACGCATGGTGTTTGGCGCGTGGCTCTGACATGCCTTGCATTTTTGGATTTCTTTTAGCGCATCCAAGTACATGCCTGGCCAATAGTAGCCTGAGCTCATCGCCTTGGCAACCACCATGCGCGGACCAGCGTGAATTCCACAGATTCCTTCATGAATCTCCCTAATCACATAGCTTGCTTCTTCCGCATCCAGGCATTTCATGAGCGGTCCAAGATAAGAGCGCCGATACACTGTACCATCAAGTAGTTCATAGTTCTGTGCCTTGTGCCTTATCTTTCTCGCCTGTGCGCGATCATCCGGTAACTTCCCCTCTTTCAGGAATTCCATTATTGGAGTTATCCAGGATGAAGGAGTTGTATGAATTACCAGGACCGATTGCGTTTGCACTGACGGGCTGCTCATTATTTCCACCCTGACATCTTTGCCAAAGTGATCAAAATTAGTTGATGCCATTTTACTCAACGCGTCTGCGGACTTGTTTTCGCTTCGCGAGATGTGTATGATTCTGAAGAAGTCAAACTGCTCAACGAGCTTTTTTGCCTGCTCTAGATACAGAGGCATTGTGTTCTCCTTGGCGTCATATAGGCCGTTGACCTGAGCAGCTACCAAGTAAGAATCAACATGCGCCTCTAGTCTTTTAACCCCAAACTTGCGCGCGATGCGCAGACCAGCCAGCAGGGCTTCATACTCAGCCTCATTGTTGGTACTCTTGAAGTCCAACCTGATAGCATAAGTATATTCATGATTATCAGGGTCCACCAGTTTGAGACCTGCGCCAGACCCTTCGCTGTTGGAGGCTCCATCAGTGAATAGCCTCCAAACATCTTCTTCATCATTTGGTCGCGGAGGGTCTACCTCGCGCTGAGCTTCTTCAATCTTTCCCTCTGGGATTTCCGTGATGAAATCCGCCAAAACTTGACCCTTTATTGCTGGACGGGGCTTATAAGTGATCGTGTGTTCACCTAATTCCAGCGCCCACTTTGTCAGCCTTCCGGAGAGCGCGGGACGTCGCAAGACTTGCTGGATGTTGTAACCAGTCAGTACTTCAATAGGATGACCATTGAAGTATCTATGGAGCTTGCGCGACGCGTGTGTTAGCGACAAAACTAACTTTTCCATGATTGAATAGCGCGTCTCAGGGTCTGTGAGCACCCGACTCACATAGTATATCGGCGTTTGTATCCCCTTGCGATCCACCAATAATACTGCGCCGATCGCGCGGTCTCCAGCTGACAGGTACAATGTAAGGGTCTCGCCAGGAAGTGGAGCTGTGAGCGCTGGCAATTTAATGAGACATTCTTTTATCTCAGTGAAAGCTTGCTCAGCCTCAGGCGTCCACTTGAATTGGCTCTTCTTCAAACAGTTCCTCAAGGTGTTAACGAATGGAGTAGATTTGCTGGCGTGGTTAGCTAGGAACCTGTTGATTGACACCAATCTACCATTCAGCTTCTGAACCTCTTTCATGGTGGCTGGTGAAGGCATGTCAAGGATGGCTTCCACCTTCTCAGGATTCACCTTGAAACCATCCTTAGTGACCATTACACCAAGAAATTTCCCCTCTTCCGCGCCGAAAGTACATTTGCTCGGGTTGAGCTTCATGTTAACTTCCGTTAGGCGCTGAAGAGTTTCCTCGATGTCGTTGAGCATTTGTCTCTCCTCCCTGCTCTTGATCACCAAATCATCAACGTAGACTTCTAGATTCCTTCCGATTTGTTCATTGAAAACAGAATCCATAAGTCTCTGATAGGTGGCGCCCGCATTCTTTAAACCAAAGGGCATTTTTGTGTAACAAAAAACACCCTTGTCGGTTCTGAAGGCCGTCTTGTCTTCATCCTGTGGTGCCATTTGAATCTGGTGATAGCCTTTGTAGGCATCCAAGAAACATTTGAGTTTGAATGGCGCCACGGAGTCCACCTTTGCGTCGATGTTTGGTAGTGGGTAACAGTCTTTCGGACATGCTTTGTTGAGGTCCTTGAAGTCAATACACATCCTCCATGACCCGTTGCTTTTCTTTACCATCACAGGATTGGCTACCCACGTCTGGTATCGGATCGGGCGGATAATGTTTGCGCGCAACAGGTCCTCAACTTGCTCATTCATGGCCTTCGCCTTTTCATCCCCCATGATTCTCTTCTTCTGAGCAATTGGCTCCACCGACTTGAACGTGTTAAGAGAATGTTGCGCCAAGTCTCGCGGTACTCCCGTCATATCGGAGTGTTGCCACGCGAAAACCGACGTGTATTTTGTGAGCAACTTTTTCATTCTCAATCTCGTTTCGTCTGAAATGGTAGCGCCAATTGTGACCGTTTGCTCTGGGAATTTTGGGTTTAAAATCCACTTCTCTGGCGCATTGTCAGCCATTGTAAGTTTCATTCTCCCTTCCCGCGGCGTGCTTGTCACTGCGCACAAATGATCGCGGTAAACAAATGCTACGCCTGTTGGTGTAGGGATCCCCAATGCGCCGTGCGCTGGCGACGGTACAGCATTAAATTGGGCAATCGTTCCCCTACCCAGGATCATATTGTGGCATGACGTGGTGGGCAAGACCAAGAAGTTGACAACTTCGGCTCGCTTGTGCTCATCATCCCCCATAGTTAGTTCAAATTGAATCTGGCCTAGGGGATGTATGATTTCATTTGAGACACCACAGATTGGTGCGTTCACAATTTCGAGCCGAGCTTGGTCTGCCGGGTCTAACTTTCTGAAACACTGCTCATACATAATGTCAGATTCGCTTCCAGTGTCCACCAGGACCTTTGACACTTCGTAATGAGCAATGTGTGTGGTAATAACGAGAGGACTGCTTATTGAAGGGCCTCCCCTGATTCTTGGGAAGATGACTTGCTGCTCGCGCCAATCTCCGTGAATTTGCGCGCTTCTCTTTCTTGACGTCTGCCCTTGTCGTCCCCCCTCAGCCACACAGATTCTTTTGTACTTCTTGCTGGCAGAGGCTCCCTCCGGTTGCTCATCTTCTATTCTTTGGTTTTTTACCAAGTGAGCCAGCCTGCCAGACTTTACATCCTTCTCGATCGCATCCTTTAAATGATGGCATGCGTCGGTGTTGTGGCCCGGGGACCTGTGAAATTCACAATATTTACCACTGTTTTGCGGCCCCTTGTAGTGTAGTTGCTTGGGAGGCTTGAATTGGACATTCTCAGTACTTAACACCTGTGAAGGTGTTTTAGTGAGGGGAGTCCATATTCTTGGCAGAGGTCTGCTAGGATCTCTGCCGCCCTCCCTCTTGTCACCCTCCCCGTGTTTACGAGCATCCTTTTGGGGCTGGGGTGAGCTTGGTTGCGCTTGTTTTTCCGCGGAAGAAAAACTTGTTGGCTGCAACCTGGACCATACAGAGTTCTGTTTGGCCCTCTTCTCTTTGCTGCGCGGTGATTCAGCCTGATGCGCTCTTTCTCTTGCCCTATCTTGGGCAATCTGTTTCTCATTTCTCGCGAAAACTCGCGATGCCTCCATTAACTTGGCCCACGTGGTGGGCATACCATCTTTGCTTACGAGAGCTCGTCGTAACTGATCACTGCGCGCGCCTTGTATAAAGGCCACGCGCAGGAGCTGCTCAGTTATGCCCCCGATTGCCAGGGACTCCTGATTGAAACGAGTGATGTAATCTTCAATCGTTTCATCATTCCTGCGGATGCAGTGCATGATGTCATCAGGATCGCGCGTGTGCCTGCGCTGCTGTACGAAGTGGGCCTGGAACTTTTCTAATAGTTCCTCGAACCCATCAATTTGCCCTGTCGGCAAGCTCTCGAACCATACTCGCGCTGCGCCCGTGAGGCAGCGGGCAAACATATGACACCATGTTGGCATCGTCCAGCTCTCTAGGTTTCCCGTGTTATAGAAACCTTGCAAAAAGTCATCTGGATCTGTCGTGCCATCATATTTCCCCAGACCACTTGGCATCTTGGTCTTGTGCTGGATGGGAGCCTGCGCGATGCGCGCAGTAAACTTTGAGTGTTTTACCAGGATGGCTGGTCTGTAGGGTGTGGTTACGTCCACTTGCCCTCTGACCGGTGGGCTGTATGGCATGTGCAGATCCGGATCTGCTCTGGCTCCTGGCGCCATGTTCACAGGCGCGCGGAGCTGCGAGCCTCCTGCATGAGTATCCCTTGTCTTTCTCATGCTATGCACCTCTTCATCACTGAACTCTGTGTGTGCAGTGTGAACAGAATGCCCTTCTTCCGGCGCGCGCGGCCTTTTTGTGGGCTGCTTCTCCATCGCTTGCCTTTGTGTTTGGTCGGCTAGCTTCTTCTGTTTGATCATTTCAGTGTACTTTTCCATCAGACGCCGCTGCTCATTTATGAGCCATTCATTCGGATCGTCTGCTTCATCTTCTGGACCCATTGGTCCCTTCAGCTTCGCGCCGGCCATATTTTGTAACGTGTGATCGTCTGGAGGAGTTTCAGTCTGGCCGTGAGGGGTTGTGACGAAGGGACGGTTGCTGGTGGTACGCGTAGAATCACGCGGAACCCTCAGAACCTGCTGTCCGTCGTTAACACCCTCACGTTCAATATCCTCCAGAGCTTGATCAACGTTACGAACTCCAGAAACCATGGTGATTGAATTTTTTAGATCTGGATGAGATCTGATTGCCGTTTGTAACAGTGGATGGCGCCAATGAAGAAACGTGGATCTACTCACTGGTAGCAGATCTACTTTCCTCGGGTGTGATTAAACTATTTCACCGATGGTTCTTCTGGATCCGAGTTCTTCCACCTACAAAATGAACAGCGCCGTTACTTACCCCTCAGAAAGGGACAGAGGGGTCCTCTTTGGGGTAACCCTCCGGCGTGAGAATCAGTATCTTTTGGAGAAGATAATAATGTTTGTAGGTAAGTCAATCTCAAGAGTATTGCTGAATCGCTGAATACCCTTGATGATGTGACTGTGTGTTTTTCTGTAACTGACTGTGAGTGAATATAATTCAATATGATTGAATGTGATATCACTGCTTGTAACTGTCAATGATTGAGTGTCAATGAATCTGTCATCAAAGTGGAGTTGATGCTGTATTTATAGTGCTAGGGTTTCCACTGGTTGGGCTCAGCCTCGTTGGCCTCCTCCAATCGCACTGCGCCATGTGTCCTCTGGGACACCTGGCGCTTTCTCGTTGGTTGTAATCATGTGGTAGCACATGTGTCATGCTGAGTTGTCGACCCTTCATTTGGCAGCTGTCAACATCAGCATATTCTTACTCCTTAAAAAGATGCCTTCTAGAAGATTGTCTGACGTGCACAATCAAGGTTGCCCTAATCCTGATTTGGATAAGGACGAGGTTGATTATGTGCACGTGTGATATGCGCCCATCCTGAGGATGCGCGAAGTCTTCTTTTTATTCTCACGCGCAGATATTTCATGCGCAGGTGTGATATGCACGAGCGTGTGATATGCGCCACGCGCTGGTGCGCCACGCGCATATGTGACGCGCGAGCATATGTGATGTGCAAGAGCATGCGATATGCGCCGCGCGCATATGTGATGCGCGAGCATATGATGCCTGAGCATGTTTTGTATGCGCCATGCGCCTGGGTTTTGGCTTTGTGCCTTCATAATGTCTTTATCTTGTGGGTTGACCCGCCTTGCTTGGTGTTGAGGCGGGGTACATACCTCTTCAATAGTGTTGTAGAGATACCTAATAGTAAAGAGTATATTGGATAAAGATTTAGGCAAAATCTTTGTATAAATAATAAAAAAATTTTGAAATATAAAACGAAACTTTTTTAATAAAAAATAACAAACTAATTAATACGATATGAAAGACAAAAATTAAAGAATTTACAATAAAATTACAAATTCCTAAATACTTCGGTATACAACATTTGATGTTGTATTTGAAAGATTACCATCACTATCTTGAATAACGACTTTGAGGCCATCTCCTCTTGTAACTCTTGATAAAGCGACATACAATTGACCATGTGTAAAAACAGGTTTCTTCAATAACAAACCAGCTCTTGATAAGGATTGTCCTTGACTTTTGTTTATGGTCATTGCAAAACATACGGCAAGCGGGAATTGTCTTCTTTGTAACCTGATGTGAAGTTTTTTATCTATAGGTATCAATGTAATTCTAGAAGTATAATGACGGTCTCCAATGCTGCTTCCCGAAATTATCTCTACTTGTATAACACGCTTACCCAATGAAACCACCTTTAATCGAGTACCATTACACAACCCACTTTTTTTATCAATATTTATAAGAAGCATAACCGTGACACCTACCTTTAACACTAACATATGGTTTGGCAAACTAGAAGATTTAATTCCATTAAGAATATCAGGTGAGCAGAAACTTTCATCTAAATTCTCACTAACCATTTCTGTTGGACATATACTATCTGAACTTAGATATTGCTTTTTCATCTATGGGAAAAATTGAGAAAAAAACGATCATTAATTTTTTGGAGCAAGTATTTCTCTTTGAAGAAATAAATTTTTATCATTGAAGCTATGTAGAACAGAAAGATATACAAACTGTATAAGCACAGAAATGGGATCAGATAAATCTTTGATGAAAAGATCATCAGGTATTTCAATTTTACTTCACCTTCATTGATACCGCCAACATTACCTTCACCTATATCCAACAACCATTTTGCAAACGTTTGTAGTTTCCTCAATTTGATAACAATCATTTGATGTAGTCAACCTCAATTTTTTTTTGTCAATTTAAGCACCTTGCAATTTCTTCATATGCAAGAAGAACTTAAAGAAGCATTTACATTTTTTTGTCTACTTCCACTTGGGACAACTGGTAGTATTTGTCGGATCTCTCCTCCAAAAACTATTAACCTTTCCACATGGAGATCTAAAATTGTCTTTCAAAGATCTGTCCAAAGCTACAAATATAATTTTATGTACCATTGGTGCTTCATCCCATAAGATAAGCGGCGTTTGCTTTAATAAACTTGCAAGATCACTGTCTGGTTTTATAAAGCAAAACGCATCCTCAACTAAATTTATAGGAATATGAAATTGAGGGTGAGCAGTCCTTCCTCCAGATAACAAAAGAGATGCAATTCCACCTGAAACAACACTTAAAACAGTTTTGCCTTCAGATCTTAAAGATGCACATAACATCTTCCAAAAAAATGTTTTTCCAAAATCCACCATAACCAGAAACAAAAAACACACCTCCTTTGTTGTTATCAACAGTTGTGATGATTTCTTCAGTTAGCACTACTAGAAAAAAAAACGCCTTTAACGACACGCACTGCGTGTCGTTAAAGGTTATAGATGACACGCAAATGTGTGTCGTTGAAGCCTAGACATAAACAGAAGATGACATATATGTGCTTGTCATCTTTAATGATACCATTTATGACATACCTTTACGGCCGACATTTTTTACATAGAATAACGACATGCCATTATGCGTGTCATAATTTTAAAAAAAATAAAATTCAGTATTTTCATTTAATTCACATTAAATAATAATTAAATTATTATAATACAAAATAAAATAGATATATAGCAAACCAATCCATTTTAAAACGTAGACATCATAAGTCAAATATGCTACTAAATATTTCAAAGTTAAGAAAAATATTGTTAGTAGATACAAACTATCACCGGAAAATAAGAGTCGCCGCAAAACTTGACCATTCTTTGCAAATAATATCAAAATCAGCATCCTTGTATTCATCCTTGCTTTTCCCAACCTGGAAAAAAAATTTAACAAAGAAAATGTTAGAATTCATGACAAACAAAATCAAATCCTTTACGTCAATGCACTACATCATTATAGTTTTAAATATAAATAAGCTATAAAGCGTGACATTAACACATTATTAAAGAAAATTAACTTAACAAGAATGTCAACTCTCAAAACAGTTAAATATTATTACCTTTTTTCTTCTTTCTTCGATTTCATCTTCTTCCATGGAGCCAATGAATCATCATATTCAACTCTTACAATAACTTTCTTCATTGTTGCCTTTAGCCTAATTTGTGGAAATTATTTATAGACCTCACATTTGGCATTGTCGTGGTGCATAACCATTGTGGTTAATATAACTAATTAAAACTTTATATTACTTGTGTTTCTTACAACCGCCCTTGGTTTCCTACGATTTGTTGGCTCAGGATATGAATCCACCCTTTGTAAGTTAGGAAGAGAACATGATGATAATTTGCCCCTGGACTTGCGTATACAATGAGTTGCGTGTCTTTTGATCCCTTTCCTTCTTCGCAATAGAAGCCTTGAGATTGGCAATCTGAAACAAGACATAATTGTTACTCTAAACGGTTACTTAAAATCAAAACAAAGATACACTAATTATGAGGAAAAAACCATGTTCTTCGCGGGTCTTCCAACTCTGCACTATCTTTATGTACTTGTGTAGCACCAAGTTCAACAGTCGCCACCAACTCAGCAAACTTAAGTGTATGGGTATTTCTCCAACAACATTCAATTCTGGCCTTATGTGAACAAACATCAGAATCTTAGTTTGCCCGCCAAACAAAGATATAAAAAACTTAAGTTTGGAATGAAACCATAATAAAGATAAAAAGGGTTTGAAGCTTTATAAAAAACTTTTACTTAAGCAAGTGAACCTTTAAGTAACTATGTGAGCTTGTTGTTTCTATTATGCATGTGTGAATTCTTTTGATCCAGTGAACATTAAAACTCTAATTTTGACGCTGCACTTTCTGTGCAGTAGCTGCTCAAGCTGGGTTTTGACCCTTTTTAAATCTGACTTAGTTCAGCATGTTCAAATATAAAAGATAGAAAACTCAGTGAGCTTTCCGACCATATAAAAGACACATTTATCGGAGCTACGATTTATTTTATATATATTTTATACCCACATATAAGAAGCATTCAATGTTGTGAAACAGCTTGCTGAACTTTCTATGTAACTACTGAAATTGACATTTTCGAATTCCCTTACACTCCGAATTAGATTCTCACTTTCAAATATGAAACATAGCAAACTCGAAATGCTTTTTAGCAATATAAAATACAACATAAACTGAGACTAGTTTGATTATCAGCAGTTATATTTTTATTTTTATTTCCAACAACTTTGTTTTAGATTTATCAACTTCAAAATGTTGTTTTCCATTCAACGACCACTACTATTACCCGAACCACTTTTTCTAATCGTGTTAAGTACATTATTAAGACAAGTTTGAGTTTTTACCAAACTAGTCAACTTGAAACTAAACATATTTTTAAAAATAACTTAGCAACGGCTATTCATATAAGCATATACTTCACTACTATTTGATTGAGGCATTTATATAAACACCTTATGTGCGCATTCAAAATAATCATCATTTCCTAAGCTGGAATGTATACTCGATTGACAGCAAACACAATTAGCAATTAGAATAAAAACATGTGTAAGAAAGAAGCTCATTTTGTAACTAAACTCTAAACATCAATCTATCAAAAATGCTCTTAAATCACGAATCAAACCCTAAATTATAATAAAAAAACACCACTAGTTAAAAACCGAGATTCAAAAATCAAAATTGTGAATAATCACACTAATAAATCAACATTCTTATTAATTTAGGGTTTAATGACTAAAACAAAACCTGGATCAAGGGTTTGCCGAGAATCTCAACGAGGGGTTTCTCCTGAAATCGGGAAGAAGAAAACCGGGCTGGGATTACGCCGACTACTCGACTCCAAAATATGGTGGCAGATCGGCTATAATAAAACATGCTTTCTGTTGTGATTGATGATGATGGTGTCGATTGGTCTCTCCATTTTTTCCTCTTTGAGATTCTAGGGTTTAAATTTTGGGAAAATGAGATTTATGGTGTTAAATTTCTTTCTCTTTATCCTTTTAGATGATGAATCAAGAGTTTGAATTTGGGGAAAATGACTTGGCGGTATTTGGAGAGAAATAGGGTAGGGTTGAATTTTTTATTTTGATAAAGATGACTCACATACATGACAGGCACACTTATTTTTTTTTAATTTATGACAGTATTTTTTAATGAGACACAAAAATTGTGTCATAAATCTTCTAATTTTTTTAAAAAAAATCAATTTTTTTAACAACTTGCGTAATTGCGCGTCATAAATCAACGCGTGTCATTGTGCGCATGTCATTAAAGCCACTTTTTCTAGTAGTGTAGTGAAGAAAAAACAAGGCTATGAAACTCTTTACTTAAAATTTCCTTAACATAAGCCAATTCTTCGGTAAGTGAAAGATTGTTTGTAGAAGAAATACAATCATGATTAGGAAATGGATTTGTTGAAAACCTTTTGAAAGTCGAGTTATTTCGAAGTAGAAACTTTTTAATCTCAAACAATGTTAAAGTTCTTAATTGATCTTCATTAAGCACTAAACATGCAAAGATTGATTAAATATGTTTGAATTATATAAACAGAAAGTAACTATAGGAATTTTATATAACCAAATATAATGGATGATATCTAGATGTTTTAAAATAACACATTGATTGTAAAGAATATCATCTGACAAGTACGTGAATGTTCTTTCCCAAACAAATTCAGGTCTAGACATACTCTCACACATTAACATTGTACAAAAAGACTTCGTAAATAATAACCCGAGCCTGTATAACTTGCTTCTACAATTGATTGAATGTATTCGTTGTCATCATCCAAAAGGCCATATGCATAACATGCATCTTTAAAAGTAGGACACAAAATATTGTTTATTGTTCGAATATCCTCAAATGATTTAGGACCTTTTACCTTGTTCAACAAAATTCTTAAATAATAAGCTTCACTGATAGAAGGAGAAACTGAATGACTTCTCCCGATTGAAAACCCTCTTTTCAGTATAAAAGTTAATATTAATTAGATGTTTCAACATGATTGATTATTTCACATAGTAGTGACTATAAGAATAGAAACATGTAATTAAAATAAAGTAAAAAAAATGTAGAAACATATGACATGATTCTTTCAAAACATGCTCAAACTTGGGAAACCATCTCCTAAGAACATTAGCGTGCATAAATTTAAAGGTTGTTAGTAAATGTCATAATGTAATATCAAAAAATGATTATATACAAAATTAATAATATATTAATAGCATTTAAAATAACATAAAAATAGAATATTATGAAACTTGTAATTGCTTATTTGACATACTTGTAAATATATAACAATACTAACATATAAATTAACTTTAATATATTAAGGAGACATATTATTGTATTTATGTTAGCTATGTTTTTGAAAAGTATATGATATAATGAGTTTTAAAAATGTAATTAAGTATTTAATATTTAAAAAATTATTTTAATTAACAAAGCATAAAAGTTAATATTACTTAGATGTTTCAACATGATTGATTATTTCACATAGTAGTTATAAGAATAGTAACATGTAATTAACATAAAGTAATATTGTTGAAACATATAACCTGATTCTTTCAAAACATGCTTAAATTTGGGAAATCATCTTCTAAGAACATTGGCTTGTATAGTAGTACCCTGAAAGTTACACGAAGTGACGTGTATTAATAGGATGTTCATCAATATAACATAAATAATCAATGTTTAACATATACCTCTGTTCATCAACAACAATCATTTCGATTGAGTAAAAGAGTTATGAATTGTTATTCAAAGGCTGCTTCCATTGGCTGCCAATTGGTCAAAACCCTCAAGATCAACCAAAGAAAAACCGATTTCGTCCATAAACCCTAGATTTTGAAACCCTAGGGTTGGAGACAAACACAATACCTGCAATTTAGGGATTTAACAACAAAGAGAGGCGCTGGCTGGAACTGGTGGTCGTTGGTTCCGTGTTACTGGCCGACGGCAGACGGACTGCTGGCGGACGGAACTGCTGGCCGAAACTGGGCTTTTCACAACAGGCGGACTGATGGAGTTACAGTTGGAGGGTGGTGGATGGCGGACGGTACGAAGGTGGGTTTTGTCGGTGGTGGTGGGAGGTTGGATGGGACGATGATGATGGGTGGTGGCTGGGGTTTGGTTGTGGTGTTGATGGTGGGTTCTGAATATTTTGGAAGAAGATGATGGAAAAAACTAACTCTCGTTAGTGAAAAGGACGAACCGTGCAACGTTTTTTGAACATAAATGATGTTTTCTGTCATTAAGTTTGCCAAATGACGTCCGTTGAAAAACCATGCAAACATAAAGAATGTCTTTCTCCATTTTGTCTAAACAATTATAATAAATGTCGTGTAATCTTGTAATGACAACATAAATAAGAGATATATTTAAATTTCCTCGAAATTAGTAATGTATCTTTTAAAGAATCATGTCAAGAAAAGATTGCACAAACGCTCAAGATAATTATTCCAGTACATCTGGAAATGAGAGAGTAATAGCTAGAAAATAAAAGAAAGGTCCAGGTGGACAACGTCTAAAAAGATGACTAATCTCAAGTTAACACTACATAAACTAACAAGGATTAAATGAAACAGACCTAGAAAAAGAATTATAGAAATTCTTGTGGTTTATTTGTACACAAGGTATGTGTTAACTATTTCAAGAATACACAACAAGAAAGTATTGATGCCTCTTAAGGACCTCATTGACTATCATCATTAAGATACTCGGAAAATGATATAAGGGAATTATCGTTTCATACATTTATCTTAAACATCAAATTCTCAAAACAAAGAATAAACAATTAGATTGTGTCATTACGAGACGATCAACCTCAAGAAAGATTAGAAAGAAATATCCTCAAAGTGCGATAGACTTAATTAAACATTCTATAAACAAATCAATCTTTTATACTTGTATCAATTGTTCAATATCACACTCTTGTAACAAACATTCTATCATTAGTATATAAATAAGAATTTCATTCATATTAAAATATATTCTATTTATAGAATGTTGAACCCAAACAATCAAGATAATAATGACGAAGCTTCAATTCAAAGAAGCAACAAGGATATGACAAAACCTACACAAGAGATTCCTGAGCAGTATCTTGTTAAAATACAAGAAATGATTCATAACGCAATGAATCCTCTCATCGATGCAATGAAAGAAGGGTCACACAAAAGTAAAATTCAGTATTCACATAATTCTGCTAGAACTCATCCATACCGAAATCCTTCTCATCATGAAGAAAGTGTTCGTAACTCCAACGTTGAGAGTAAATTCAATCGTAAATTCAAGAAACAATTAGTAATCCAAGGCTGTAGTTTCAAGAACTTCAAAGCCTATGAACCAAAGGAATTTTATGGCGATAAAGGTGCCATATCAACTGTACAATGGCTCGTGGAGATCGAGTCAATCGTCATCATCAGTCAATGTACTGAGATTCAAAAGATTCAGTACTCCTCTCAATACTTTAAAGGCGAAGCTTTAGAATGGTGGAATACCCTGTTCATGTCAAAGGGTAGAGAAACTATGTACTAATTGAAGTGGGAAGAATTCAAAGAACTGGTGTTACGAAAGTTCTGTCCCATGCATGAAACCGATCTTATTCAAACTAAGTTTTTGAACCACAAGGTAGAAGGCACTAATATCAAGGAATACAATACTAACTTTCATGAGTATTGTAGATTAGTACCATACTTGGTAACACCCGAATTCAATAAAGTAACCCGCTATATCGGGGGTTTACCTCGAGAAATTAGACACATGGTAAGATCTCATTTGCCTCAAACCACTGATTTAGCCATGGAATTAGCCGGTTAACTCATGAATGGTCTTATTAGAAATCAAGAATAGGATAAGAATGGCAAAGGAAAGAAAAAGAAACCGGGGAAAAGAAAACAAAGAAAAGGAGGAAGGGTCGTTTAAATTCACAAGACCAATCTGTCAGAGCTGTGGCAGAAGACATCATGGAAAGTATTTAAGGCCAATAAAAAATATTCCATTAATAACATGCACCTTTTGCAAGAAGCTCGGTCATTTGGAAGAAAATTGCAAAAGGAAAATAGTTGTATGTTTCAGTTGTGGAGAAAACGGACACTTCAGCTCAGAATGTCCGCAAAAGACAAGCAACACAAGTGAAAGCGGTGCTAAGAAAGGAAAAGCTAAAAATAAAAATATTGAACGCACAAGGAGCATCCGACAATCAAGAATAGAAGAATACAAGAGTATGCCAAATGAATGTTCAAAATCCAATGGCATTAGAAATAATTAATAGTTTAGTTAACTCTTGTAAATTGTTTGTAATCTCGTTTTAAACGGAAATTTTGTAACCATATAAGGGTTCTTAAATCCCTACTATATAAAGAAAAATATTAGCATACAGATCATGTCTTTACACAAGAATGCTTATATACAAATGAAAAGAGATAGTCAAAATACAATAAACTATGTAAATGAATGAATTAAACTAAGACATAAGAACATGTCTACTCAAAGAGAATAAGTTATCCGAACTTTGAAAATTCAAGAGTATAATTGATGGAAATAAACAAAAATAAAAGAATATCATTACTCAAGTATGAATATCTTGAAAGGTATCAAGATGGGTAGGTTAAAAGGATTTGATAGACTGAATCCAAGAAGCAATCTTGTTAACATCAGTAAATGTTTAGAATACAAAAGGTAAGGTAAATAATTAAACACAGCTGGCCACTGTGCTTAGCAATTTACAATTACTTATGATATTCTGAACTATTAATTGAATGCATCATCCAAATATGTGAGTTAACAACAAATCATAAATTGCAACCTTTCAAACAGTTCAAGTTAATCTCAAGCAACATATTAGAAAAAGTCTAATAAACTAATCGATGAGCAAGGAATAACTCACAACGAATCTCGAGGACGAGATTCATTCCAAGATGGGGAGGATGTAACATCCCCAAAATTTCGATCCAAATTTAACAACTTAGAAAAGTTGAATGATCAAAATTAAACACAAAGATATAAAAAAAATAAATAAGGAAATATAATTATTTCATGTTAATGAAATAAGGAAATAAAAATATTCCATAAAAAAATCCATCCCATGTAAAGAAAATGGGACAAAGAATCCATCCCACATGAAAAGATGTAAGAAAGTGGAAGCGTTCCACATGAGTATAAATAATGAAGATGGAATCCATCACACATGGAAAGTGGTAAAGAAATGGAAACACTTTATAAGGAAGAAAGTTTCCATAGATATATTTTTTTTATGCTTAGAATGCACCAAGTGGTCCTAGCGGAGGGTGCGGACACATTTGTGGCAATAATTCTTGATTCTTACTTGGTACGTGAAGTACTGTAGTCCTCGTTTCTTTGATTCATATAACTTTTTGGTTTCTATTTTGTTTTTTTAGCTATTTTAGTTTTGTTTTGTTTTTTTTTAAATACGTTAATTTGTCAAAATTATTATCTGGGTTTATTTTTCGATGTCGTACTGAACCTATCTGATACATATCGTATTCGAGTCAATTCGTTGCCACAACGTTGGGATTTTACTTGTTAAATAAATGTCATTTTAAACATGTTATTATTCGTATCATACGCTATACGCTATACGAGTGACACTATTATACCAAATTCACGTAGGTTCGCCACCTCAACGAGTGTTTTTACCAATGATCAGCATTGAAAACGGTCGGGTTTTACTAACGCTCAAGTTTGAATGACCGGATCCATCTCATCGGTCCTCCTCCATTTTTATAACCTTTTTGTTTTATTTTTGGTATTAGTTTCAATACAATAACACACATAACCGAAACCAACCAAGTGGTCCTAGCGGAGGGTGCGGAGCACCCGACGCGCATGCGCACGGGCACGGGCTCGGGCGAGACCGAGGACGATGGCGATGGCGAAGGCGAAAGGAGATAGGCGCAAGGTGGCGCTTTAATTGCGCAATTTGCACTTCGCACGCTCGCATCGCCGCGACCCGCATGAGATCCGCCTTTGTATTTTTGGACATTGCGAGTAAGACTAAAAAATGACAAGTTATCAAAGTAAAGGGATCAAAGTGAAAATTCGGATATCTTAAAGCATAGCGGTACGCGATGGGCATAGCCAAGGAACCATCGCATTACGCGACGGCTGTCTCATCAAACCCAAGAAAGGGTGGTGTCGCAATACACGATCACCGGAATCCACTACGTCATCACGTATCACGATGGCGTGGTCTGACAACTCACGACGCATGTCCCCCATGTGGCGAAACATGGCAGGCCAAGTGGCACGTTCTGGTTATTATGAGTCATAGCGAATACGCGATGATTAAGGAAGAGGGACCAACGTGTGTCGCGATAGGACCCAATTTCGGCTATAAATAGAAAGGGACACCACATTTCTTCATTCACACCATATCTCTCTCTCTAGAAATCACTTTCTTTCTCTACAGCGTTTTGCATGTCGAGCATCGTTTGGCGTGCCGAACCTCGTAATCCGTGACAAATACCTGACGTTCCTCGAAGTGCGCGCCACCCAAAATTAACCCGACATTCTGCCTCGAAGTACGTGCACTACCCGGTGGCCCCGAACGTTACCTCAATTTTCATGCCAAGAATAGTAGGTCATGAATACCTCGACATTCGTGCAAGTCCGGAAGTGCTGCCAAAAGTCTAGGTAAATATTAATCTAAGCAAGGTAGGGGTTCAGCCAAATAAAATATTATTATATTTTAAGGCTTAGCCCCTAGTTTTGGGTATAGCCTAGACCTTGATAAAAAATTATAAATACAACAGTTAAGATAAAATAATGTTTCTTTGAATTTAGAAAAAAATAATATACATGAGGGTATAGTCAAAGCAAGAAACATAAGATTTTATATGTCAAGGTTATAGACAAATGACATTTCTTCTTGAATTGGAAACATAGCACGTGATTAGCAAATAAATATAAAGATTTCAGATCTAAATACTTTATACAAACAAAAGATTAATCAAGGTTTAAAGCTATTAAAACTAGACTCAAGGTCAGTAGCCGAATGAAGAGACGATTCGGATATTTATACAAACCTATTTTGTTACAGGTCAATCATTCATTCATTCACAAAGGTTTTCAAACGAGATCACCACATCATTCAGAACAGACAATCACATGTGAATACGTTAAACCTTTTTCAGTCAAGATAAACAGGTTGTTTATCTTAAAAAAGACAGTCAAATTTTATGAGATTACGTTATCTCTAACAATAAAAATTTAAGGGATTACGTGATCCCTAATTTATAAGATAGAAAATAAAAATAACTCAGACCGAGTACTGGATCCAAACATAATTAATCTAGTCTATCAATCAAGGCTACGTGGCCGCAGACTAGAGATCATAATAAAAGTTCTCCAATGCGCGTCAGTTCCCTGAGAACCGTAATTGTGTGTGTATGAAAGTGGCACAATCCCAGTAATAAGAGACGTTTCTGCTGAGTGTGTTCAAGAAAACTATCTTGTCAGTCAAAGAAAGATTTATAAAATGTTTTTAGAGTCAACGATTCACTAGCATATCGCTGACGTATTTTTCCTAACATTTCAGGAAATAAATTTAATAACAGGTAGCAAGTAATTTGAGCCATTCAAGAGGATAGACGCTCGCAAGTTAGAGATGACTCAGTTTTAAATCATTAAAATATTATAAACAATATTTAAATATGATTTATAAAATTCAACCAAAGTTTATAAATTAAATACTCGGGTATTTATTATCCGACATGCTTTCCAAATAAATTAAATATTTTATTATTATAAATAAAGGTTTTTAATTAAATTATTATTTCAAAAGTATATTAATATTTTATTATAAATTAAAGACTTCGCTAAACGCTGATATATTTACAAAACAGGTACCAACTATTGGTCACACGCCTAGGCCCTAAGTAGGGGTGTGAGATGATACATTGTAATGAAGCTAGAGATTATAAAAACAATAAAATGTTTGTGTAGAAGTCAAAATATTAACGATGTATCGAGTGTAAATGAGAGGAGAAGAGGAAGAGAAGCGTTGATGATGATATTTGGGGAAAATGAATTAGGGTTAGGGATGGGATGGTTTAGAAAACTGAGTTCACTAAAACATGCGACGTGGATAGCCTAGAAAGTGAACACAATATCAAATGGAATGTGGGTTTGACAAGTGTAGGGGGGTTAAGGAGGTGCCA
Source organism: Bidens hawaiensis (assembly GCF_021521415.1). Classification (NCBI taxonomy): domain Eukaryota; kingdom Viridiplantae; phylum Streptophyta; class Magnoliopsida; order Asterales; family Asteraceae; genus Bidens; species Bidens hawaiensis. The sequence continues at coordinate 18,271 of NW_027494357.1, read as the reverse complement.
ATTGTCCAAACCTTTTTCCTTTATTTTATTAACAAAATGTGATAAAAGTTAAATGATCAAACTTGTAATTATTTTTGAATAAATTAAAAATCAACTATAATATGTTTTTGCTTTTGCTAAAAGACAAATTTATCAAAAGACAATTTCCCCTAAATTGTCTTAATCTCATGCATTATAGTTTGTAATAAAAACAACAAGTTTGGTACCTCTTAAAAATTAAGAGGTCCATCACTCATAGTTTATATATAGTATAGATACAGATATAGATATAGATATAGTATATTACAAGGTTTTGTGGCATAAAAATTTTATTTTATTATTTTATTTGTTTAGTTTTGTTTTTAGGTTAATTTTTTTATCTATGGCCAATTGTGATATTGGTTAGTTGGTTGTTCCTAGCTTAGAAAGGTAGAGAAAGAGAAATGTGTGCAGGTTAGAGACACATTTGGGACAATAATTCTTAATTCTTACTTGGTACGTGAAGTAGTGTAGTCCTCTTTCCTTTGATTCATTTTAATTTTTTTGTTTTTTATTTTGTTTTTTTAGTTATTTTAATTTTGTTTTTTTTGTTTAAATACGTTAATTTGTCAAAATTATTATCTGGGTTTATTTTTCAATGCCGTACTGAACCTATCTGATACATATCGTATTCGAGTCAATTCGTTGCCACAACGTTGGGATTTTACTTGATAAATAAACGTCATTTTAAACATGTTATTATTCGTATCATATGCTATACGCTATGCGAGTGCTGTTATTATACCAAATTCACGTAGGTTCGCCACCTCAAGGCGTGTTTTTACCAATGATCAGGATTGACAACGGTCGAGTTTTACCAACGCTTAAATTTGAACGACCGAAGCAATCTCGCCGTTCCTCCTCCATTTTTATAATCTTTTTGTTTTATTTTTGGCATTAGTTTCAATATAATAACGCACATAACTGAAACAGGCCAAATTCGCTTTGACTTACTGGCCTCAACGCTTAGGTTTTATCACCACCCATTTTACCGACCAGTCCCGGCACAACGCGCCGGACTAAAACACTAGTTATTATATATAAATTTGAGAAGCTTGGTGGCGCAAGACCGTAATTGGTCCACATAGCGACACCAACTTCTGACACATCATTCAATTTCTTTTTTAAATTTTAGTTTCAATATTATAACCAATGTAGTTGAAACCAACTCAATTTGGAATGTCTCTCCGTTGTAATGCCTGGGTTTTTCCGAACGTTGTTTTTATTGTTCTACAATCGTAACAAACATCATTGGTCAACGTGGCGACACCAGCTTGTGACACACCGTATAATATTTTGACTATTATTTTAGTTTTGGTATTGTAACGAACGTAATTCGCGTTGTTTTTATTGTTCTATAACCGTAACAATGTTATTTTTAGTTTTCGTCCCAATTCGCGTCTACTCGCAGTCACAACGCCTCGGGTACCGACCAATGTTTTGTTTTTAGTTCCTGTGTCATCACGAATGTAACCGGAATCAACCCAATTCAGGTCTACTTTCCGCTATAAGGCCCGAGTTTTATGACCCAATAAACATCGTTTTAAATGAGTTATTTTTTGGTATAATAAGTTATGCAAATATTCTGGACATATTCTAATTTACACTTTAAGTTTAATGCCAGTTTCATAACGAATGCCACACACCAACCTACGGCAAAAATGTCGGGGCGCGAACTGATTGTCACAGCTTTCAAGGTTACTATCACGCAACATTATTTAAATGACAATATCTATTAATTAAATTAAATTTTCAAATAAATCAAATACAAACGAAAACATAATCCATAATCATACAACTATTATCACAACTGATCTTGATTAATTATTTTCTAACTTAAATTCTTCACTAAGTCTTCACCAACCTGCATTAAATTCCTACGATAACCTGCATATGCGTATAAAATAGAATTTTGTCAACAACAGATGTTAAGTGAGCAACACGCCAGTTTAGTTGTACATACAATATATATAACAAAATACGTAGCCGCAACAAGTCATATGAGAATAACAATTTAACCAAATGAGCAAGTATAACTGAGATGTCGAGAAGCAAAAAGGCTAACGACTGGCGTATGATCATACTAGACTAAGATTATGTTGGACCTCTCCGAATGCGGAAGCATATAAACAAGTAAGGTATAAGTTGTTAGCACATAAGACAATAGTTGCAGTTTTGAGTATCAGTATATATGAGAAATATTATTTACGCATATGTCCCCAAAACGTAAAAAACAAGTAAAATAAGGGAATGTGGTACTCACATTGGCCAAATAATCAAGGCGGGAATGAATACGACAAGAAAGCGTTAAACCACGCTCGACGAGGTATATCAACAAATGAATTTCCTATGTAATAATAATTATGGAAATAAGAATAAAACAACGAAACCAAAAATAGATAGAGGTTCGGGATTTGATGATCTAATAAGTTCTTGCTGAAAATATTTATTATAAATTTTTATTATCAACGTTTTATCGTATATAAAATAAATAAATACTTAAAATAAATACTTAAATAAATTTTATTGTTTATATCAAGAGATTGTTTTTAAATAATTATTTTAAACTAAAAATGCATTTAATATAGTTGTATATATTTTCACCATTAGATCAAATTTCTTTTTAAATAAACATTGTAAATAATAACTAATTTATATAAAATACAATCTTTTATAAAATACTTAATAATTAGGTAAAATAATAAGATTTAATTTATATTTAATTATGTATTTTAAATAGATTAAACCCTTTTAAAAATCTTTATCAATTTATATATATATATATATATATATATATATATATATATATATATATATATATAGGGTTAGTATCATTTTAGAACTTCAAAAAAGTTAAGAACTTCTAGGAACTCATAAGAAACAAACATTTTTTTAATTTTTTTCATATATTAACATTGTTTAAGACTAGTTTTACCATATTTTATATATAAATTTGTTATTACATATATAAATCACAAGTTTACATATGTGTAAAATTAATGTAATAACAAATTTACATATATGCAGAAAAAAGTTTAGATATGTGTAAAAACTATTTTTCATAATTGTAATCGTAATTATAGATATATAAAATGATAAAAATAAAGTACCAATTAATTATTATATTTCTAAGTATTTAATATAAGTAAATTGGTTAAGTATATTAATAAAATGTTTAATTGGTTTAGTAACAAAAAACATATAAAAAAATGCATCTGCCAGGACTCGACCCGCGCAGATGGCCAACACCCTGCTTAACTCACACACCCCAGACCAGCTGCGATGGGTGTTAGTTAATAACAATACCAGACATAATATTTATAAACCAGCAAATCTAAACCCAAACAGTACTAAGAACCATAACAAATCTATCGATCAAATCGTGTATTGTTAGTTAAATTAACCATAGGGTTAATGGAGTACATCAAGTAACGAACATAATCATATATTTAATTACCTTCATTGATGACGAATTGAGGGATAAATGGGTCAACGGGAAGCCATTATAAACGAGATGAAGAAGACACACTTGCAGGATGTTATAATCAAATCAGTTAGGGGCTATTGTTGGCGATGCGATTATAATTGTGTATGCGGGATTAATTGATATGTATCAACCTCTAGATGTATATACCCATTATGCTTAAATACGGTTAGTTATAATCCGTAATACGAATCAATTAGATCGTCGTTTCCTAATTCACGAAGTCGGCTAGGCCGATTTTAGCAAGAAGATTAATTTACATAGATCAATTCCATGTTAGATGAGAAGATTAAGGCGCAAGATACGTTTATGGGTCACGGGTAGGGTTAAATACGGGTTAATGGGTATGGGTTGTTAAAACGGGTTTCTGATTTGAATTATTAATATTATATTATAACTTTCATTTATTGCATTATGACCCCTGCATTTAAGATATGGTAACAATTTTGGTTTAAAGTTTAAGTTTTGGGTTAAAATTGTATATGTTTCAAACTATTTATATATATTTTATATAAATATTAATTAAATATAATAAACAATTAAATAAAGATATAGTTCTTGAAAAGTCTGAGTTGTTAAAGTCTCCCACACTTTAGGAAATTTCGTCCCGAAATTAAAGAATACTATGACAACACCATTAAAATAAAATACATAATACAGAACTTTAGATAGTTGAAGTAACGCTCCAATTGAAAATCGATAAGGGCACTTATATATAGGATGTACCAGCGTCGTATCCACCATGTCCTTATCATGTTTACATTTGTACCGTTATCCCAACTAATTTCAATTCTATATTATGACACACAATCTTACGCTTCATGATTTCCATGCGAGGACTTTGATAATTATGTTCCGGACCATAATTATTTTCATCATCGGATGGTCAACATGATTCGTCCCATCGTGTGGATTTACAAAACGTTTGATTAAAACATGACTTTTGAGGGAACAAAGTTTTTAAGGAGTTTTAAATTAAAAACCATCAACGTATAAAATAATTTTTCCAGAAGTTGCAGTGTACTTTTATTAAGAAATCGCAAAAATCTAAGTATTTGAAGAAGACATCACTTATGAAGGTAAATAAAAAATGTAACATCACAGAAATTTGAGCAAAAAATGTCAACTTTTCAAAGTTAAGGGACCGAATCTGCCAAAATTCAAACTCCAGGGAATAAAATGAAAATTATGTTTTCTTGTCCTCTCGCAATACGCGACGGGACAAAAGACAAGCCCATCGCATACCGCAATGGGGCTTGGTCAAAGTTTTTAGAAGAGGTCAACAGCGATACGCGATCGCTGTTGAGCCTACGTCATCGCATACCGCGATTACGTGGCCTGACACGTCTGACACCTTTTCACCACATGTCCACACGTGGCACACCAGTCGCCACGTGTCCAGACGTGGCCACACGTGGCATGCCGTCCGCCACGTGTTAACACGTGGCACACCGTCTGCCACGTGGCGACACGTGGAAGACCTACTATGTGCGTCACCAAGGTTACGTCGCGGTACGCGACGGGTGACTTGAAGGCGCGCGATGGGATCCAAATTTTTTGCCTATAAATAGCAGCCTCCGGGATTTCATTTCCACACACCAAATTAAGCATATATATCTCTCTCTCTAAACATCTCACTACACCTCGAAAATCGTGCCTTCGATCCATCTCGATAAACGTGCCAAAATCCTCGTTTTCGGTTCCTTACCACGATAAGCGTACCATTTTCTGACGACGTGTATATCAAGAAGGTGATCCCATACCGACTTCCCGACGATCACTTCGAAGTACGTGACGTGAAGTGTTGGCGCCTCGAGAAGCGTGCCGAAGTGAAGTGGCGATCAAAGCGAGTGTTGAAAAGACTAAGCGGCGTAGAAGTGCTGCTCAAATATCTAGAGATTTATAAGTCGAGTAAAGGTAAGTGTAATGCCCGACTAAAATAATAATAAAATATTATAAAGGCTTAATGCCCTAAGTCGGAATTATACTCGATGATTATAAAAAGAAAATAAATAACAAAGAAAAGAAAAGAAAGAAAAATAAAAAGTATATATATATATATATATATATATGTGTGTGTGTGTATGATGATATATATATATATATAATTCTTTGTTATAAATATTATTTAAGTTTAATGAGTTTTCTTAAATAATAAAGAAAAGAATACGTTTTTTTAAAGAAGAAGAAACGTAGGGTTTTTATAATAAACTAAAGGTTTATAAACAATACTTTTAAACTAAAGGTTTTCAAGTAATTGAGAAATGAACTAAAGGTTCATCGAGGTAAAATAAAGACTAAAAGTCTTAAGCCGGATTTTTATATCCGACTAACAAAGGTTATACTCGTACTATAGGTGCGAGATAGCAAGAAAGAGAACTCAAGGACGGTGTTGGAAACCGATCCCGATCAAAGGTGAATGCGCCCCACTTTTACAAACTTGTTTTCAAATAAATAAACGTGTTATGTGTAAAACTTTACATGAGACTAAGTGTCTCTAAAAACATTATGAATAAGAGTAAAAGCCTAGCCCTCAGGCTGTAGTATACGTTTGTCTGGATCCTTACATATGTGGTTAAATGCGGTGGGCACATCGCACCACGCCTGGTCACGACCTCCAGCCACGATGGGCCGAACCAAAGTATGTTCGAGTGAGAATGACCTTGTGTATATTTATGGTACTTAAGTACGTCGAAACGCTGCGGTGTTTTGCTGGGGTGACCTAGTGTAGAGACTCGAGTTTATAATGATGTTGTTTTAACTTTGTTATTCCTAAGCCAAGATGGGCCGAGGCTTACGTAACCTTCGAGGGGTAACAAAGTAAAAGGAAATATTTTTGGGTCAGCATATTCACCAGCAATCATTGCTAACGTATTTTTATAACATTTTGCAGGTAACCAAGAATAGAGCTTGAAGGACGAAGGCTCAAGAATCCGATGGCTCAGATATTTTGTTGAATATTAAAATATGATGATTTTGTTAAACACCTATAAACAAGTAAATCTAAACGTGACTTTCGTCTCGTCCTTTTGTAATGTAAATATTTAACTTTAAATCCACATGTTTTATAAAGTCTTCCGCTAATAACCCGTAACTCTGATTTATTTACAAAAGTGGTACCAACTGTTGAGTCACACTCCTAGGTCCAAGATGGGGGTGTGACAGGTTGGTATCAGAGCCATCGATCTTAGCAAATTGGGTATCATAAAACAATACCCAAGCTTCGATCCAAGCATAGGAAAATATTTTACTCGTGTATTTGAATAGGGATAAGATTGGTTGGTAACCCTTTCTTTCCCTCTCTACATTCTAAACCACCCATCAAAGATGTCTTGGCGTGAGAAATTAATGGAGTATTATGATCATGAAGCAAGAAGAGCAAGAAAATACTACAAATTCCCAAAAGACGTCATGAGTGAAGATTACTTTGAGGCTTTCTTCAGCCGAGATCAATACATTGAACGTCCGAAAACAATATACTTCCCCAGGACTGAGCAATGCCTAATTAAATTACCCGATAGTCCACCACCACAAAGAATCGAACCATCAAGACACTCGAGCTATCATCCACCCACAATGCCTATATATCATCCATCTGAAATACCGACGTACCACCCATCGCAACCATCGAAGATCCCGTAATACTTTCCCACCAGATATTTCCCAAATGAACACACATCCTATGGCTTCCTTTCAAACCTACCAATAAAGGAAGAACAAAGATCCCCATCCTCCGACTGGATGCAGTGCCACTCTGACCCACGAAGGTGGCTTACTGGAAGCTCCACCATGAACGAAGTCCACTCACGACCCAACCATGGCAAAGGATCATCCCGCAAACCAAGAATGAGGGTGACGATGCCTTACGAGAGTTTTAAAATGCCTGCAATGAGCAACGAGACCATCCAGTATATGGAAGGGGAGGAAGAACCTATGGATGAAGAAGAAAAGGACCCCGAGGAAGAGGAGGATCCTGTAGAAAAGTACGAACCGGAAGAAGAGCATCCTGACAATCCTAACGAGATATCAACATCCATTGATGGATCACTCACCTCCCACAACCCAAGCTACGGTTCCGTCGAGCCGTATGTTCAGTACCTTGAGAAGATCAAGAACCAAGCTTCGTCAAGCTTCCCACCAATCCAAGGTGTAATTCCAACTGAAGAAGAACAAGCCGATGAGATTCGTGAGCAAAACAAAGCTGCTAAGACTTTCTTCTACCTTGCATCTGATATGACTGAGGTCCTGTATCCTGAACCGAGGAATCATTACGAGATGGTGACATTGGGTTACCGCAACCCACCTCCAAAATATGGATACCCCGATGTTATCCCGCAGTCATATGAAGAACACCTGGATCGCGCTTTACACGAGACTGATGATTGGAGAAAGAAGGTGGTTGAGGAAGGGAAGAAAAAGAAGACGATGGGAGAGAAGCTTCTTCACAAATGCAACAAACTGACGAGGGTTGTTATGAAATTTTTGAAGGACTGAGATGATGGTGGTAATGGCGTGCTTTCGAGAAGTTGAAGTTTATGTGATGTTTTGAATAATGTAATGTTATGTGTATTATGTGATTTATGGATAGGAATATATATACATCAAATATGAATGTATAAATACAAGTATGTGTTGTAATAATCAATGTATATACCTTTTATGGTATATACATGTTGAAATAAATAAAATGTGTGTTTAATAAATAACATTCGTTAAATTTCATATATAAATCGAAAAGAAAAAGATAAAATGTCTCAACAAAGTAATAACTTTGAGGCTTCCCGAAAGGAAGCCGAAAAACAAAAAGAAAAAGGAAAGGGACCCGAAAAAGAACAAGAAGATCCAATTCCCGAAAAATTTATGGATCGAATTCAAAAGATGATAAAAGATGCAGTTAGGGAAGAATCCATGGCTAGATCTCAATCTAGACAAACGAAACATTCACATTCTGCAAATCCTTCCAGAAAATCTGTTTCTAAATCCCGTTCTAGACCTTCGCATAGGGAGGAAAGTGTTCATGAATCAAACGCTGACTGTGGCATTCGTCAAGAATTCAGGAGGCTCAAAATAGGTGGGTGTTCGTTCAAAGACTTCAAGTACTATGGGCCGAAAGAATTCCACGGTGATAAGGGAGCCATCACGACCTTTAGGTGGCTTGAAGAGATGGAGACAATTGTGATTACAAGTAAGTGTTTGGAAGAAGAAAATATTCCATACTCTGCCCTAATGTTTAATGGTGAGGCCCTAGAGTGGTGGAACACGTTGATCCTGAGTAGAGGAAGTGAGGTGATGTATAGCATGACGTGGAGCGAATTTAAAGAATTGCCAATGTCAAAATTCTGTCTGATGTAAATGGACCAAATTCAAACCAAATTCTTGGCTCACAAGGTTGTTGGAACAAACCTTTATGAGTATAACACGAAATTTCACGAGTACTGTCGTTTGGTTGCCAGATGGTTACCCCGGAATCCAGCAAAGTTACACGCTATATATGGGAATTACCACGAGAGATTCGTGACATGGTGAGGTCACACTTACCATAAACCGCTGACTCCGCTATGGAGTTGGCTGGGTACTTGATGGGCGGAATGATCCGCAATAAAGAAGAGGACAAGAGGGTCGCGACAACGCAAAACCCGAAGAAGGAAGGAAATACCCATTTCAAGGGTAAAGGAGTTGACCAACGAAGGTCTGGCTTCAACCCCGGCATCCCACAATGAAAATTTGCAAGAAATACCATAGGGGTAGATGCCATTTGACTCCACGACCTTGTGAATCATGTCACAATCCCGGCCACGCCACGGCCGATTGTTGGAAGAAGAAAATGACGTGCTATAACTACAAGGAAATGGGACATCTCAGCTTCGAGTGCCCCAAAAATAAGCACGTGACTGGCAGTGCGGGTGGTAGCGGTTAAAAGAACGAGCCCAAGAAGGGCAATGCAAGAGTCTTCGTCTTGGATACAAAGAAAGCGGCCGACACACCGGAAACCATTACCAGTACATTCCTTGTTAACAATGCCTATGCTAGAGTCTTGTTTGATTCAGGAGCCAATTTAAGATTTATAGACTATAAATTCTGTAGTCTATTTAACGAACCTTTAGTCAAACTTAATAAAACTCTAAGCGACGAGACCGCAAATGGCGAAATTATTAAAATCTCCGAAGCTCTAGAAAACGGAAAAATCTTATTAGTTGTTTACGTTTTACCTATTCAATTGCTACCAATGACTCTTGCTGGTTTTGATGTTGTATTGGGTATGGATTGGTTATCCGACAACCATGCTTGTATCCTTTGCGATAGCAAGACCGTAGAACTTCGAGCCCCTGATGGACGATCCATACGAATCGAAGGGGATAAAGACGCTGGCCAAGTTAGCTTAATCTCCATGATAAGGGCTAACAAATGTTTGAATCAAGGATGCTTAGCGTTCATGGCCTACGTCACCAAAGAAATCAAAGACGTCCCTGTAGTTTCCGATTTTGCCGATGTTTTTCCGGATGAACTTCCCAGCATTCCTCCCGATCATGAAGTAGAATTTAGGATCGATCTTATTCCTGGAACTGCTCCGATCGCCAAAGCTCCATATCGCCTCGCACCAACAGAGATGAAAGAATTAAAGAAACAACTTGACGAGCTTCTCGAGAAACGATTCATACGACCAAGTTCATCACCATGGGGAGCGCCAGTACTTTTTGTCAAGAAAAAGGATGGATCCATGCGAATGTGCATCGATTACCGAGCTCTCAACAAAGTCACAATCAAGAATCGATATCCACTTCTCCGAATCGACGATATTTTTGACCAACTTCAAGGTGCTAGATTCTTTTCCAAAATCGATCTTCGCTCCGGCTATCACCAACTCAAGGTTCAATCCGAAGATATTCCTAAAACCGCATTTTGAACAAGGCACGGCCATTATGAGTTCACCGTTATGCCATTTGGACTTACTAATGCGCAGGCTGCGTTCATGGACATGATGAATCGTATTTGTAAGCCTTACTTAGATATATTTGTGATCGTATTCATCGACGACATATTAATTTATTCTAAGTCTAAGGCCGATCATGAAAATCACCTTCGAACGTTACTTGAAATTCTTAGAACCAAGAAATTGTATGCCAAGTTCTCGAAATGCGAGTTCTGTTTGCACGAGGTGCAATTTATTGGTCATATTATCAACGTCAATGGTATTCAAGTGGACCCCGCTAAGATTGAAGCTATTTCTAAGTGGGAGATCCCAAAGTCGCCAACCGAGATTCGAAGCTTCTTGGGATTGGCTGGCTATTATCGAAGGTTCATTGAAAACTTTTCTTGAATCGTTGTCCCTCTAACATCCTTAACTCGTAAGAACACCATATACGAATGGGGAACAAAGCAACAAGAGGCGTTCGATATACTTAAACAAAAGCTTACCCAAGCTCCTATACTGGCCTTGCCAGAAGGTATTGAAGATTTCGTTGTCTTTTGCGATGCGTCTCATTCCGGCTTGGGATGTGTACTAATGCAACGCAAGAAAGTTATCGCTTACGCCTCTCGTCAACTCAAAGTACACGAAAAGAACTATATGACTCACGATCTAGAGCTAGGCGCTATAATCTTCGCACTTAAGATATGGAGGCACTATCTCTATGGAGTAAGATTTATCGTGTACACAGATCATAAAAGCTTGAAACACATCTTCGATCAAAAAGAGCTTAATATGCGCCAACGGCGATGGATGGAGACACTCAATGACTACGATTGTGAGATTTTCTACCATGAAGGCAAAGCCAATGTCGTGGCCGATAACTTAAGTCGCAAACAACATGAAAATCCCAAAAGAGTCCGAGCGTTAAGGCTAGAACTTTAAATCGATCTTATTGACCAAATCAAATCCGCTCAAACTCAAGTGATCAACGAGAACCAAATCTCCAATGAAAAACGTAATGGAACCATTGACTCGTTAGTCAAAGATGATGATGGTATTCTTAGAATGGGAAACCGAATTTGGATACCAATTGTTGGAAGATTGCGTGAGAATATCTTAAACGAAGCCCATAAGTCCAAATATACAATGCATCCCGGAAGCGACAAAATGTACCATAATCTCAAAGCCAACTATTGGTGGAATGGAATGAAAAGGGATGTCGCTTCGCATGTTGCGAAATGTCTTACATGTTTGAAGGTCAATGCTGAACACCAAAAGCCTTCGGGATTGCTTCAGCAACCCGAACTTTTCGTATAGAAGTAGGAGTTAATCACTATGGATTTCATTACCAAACTCCCAAAAACGACTCGACAACATAATGCTATATGGGTAATTGTGGACCGTCTAACAAAGTCCGCACATTTCATACCCATTAATGAGTAGTACTCAATGGATAGATTAGCGCGTATTTATGTAAACAACATCGTTGCTTTGCATGGAGTACCACTATCCATAATCTCTGATCGAGACAGTCGTTTCACGTCTCACTTCTGAAAAGCTTCCAACAAGCACTTGGTACGAAACTAAACCTTAGCACCGCCTATCACCCACAAACTGATGGGCAAAGCGAAAGAACAATTCAAACGTTGGAAGATATGCTCCGAGCTTGTGTGATAGACTTAGATGGAAGCTGGGATGACCACTTACCCCTAATGGAATTTTCGTATAACAATAGTTATCACACGAGCATTCAAGCCACACCATTCGAGGCGTTATATGGTCGAAATTGTAGGAAGCCCGTTTACTGTTCTGAAGCCAGAGATAATCAATTATCTGGACCAGAAATAGTCCAAGAAACCACCGACAAAGTCATTCAAATCCGAGAACGACTTAAGACGGCACGTGATAGCCAAAAGAGTTACGCCGATGTCCGTCGTAAGCCGTTAGAGTTCAATGTTGGTGATAAAGTTCTTTTGAAAGTCTCGCCATGGAAAGGCGTAGTCCGCTTCGGCAAGAAAGGAAAGTTAAGTCCTTGATTTGTTGGACCCTTTGAGGTACTTGAACGAATTGGCACTGTCGCATACCGATTCCGACTACCCGAGGAAATGCAAGGAATACACGATGTATTCCATATCTCGAATCTGCGTAAATGTCTAGCCGACGAATCTCTAGCGATGCCATTAAAAGATGTTGAAATCAACGAGAACTTAAAATTTATAGAGTGACCAATCCATATCGAAGATTCAAAATTAATGAAACTTAAAAGACGAACCTTGAAAATCGTGAAAGTAAAATGGGATTCCCGACGAGGACCCGAGTATACTTGGGAACTCGAGTACGAAATGAGAAATAAATACCCCCACTTATTCCCGTGAAGCAATCTCGAGGACGAGATTTATTCAAGGTGGGGAGGATGTAACATCACGGAAATTTTGAGCAAAAATGTCAACTTTTCAAAGTTAAGGGACCGAATCTGCCAAAATCCAAACTCCAGGGACTAAAATGAAAATTATGTTTTCTTGTCCTATCGCGATACGCGACGGGACAAAAGACAAGCCCATCGCGTACCGCGATGGGGCTTGGTCAAAGTTTCTAGAAGAGGTCAACAGCGACACGCGATCGCTGTTGAGCCTATGTCATCGCGTACCGCGATGATGTGGCCTGACACGTCTGACACCTTTTCACCACGTGTCCACACGTGGCACACCAGTCGCCACGTGTCCCGACACGTGGCCACACGTGGCATGCCGTCCGCCACGTGTGAACACGTGGCACACCGTCTGCCACGTGGCGATACGTGGCAGACCTACTATGTGCGTCACCAAGGCTACGTCGCGGTACTCGACTGGTGCCTTGAAAGCGGTCGCGTACCGCGATGGGATCCAAATTTTTTGCCTATAAATAGCAGCCTCCGGGATTTCACTTCCACACACCAAATTCAGCATATATCCCTCTCTCTAAACATCTCACAACACCTTGAAAATCGTGCCTTCGATCCATCTCGATAAACGTGCCCAAATCTTCGTTTTCCGTGCCCTACCTCGATAAGCATACCATTTTCCGACGACGTGTATATCAAGAAGGTGATCCCGTACCGACGTCCCGGCGATCACTTCGAAGCACGTGCCGTGAAGTGTTGGTGCCTCGAGAAGCGTGCCGAAGTGAAGTGGCGATCAAAGCGAGTGTTGAAAAGACTAAGCGGCGTAGAAGTGTTGCTCAAATATCTAGAGATTTATAAGTCGAGTAAAGGTAAGTGTAATGCCCGACTAAAATAATAATAAAATATTATAAATGCTTAATGCCCTAAGTCGGAATTATACTCGATGATTATAAAAAGAAAATAAATAACAAAGAAAAGAAAAGAAAGAAAAATAAAAAGTATATATATGTGTGTGTGTATGATGATATATATATATAATTCTTTGTTATAAATATTATTTAAGTTTAATGAGTATTCTTAAATAATAAAGAAAAGAATACGTTTCTTAAAGAAGAAGAAACGTAGGGTTTTTATAACATGACTTTTGAGGGAACAAAGTTTTTAAGGAGTTTTAAATTAAAAACCATCAACGTATAAAATAATTTTTCCAGAAGTTGCAGTGTACTTTTATTAAGAAATCGTAAAAATCTAAGTAGTTGAAGAAGACATCACTTATGAAGGTAAATAAAAAATGTAACATCACAGAAATTTTGAGCAAAAAATGTCAACTTTTCAAAGTTAAGGGACCGAATCTGCCAAAATTCAAACTCCAGGGAATAAAATGAAAATTATGTTTTCTTGTCCTCTCGCGATACGCGACGGGACAAAAGACAAGCCCACCGCATACCGCAATGGGGCTTGGTCAAAGTTTTTAGAAGAGGTCAACAGCGATACGCGATCGCTGTTGAGCCTACGTCATCGCATACCGCGATGACGTGGCCTGACACGTCTGACACCTTTTCACCACATGTCCACACGTGGCACACCAGTCGCCACGTGTCTCGACACGTGGCCACACGTGGCATGCCGTCCGCCACGTGTTAACACGTGGCACACCGTCTGCCACGTGGCGAGACGTGGAAGACCTACTATGTGCGTCACCAAGGCTACGTCGTGGTACGCGACGGGTGACTTGAAGGCGCGCGATGGGATCCAAATTTTTTGCCTATAAATAGCAGCCTCCGGGATTTCATTTCCACACACCAAATTAAGCATATATATCTCTCTCTCTAAACATCTCACTACACCTCGAAAATCGTGCCTTCGATCCATCTCGATAAACGTGACAAAATCCTCGTTTTCCGTTCCCTACCACGATAAGCGTACCATTTTCCGACGACGTGTATATCAAGAAGGTGATCCCATACCGACTTCCCGACGATCACTTCGAAGTACGTGAAGTGAAGTGTTGGCGCCTCGAGAAGCGTGCCGAAGTGAAGTGGCGATCAAAGCGAGTGTTGAAAAGACTAAGCGGCGTAGAAGTGCTGCTCGAATATCTAGAGATTTATAAGTCGAGTAAAGGTAAGTGTAATGCCCGACTAAAATAATAATAAAATATTATAAAGGCTTAATGCCCTAATTCGGAATTATACTCGATGATTATAAAAAGAAAATAAATAACAAAGAAAAGAAAAGAAAGAAAAATAAAAAGTATATACATATATATATATATGTGTGTGTGTATGATGATATATATATAATTCTTTGTTATAAATATTATTTAAGTTTAATGAGTATTCTTAAATAATAAAGAAAAGAATACGTTTTTTAAAGAAGAAGAAACGTAGGGTTTTTATAATAAACTAAAGGTTTATAAACAATACTTTTAAACTAAAGGTTTTCAAGTAATTGAGAAATGAACTAAAGGTTCATCGAGGTAAAATAAAGACTAAAAGTCTTAAGCCGGATTTTATATCCGACTAACAAAGGTTATACTCGTACTATAGGTGCGAGATAGCAAGAAAGAGAACTTAAGGACGGTGATGGAAACCGATCCCGGTCAAAGGTGAATGCGCCCCACTTTTACAAACTTGTTTTCAAATAAATAAACGTGTTATATGTAAAACTTTACATGAGACTAAGTGTCTCTAAAAACATTATGAATAAGAGTAAAAGCCTAGCCCTCAGGCTGTAGTATACGTTTGTCTGGATCCTTACATATGTGGTTAAATGCGGTAGGCACATCGCACCACGCCTGGTCACGACCTCCAGCCACGATGGGCCGAACCAAAGTATGTTCGAGTGAGAATGACCTTGTGTATATTTATGGTACCTAAGTACGTCGAAACGCTGCGGTGTTTTGCTGGGGTGACCTAGTGTAGAGACTCGAGTTTCTAATGATGTTGTTTTAACTTTGTTATTCCTAAGCCAAGATGGGCCGAGGCTTGCGTAACCCTCGAGGGGTAACAAAGTAAAAGAAAATATTTTTGGGTCAGCATATTCAACAGCAATCATTGCTAACGTATTTTTATAACATTTTGCAGGTAACCAAGAATAGAGCTTGAAGGACGAAGGCTCAAGAATCCAATGGCTCGGATATTTTGTTGAATATTAAAATATGATGATTTTGTTAAACACCTATAACAAGTAAATCTAAACGTGAATTTCGTCTCGTCCTTTTGTAATGTAAATATTTAACTTTAAATCCAAATGTTTTATAAAGTCTTCCGCTAATAACCCGTAACTCTGATTTATTTACAAAAGTGGTACCAACTGTGGAGTCACACTCCTAGGTCCAAGATGGGGGTGCGACAAATAAGATAAAAGTAAATTTTAATAAACAATCTATTGGACCAAAAAGGAACTTTATTCATAAGATAGATTATAAAAGATAAATAGTTCAAATGAGAAATAATTCAAGGTCATAAGAGGCGTTACAATAATTAAGAAAAAGACAAAATGATCAAGATAGATAAAGGGAATGACAAAAGTCTTCAATATCGTTGAGTAGATTAATTGGCGTGACTTGAGGCACCATGAGGAATTGCATTCATAGAAGTTGGAGCTGTCGTGGTAGCTTGATTTGGGGTAGCTTGAATAACGTGAGCTTGAACAGTTTGCAAGAAGGTTGTTTGGTGGAAATATGTACGATAAACTCGAGCTTGCGGTTGAGGGGTTTGGTAGTGTTGGGTTAAGTAAGGATGACCTTGATTGATAGGAGGAGCTTGAGGGACATGAGGTTGATGAGTTTGGGCATGGGTCAAGTAGTAGGGTGTAGTCGTAGATTGGGCTTGATGAGCTTGGGTAAATTGAGGGCACGTATTACGGAGATGATTTGGGTCCTTAAAATGGTAGCAAGCTCGGGTATTAGGAACATCAGTTTAAGCATGAGAGGTAGGTTTTTGCGGAACAGCTTGTGCAGTAGGCGGGACACGGTAGGTGCTAGCAAGATAGCCATAAAAGTTACATTGGGTGCAGCGACGACATAGGGATTTAACCATGTGATGACGGTTACAAATGAAGCATGACAGAAAAGGACCGAGGTAAGGTTTATTGTTTGAGGAGACTTGCGGGTGGGTAGGATTTGTTGCAGCAAGGTTCTTACGTTTCTTGTTGTGAGAAGAGTGGTGGTAGATGATTTGCCGTTACCAGGAGAGTGGTTAGCGGAAAAGGTTGGAACGGTTGCATGAAGATTCCGAATTTGGTTACTATCCTAGGGATTGCAGCAGTTAACTATTTGGCTATACAAGCAGCTACACGGTGGTGGTGAGAATCAGACGATTGATGTCGAGGATGACGGTGGTTTCTTAAATGAGACATTCTACGAGGACCAAAAATAAAGATTTATAAGATGAAGGATAAGTTGAGGAAAACATTAGGATAATAAAATGTTTAATTATTTAGATAACTTATAATAACGTTGCATTAAGAAGTAAGGGGAATTGCGTCATGAGGATCAAAAGTAAAAGTTTATAAGAGAGGGGGTACATAGCGTAAATAGTTGTTAAATGATGTAGCCAATATGATTAATGTGTGATGACTACATGAGGAGTTAAGTCAGATTAAAATTTACATTTGATTAAGTTTATAATAAACTAACGAAATATAAATTGTGGATGTTGGCGTCCCATGAGATTTCCATGGCAATTTGAATGGCGCAACGTACTAACGAATAAAAACAACTGAGTTGGACAGCCCATGAGCGTTACATGGCAATTTGATTGTCCCAACTAATTAACGAATTAACAATGCAATGAAGTTTGCCGGCCCAATGAGCGTTACATGGCGTTTTAAACCGACCCAACTAAATAACGAACTCTCGAAAGAAATATGAGTAGTTGGAGCATCCCGTGAACCACCACTATGATGAACTCCAACAAAAACATAAAACAATACTGAGAAATGGATAGTAGGGGGTGCCCATGGGTTCCATGAATTTTTCACCCAACTAACCATTTAAATAACAAAACACAACAATCGGAAATCCGAGTTTAGCCACGAACCACCGTGAATTCGGTTTAAAATCAACCTAAGGTGTCGGTCGTATGACAGTTGTGTTCCTCTTTGGCCGAGAGAAACTTGTCATGCTACCTAGCCTTAAGATGAAGGAGTAAAAACAAAATTAGGGAATTCTTAAGGAATTTCCCAATAACAAAAAGGCAATCTAATTTGATTTAAAATATTTACGAAAATTTTTCTTTGAAGGTTGAGTCATAGCCTCGGAGTTGTGTGTGTGTGCATAACAATACAATAATAAATAATCATTAAATAATTATCTAAGAAAGCTTTAAACAATTAATTTTGAGCACATACGGCAAACAGATAAGCACGTATGGGGCTCCTAAGCATGTTACTATGGCACCACTAACGACTTATCTTAAACCTTCGGCTCTGATACCAATCTGTCACACCCCAACCTACGGCGAAAATGTCGGGGCGC